>NW_020897726.1:4723817-4743911 GCF_003984885.1 Neopelma chrysocephalum | reverse complement strand
TACATATTATGTATCTACATTATATGTAGAAATAACATATTATGTAGTTATATGCCTACCATTTTTTCATCTAGATCATCCTCCTGATTAATGTTGGTTTGCATGTGACAATTATAGAGGATTAGTCATTTTTATACTTTTTATCTTGTTCCTCCTACAGCTTTCTTACATTTTTCTACCTGATATGTACAAACCAGTTCACTGAATCCTCTTCCTTAGCTACTTCAGGCAAGGGTGAATTATTTTGCTTACTTGTACTATAATGCCAAATTCTTTACAGCTGCAAATCACTACTTCTTACTCTTTTACTCACCTATGCTCCTCCTTCTTTGTGTCACTCAAGTAAATAAAAATTAGCATAATGCTGATCCTCACAAAATGGTTCAAATAATTTGCCTTCATTTGTATTTTCCTTATCTGAAAACTCCAGGACTCTTTCATCTCATGAAGATAATCATAATCTCTTATCCAAGTAAGCTGAACTTTTCAGTCATTGTTGTAGCTGCCACTGGCCGAGATTTAACCTAAACTGGCAACAACTCTACTGAGGGATCTGATGGTTTCAGAGCCTTTATGGTGCCACTGAACCCTCAAAATATTGCAAGAAATCACCAGCTCTGAAAAGGAAGTCCCAGGGGCATATACATGCAAAACAATGTTGGTTGGCTAGAAACGCTTCTAAAAATCTGAGCTTTTAGACTGTGTATGTACAAAGCTTCTTAAAATCATCAGCACTTATGTACCTGTCTCTCTCTCTCTAGTTAACTTCTAATCTAATTGAAACCAGTGCTTAAAACAATTGAATGTCTTCCTTTCCTGAGTGAGTTCTGTCTTTCAACAAATAATGCCTTTCTGAAAATGAATGTTTAGCTGTCACTGTCCTCAAAAGCAGGAGCAATACCTAAATATCATTAATTTCCTGCCTCTCAGTTTCTACTCACTCCTTTTAAGTCCAATATTTTCCCTCTATTATAATGTGATTTGCCTATACCTGTTTAGATTCTTGTGTTTCTCATTTCTGGGACAGACTCCATCTGCCCCTGGAGTTTTGCTAGTCTTTAGACATTCTAATATCCTGATCATCTGTTCAGGTATGGTCTTGATTTCCCTCAGTATTTCTTTTTCCTCTTGTAGGAAATTTGCATCCATTTCCAGCATCTGTCACCCACTCTCTTGTGAATGTTAAGGCAAATAATTAATTTAACATCTAGAAGTTCTATCCATTAATTATACTAGCTTCTTACTCCTGCTAGTGTTCATGGACTTCTCATGCAAACTACATTAAAATTACTTCACAAAACACCTCAGCATGTCTTCTCCCATGTTGAATTTTCTATAGGCTTAGAATTCCCACAAAGAATATATATTTGCCTTTTTCTTCTATAAAAAACTAAAGTAGAGATCTATTGTGCATGCTGGTTTTTTTCAATTCTCCCATTAACTACCTGGGCTCAACTGGGTCATGTAGTAATTACCTTGATCATCTGTATCAAACCCCTGATTTTCAGGGAAGCTAACCTTTTTTTGCAAGCATTTTAATAAAGTCAGTCTTGAAACAGAAATTTTAATTGTGAGGATTATTTTAAAATTCAAAGTAGTCACCTGTAGCTTTGGAAAAAATCTGATGGGATGGCATAAATACCTGTCCAATAAAATCTAACAGCAGTAAGTTTCTGTCACTATAACTACTCACATTGTATTTTTTTATGCATTTGTACGCATATGTATTATTTTTTAACTTTCTTTATTGGCCTCATTCAGACAAAAAATTTTTTAGTTTTCCATATTAGAAAAGAGGGACAGACCACACCACTGACACACTTGCTCTTGACAGCAGTCGGTGCTTCCCTTTTATCTACAAAAATTTATCACATGTTCCTCCCGTCATCTCCTTTGTAAGCAAATCGATATCCTATGTGACACATTTCAGTCTAAATTTTTTAGTTTCTGTGTAGCATACTTAATGAATGTCCATTGATATTCACCCACAAAGCCAAAGGTCTTGTCCAGACGGTCATAATCCACTTCACATCTCTACCATCATAGCATCTGGTCTTCTGGTTAACTCTGATCCCCTCACATAGAATCTAAAGGAACAAAAGTGTCAGCCTTTTTGACCGCCTGTTTATGATTTTCTAAATAATCAGATATAAACTATTTGCCTTCATCTTCAAATTCTTTCTCATTTTTATCCTACCTATCATCTCCAATGAGCTTTGTCTCATCAGACCATAATGTTGGCTTCCATTACCCATTTGTCAGATATTTTTAAACAAGCTCCTCTGTGATTTTTTTCCAAGCATCTGCCACACAACCTCATTATCTTCCTTCAAATCCCTCATTAAAACTCTCTTGCTGTGATGCCTACAAAAAAAAACACAAGAAAATGTTTAAGCTAATATTGCACTGAGGCGCTTTGTCTCATACTGACCAACATTGCCTCATTGTTTCCTTGTGCTCTTTTAGCTGTGTGGATCCATGTGTTGTCCCTTACATTTGAATCATAGCCTCCCCATGTGGTCTTGGTTTATGAATTAATGCTCTTTGGTGTTGATAACATAAATAAGAATCAGAAGAAAAGGCTTTTCGCCTCATTATACTTTGCTAGTTCCTGCAAACATGTTCACACTTCTCTTTTGTGCTAGTTTCTAGCAAGTAATTATAAAAAGCACTATAATATAATCTAAAGTCATCTCTCCCTTTTCAGAGGGGAACACCCGAGTGAAGGACTAATTCATTCTCTATTCAGAAAAAAATATTTGAAAAGGAGAACTATGAGCAAGAGGGAAACGCTAGTGTTTCAGCACTTTTTTTTCCACAGAGGACAGAGAAGTTCAACTCCATTTTCTTTCCATCTTGTTCCTTCCCCTAAGGACAGAACAAATAGGATTTGCTTGAATGAAAGGATGAGGCCTTTCCTGTGGATTAGTGATTTCCTTTCTTCCTTCCTTGACTGCCACTGTTTGCTGGGTACAGTCAAAGTCCTGCTGCTTTGGAAGGTACAGAATCCTTCTCCAGTACCTCCCATGGAAAGGGTTTTCCTTCAGGAAGGGAAAGAATTATTTTTCCACTAATAGTGGAGAAAATAATGAAAAGCATATGTTTTTCTCTTTAGATATTTCACAGCCTCTCAGCTCAGCGTTATTTCCATTCTCAGGTCTTAGGTTTCTTTGTAATCTACCCAAAGCAGCTCTGCACCTACACTGAAAGGATCCTTTTCTAAGAATTGAACCTACTCTGCATGGATCTCAGAGTGACTGTGAGAGCTGACATTCCTAGTTTGGCTTTTAAGTCCTCTGTGTATATAATATGTCCTTAGCCACTGTATTTTCCTTTTCCACTTTGTCTCTTTTGTCCTTTTTACCAGATAATACAACATTCATACATCACTCAAGGAATGAACCCTGTTCACAAGGACGATAGTTATTTCCCTAGTCTGACACGTTATCATTGTGGATACCACACAGAGGTGTAGAAATTAGTTTAGACAGAAGTACAATTTATTAATGTGCTCAGCAGATACCTATCTAACAGCTGGAGAAAAACCTTAGCACCTTTCTGACAAGAGATACACATGCAAGAAAAATATATAAATTTGTACACCTATCAAATTACCCGCAGACATTAGTAAATCATACAGCAATTGCTCATTTTGACATGTACAGTCAGTTTTGACAACTGTCTATCCTATATAGAAAATACCACAAAGTCATGAGCCTTGTATTGCTCAAGTGAGATAGGACTTTGGGAAAGTTTGATACTAAATTTCTCCTCTGTGTCTCCATTTTGTTAACAAAGAACACTGATAACGTAAGCTGCCAAATTATATCACTTGTGTTCATGAAAGACTAGACTCTGCATCCTGTCCTTTTAATCAATCTGAGTTATGGGGAAATGATTTAATTATGAAAGTTTAGGCAGTCATAGAAATTTAGTAGTTCATTAATCCCATAGCACATCTATGGGAGGTAAGCATGGAACTGCAGCAAAGGCACTGGGCAGAGCCAGAGGCTTTTCTAGGGCAGAAACAGTTTGGAGACAACATGGCGCAGGTGTAATCTTCACCTCTTCGGGAAGCATTTCAGAATTGCAGCTGTGGAGTTTCTTTGTACTCCTAGGGGAGTAAGGCAGCTCCATGCTGTTAGCATAATCTCACTTTGCAAAGACAGCAAATGCAAATGTACTGTCCCCCCTTTGATTTCATGTTGACAACATTGTGTCAAGGCTGATCAACCAGTTTCCATTTAATTGTAATTTCTTATCTCAAGAGAAATTCAACTCTTTACAACTTTCACATCAGAAACCTATTGGAAAAATAATAATGAATAATGCAGCCGATCAGGAAGCTGTTTTTCCTATGGTTAGCACCTGCTAGTGTCTTACTAGCAGCTACACAACTCTAATGGACATGTTATAAAAGAATGGACTTTCTCTCCATGCAACATGCATACAAAAAAGTTTGCATGTTATAAACACATCAGAAGCTCAGCTCTGAGAACTCACAGTGTAAGGACTTTTTTTCCACATAAATACGGCTAGCAAACTTCTCGTCTTAGCCCACAAGAAAGATACCCAAAGCAAACTTAAGAAGAAACTCAAGGGCTCTTGGAAAAGAAATTTTAAAAAAATTCAGAAAAACCAAACCCAAACCCAGCAAACATAGTCCATAGTCTTCCAGAATTTCTCTAACTTTTTTTGATATTCTTCAGCGGGTTTTAATCACTTTCCTAATATAACTTTCAACACATCTCATACCAATATCAACTTCAATCTGTCTCCAAATTCAAGGAGACATCTTCACCTGAAATCGTGCTCTGATTTAGCAAGAAATGACCTTGCAAGACAGCATGACGGGCAATCTAAGTGAGCTGAAGAAATGTAAATTAACAACAGATTAAGACATTAGAACTTGGTTAAGATTATTTGTGTAATTATATGAATATAAAAAAAAACTTAATGAGAAAAGAAAAAGCAATAATGTGATCATGTAACAAATGAAATCAAAGAGGAGAATCAATTACCTGATCTATAGTCAATGGACCCAATTTGAAGATATGCACCATTTACAAGGATCTTTTGAATAATTCACTCAGGGAAAAAAGTTCAAAAAGTGCTGTCCAATAAAGCAGACAGCTTTACAGTTCATTTAAGCCATGTTTCTTTATGCACAAGTAGCCATATCTCCATTATGCATCCAAGGGTGCACAATCAAAAAACAAGGTGGACTGTGACAGAAAGGGACATGACCTGTTCCAGCACACAAGACATATGCATTACCAGTACCACATTACCAGTTGAGGAAAAGTAAAATAGATATAAAATGCCTAACTACCTGATGTACCCTAACTTAAAATAAATGCTCAGTACCTTTGAGGGCTTTACTCTGAGCTTTGCTGCAATAGAAATAAAGGATGAAGAGGAGAAGAAAGAAATGCAGTCACTTAGAGAAATTGCCAAAGAAAAGATCCCCAAATCACAGAATCTGCTGAGTTGGAAGAGACCCACAAGGATCATCAAGTCCAACTCTTAGCCCTGAACAGGACCATCCCCAAGAGCCACAAAGATATTTATGTTAAACCTAAGACATGCAATTTGCACGTTTTGTGGTCCCATATACTTTACCAAGATCTGTCACTGACGTGTGAGATAATATAAATCATCACCAGTAAAGCCTGATTACTCAGATTTTGATGAATATAACAAGTACCAAACCTAGAGACAACTCGAAAACACAAATCCAGTGGGACAGTTTAATAAATTGGGCAAAAGCAACAGAAGGGATTTTTTAAAGCCCAAATAAAAATATAAATTTTATTAAAAAGAATTGTCAGAATCTTACTTCACACCATATACTACAGTACCTGAAACCACTGGATAAAGAAAAGACTGAATCAGCTGAAAGATCCCATCACCCCAGCACCTTTACAAAATTTCAATAAGAAAATTTCAAGGAAAAGTGTAGTAATATTATCTTGTACATTTGGCAATGGCCTGAGAACTGCAAGAATGTAATGTCCCAATCTGCTGTCTACATTTCAAGAAAAATGTTGATAAACTGTAGTCAGTTTAGAAAAGCCTTGAAGATCAGAAAATCTCTTCATAGCCAAATATTCCAAGAGCTAAATACTTTTACAGAAGATGAGGAATTATTTCATCTACAGCTAATATGGGAAACAGAAATTTAACAATAGCTTCTCTGCTCTACAGCAGAGCACAGTTTTAAGGACTCATCCTAAAAACTTCTGAAAAAAGATGGATAATAATACAAATAAAAGACATCAGCTTTAGAAAAAAAACAGGAATTAAAAATCTGGAACATCTGATCTTACATAAGCCAAAAGATTATAAACTTTTATACCACAACCAAAGCAGAATTGTGCACACATCACAGTTTTCTCAGAGATAAGATACAAAGAAATACAGAAGGATCTACACTCACAGTGAAAGAAAGACTGCAAGACATGAAATGGGAACAGTTAAAATATGTTGCCAACAGAAATACTTTTGAAGCCATTAGTGGACAAACATTCAATTAAGATTAAAAGAAGATAGCTCAGTATTGACTTCCCCAATATATCTACTTTCATTGAAGGAAAATAAAGATTATTAGATGATGAATGCCCTGAATATCTTCAACAGCGGTAGGACATCTTACACTTTCTACCGTTTTAGTACAGAAAATGAAGAAGTGAGGAAAAAAAAAGGAAATAAAAGAAGTGTTTCATTATATTGAAACTAGATTACTTTGAACAGATTTTATGGAGTGCCTTTACTGAGTACCGCATTTTCTGCTATAACTACTCACAAACATCCTTGAATAGCACAGATGAGGTTACCATCAGCTAGAGTGATCATGCGCCTACAAAGTCAAGACAGAAAATTTTGTCTCTTGGCATCAAAAACCTAGAGGGAGGCAACAGTAACTTATATGACTGTCTATAAGAGAAATACAAGAAAAAAAATTGACATAATAGAGAAAACAGAAAACATATGAGCACACAAATGTGAAGTATCGATTGAGGAAAAAAAATCTGGAGGCTGCTGTATTAAGTTGCATGTGTTGATAGCAAAAGGAAAGACATCAGAAAAACAAAGGGCAGTAGAAAAGCAGAGCTTCCAGAAGTATATCCACATACAAAGACTGTAAATGAGTAACTTTGACCTAATACACAACATGGACAGTGTGCCAGCGTAATCAGTGCCATACTGAGGAATATGAAAAGGCTGAAGGAGAAGCTGTAAGACTGCAAAGATAATACAAAACTTCAGGGAGAGAATGGATCAGAATTAATTTACTAAAAACATGAATATCCTCCATGACTTCAGGACACAGTTAACTGTATGAAGAACACTGTGTTCATTCTTGAACCCATTGGTACAGGGGTCAGCCAACTGGAGTTAATCCAGTGGAATGACATGAAGATGTTTAAGGTGCTAAAGCACATGACATAAGAGGCTAAAGAAATTGGGTGTAGTCTACAGAAAACTGTAAGGATTTCTATTACCTAAAAAGAAGCTATAGAGAGAATGGAGACAGGCTTTCATAGGAAATTTTGTATAAAGACAAGAAGTAAAGAGAAATTCTTGTTGAACATAAGAAAAATTTTCTCACCATGAGTATAGTCAAACATGGTCACAGGTGCTTGAGAGACATTTATGTAGCGCACTGGACTAAACACATCCCTGCTCAATCTGATCAGCTTCAAATTTAGCTCTACTATGAGAAAAAGATTGAGGTAAATTACCTCCAGAAGACAAAAGCAAAAGACAAAGTTATGGTTACGCAAGCCCTCCTTCAAATCAGTAATAGGAGTAACAAAATACAGGCTGAAAACAATTAGCTATATTTAAAAAACAGTTCAAAAATCTGAGAAAGAAGAGTTAATTGATACTGAAAAGTAGGAGAATTTTAGGAAGACTTCAGGTGATAAGCTGAGAGGCAAAGGTAATTATTAGCTGATTATTAGTGAAAAAATACAGGGAAGTTGGTGTAGAAAGAATGACCATTACTGTTCCATGAAATCTGTAGCTATAAGGCCTAGCTTTTTAGTATCCAATGGCATAAGAAAATGTGCTTCCCAAACTTTTCTTCTGAAGCTATTTCATACCTTTCCTTTGAATATCAGGTCTGAAAGGTCAGAGAGGGAAGGAATATTTTGTGAGAAGCATTCCCCCACTGGAAAACGAATTTTTATAGCCATTATTGTTTTTCTGTAGGAGTTCATTCAAGTAGAGATTTGTTGTTCAATTATATCACTTCCCCTCCCCAGTTGCCTTACGGGCATTTGGTGTGCTAGGTGAAATACATTATATTCTGAGAAATTCAAATACAAGATTCAGGCCTTTCAATGGTTCCTTTGGAGGAGATACTTACTATGGTGTGATGGTGAGCATTGCAAATTTTACATTTGTTCCTCAGGCAAGAGTGGACCTTTTCAGAGGATTATAGTTTGCAGAGAATTTGCTTCTGATGACTGAGTTTAGGGAGTCTGACACTGTCTAAAAATTTTACAGGTGTATCAATGCATGAAGAAAAGAATATGAATAATAAGAAAGTCTGATGAAAGATAAAAATGGAAATAATTTTATTACAAGGAATGGAAGTACAGAAATATGGTAGGAGTGCTTAGACAAGCTCCATAAAGAACATGAAAAATCTAACAACAAATAGCCACTTTCCAGGCTGCTGAGCCAAATTTTGAAGAGATTCAAGACACAATCAGAACTCTTAGAAATAACAAGCACCAGGTGTTGCTGCTGAAATGTTAAAAACAAGAAGATGTAATCTTAAAGACCTCATCCAATAATTTTTTTTATATGGTGGTCTGTGAAAATGCTAAGGGAACTGAAGAAAGCAGGCATATATCTAATTTCAAAAAGGAAGACAAAATGTAAAGTGACAGTCTGCTTTCTCTACTTATTATGATTCATAGAATCCTAGCTTTAACACTTTTATATAGATTTTGCCCTTAGAGGCAACAAACAATAGGAGAATGCAAGTGTTTCCAGGCATATATAACATTTCATAAACCTCATCTCTATGTATCAGATATTTTCAATGCTTCAGTGACAAAGAAAAATTGTAGTATGATCAGCATACATATTTTAAATAGATTTTAAGAACTGTGTGATAGCATTTTCCAACACGGTCTTTGTACTGCAGTAAAAGAGCTGTGAAATAAAATTATTAGGGTGGCACAGTTGTCTTTACATGATTGAAATTTAAACTATGGCATAGGAAATTTCTATGCAATTTGCCAGAAATATGGGATTATGAAAGGCAAAACAGGTGTGGAAAAGAACTGGTATGAACCTGTAAGATTATGAGGAATATAGAATAGGGGGAAAAAGTAGTTCTCAAGAAAATTCAGTAGCAAATTATACAGTCAGAATTCTAGGAAAATATTCAGTTACAAATTTCTTGAAAACTGTTCTTATACTACTATTTGAGGCAGAAAAATATGGCAAGTGCTGCTAAGAATCTATGATGTCAAGGTGATGACAGAGAAGAAATGAGAATCTGAGTTTGATTCATCAAAATGGTATTCCAAATTTATAACAGTTGGCCTTCAGTGAAATTGATAGCTTCATGAGTATAATTTCAATCGATGGTCAGGATGAGTATAAACTCAATAGTGAGTTGTGTTTATTCATTGAGCAAGAGCTTCCTTTGTTATAGTTGGTATTTGTGGCCTGTCCTTGGTCATACCTTGTTCAAAGTATATTTTTGAATTATTGTTAGACTTGATACTGTACTTCATTACATTCAGATTTTGCTGATGCCTAATTGTAATATTCAGATGCAAGATACAATTGTGCATTGTCTTTATTCTGTTTTAATTTAATAAAAGTTACCTACCTCAGTCATTTCTGCTTTCTCTTTTGCTTTCAATGACCATTTCATGCCCTTCTTCTTTAACTAGTAATTATCATTCTAGGTAGTTGCTAGAACCAGTTAGATTGAGTTCATTACCGGTCTTGATTTGACGAGTCATATTGTTATTTCAAAATCAGCAGAAGAAGCACCTTATACTCTTATTGGAGATTAGCATATCTTACTATAGACAATTTCTCATTCTTTTTCCTTTTTAATAAACAATTCCTAATAGGAAGAAAGACACAAATCGGCATCTCTGAGCCAAAAGAAGGGTAAATAGGTCATTAAACTTGGAAAGGAATCACATGCTATCACATAGCATTTATCATTATGAGATTTCCTTCAAGAGGCAAAGTTTGCCCCTGCTCTCCTTTCACAGATTATCAATAGCTTTTTAATAAAGAAAAATTAGCTGAAGATAGTGTCATTTGTCTAGGGTTATGTGATGATCTTCAGAAATGTTTCCTGAACACAGTGTCAAAACTGAATGATCTCCATGTCGGTACTTTTATTTATTTTTGTTTCTGCCTAATTTAACACAGTCTGGCTACTGTGTTATGAAAATTAAAACTGAATATTACAGCTGAGGAAAGAATTGAAATATCTTTTTAAATAACAGAATAAAACTCTTCTTCTTCTAGTTTATCCCTAAAACCAGTGTTAAATGTCTAGATCAGCCTACAGAATGCCATCAAGTTCAACAAATCTAGTTTTAGTTGGGTCAAGAGAAGGAAAAAAATCAGAACCCAACTGTGTTACCAGTAAGATTTTTCTAATCCTTCAGCATTCAAATCAGAAATTATTCAATTAAATTTCTTCCTTTAAAATTATTCTTTTCAGAAATGTTGTTTTAAATTGACTCCTAAAAACATAAAATTTATTATATATGGACTGTACCTGCAAGTGAACAGTGCCATTTATGAACAAAAATTAATTGTATTTCTCACAAGAATCAACTCACTAGCAACAGGATACTCTGTTTAGATGAGCTATTCCTGAATAAGAGTGTGATTTACAGGGTATTTGTTCAAACAGCCAAAGTTTGAACGCTAAGAGAGAAGGAGTTCTATGCTTTAAACAAAATCCCTATGTTCATCCAAACATTTGTTTCGTTTTGATTTAGAAAGTAATAGTTTCTCCCCTTCCAAAGTTTAGAAATTAAAAGGTATATTCCAAATCCATAAAAAACCACAATATAAATTGGGGAGATGTACTGTTAGATCCCCTAAGTAGATAACATGATCACTACTACCTTAATCCAATCCAGCATCTGGCAACACTGACCACTTGAATTTTTAAAAAAACACAAACAAGTGGTTACTCCTTAGAACTGAACTAAAATTGCCCTTGGGCACAACTAGAGCTACTACTAAAGCACAAATATTTGACAATATAGTGAAACTACAAAGTTACATCATCAAAACAAAAGAAAGTGGTGCCATAAAGTTTAATGTAAAACTTGTTTGTCACAGTTTGATTTTTGAGATCCTCCTATACGCTGCACGTTAGGATTCTGACTGTTTCTTAGTTGTCTTCTGTATTCTTTATTTATACCTGTTTTTTACTTATATCTCCACGTCATAAGATCAGATTACCTGAAGCTATGACTTCCCCAGACAGACAGAAGCAAAAGGTATGTCATGAATACTCTTGCATAACAGTGCACACACACCTATGCATATGCAAACCAAATGAAATAAGTATGATGAAGAAACAGTATCATTTGGAAAGCAATATTGCACCTGATGTCAAAAAAATACACCCAAGAAGAAATAATATCATAGGTTTGTTAACTACACATAACTGGCACACATAACATTTTAGGGAGACCAAGAAATTGAGAAAGTACATGGCTGTTGTCCTTTTTCTGAGATACCTTCCTTTCACAGTTTGGAAATGCACAGTATTCTTTTACAAAGGCACATTCATTTAGGAACCACATAACCAGAAATACAGAACTTACTGAAGGTTGCCAAATGTATCTGAAACACTGCAAAAGTGTCAAACATACATTATGTGTTTAAACGTAGCCATCTAGTGCCATTTTAGATACACTAAGTTATCTGAGATATCAGATAACCTAAGGCAGTAAAAATGACTGTATAAAACCAAATTTTAGAAATAGGAATCTATCTCAGGGTCGTTACCTATACAACAAGTTCCATTTATCCCACACCATCTTACTGATACTTCTCATCTAACTAAAGCTACCTGGACTGTGAGTTTCAGCTGAAACACAGACATTTTGAAAATCATCACAAATAACTATGAGCTTATAAGTCTTCCCATTTTGCTTCCTGTGATGTTTGTCTGTTCAAATGCTATTTATCCTAATTTGAGTCTTGATCTTACAATTAATTATCACAGACTATTTCCATTCTTATGGAGAATCACAGGAGCTGTTCACTGGTCTAGGAATTCAGTCACAGACTTGGTCCTGTCAGGATCTGTTATGAGGTATTTTGGGCCAGGAACAGATGATGCTTAAGGGTCTTCAAGTTTATTAAATAACAAATCGTCAGTTTGAAAGTTGCTGCCTTTTTTTTTCCAAAATAGAAACTATGATTCTTATTGGGATTTTGATCTCTATAAAACAGAAATTTACCTTTGAAATCCATCCACCGCCATCTTATATCATTTTATAATCTCATGGATTCTGCCTCAATTGTAAATCAATTGTAAATAGATTTCTATCAGTTTGTGGCACCAGACAGCAGCATACACTTCAACTTGCAACTCTCAACTACACAGTTTACCTGGTACAAACCACCTAAGGAAAAAAAAAAGAGTAGGCTGACCTGTTAGCAAAGGTCTGAATATATATCTGCCAATGAATTATGAATTCTAGCTTTTCTCTAGATGATATCAAGATCTAACTCCAGCCTGGAGATAAAGGTGAACCACAGTGGTGTGATGAAACTGAAGTAAGCCCTAGAAATTCATGCTAGCCAAACGCCCCAAGAGACCAGCTGCAGGGATTCATCACATCCTCTAGGAATATTTGGCTTTGCACAGAGACAGTGCACCACTGTAACATAAACAAGAAACACAAACTTTGGGAATAATGCTATCATCACTTAGCTTTTTAACTCACCCTGAAGAAGCAGCACAGGAAAGGACAACATGAAGGTATCTGCTGCATAATTCAATTGGTGCACAGCTTTAAGTAAGTAACCCCCACAGACCTATTATTAAAAGTACGATGAAAGGAAAGAATGCTCGCTTATGAAGCAGGGCGAGGGGGTGTTTGAATTACTATCTAGATTAGAGACGATCTTGCTCAATGTCTGCTCCCAGAAAGAATTCACCACTAGCACAGCCTGCCTTGGGTCTAGGAAGACCTTTGCTGAGCAAAGGTGATACTGGAACTGAAGAGTCTTAGGATTTAAAATTGCAGCCTGCTTGGAAGGGGAGGCCAATTGTCACAGCAATAACTGAAGTAAAGATAGATTGAAATTTCACATCAATATATAAACTAAGAGGAAATGGTGGAGGAAATGCAAAAGATTCATGTTATGACAGAGCCACTATCCCCAGAACTCCTTCTTGTTCTACTGCTTCCTATGTGACGTTGGCTCAAGAAGAAGAGACTCCACACACAGCACTGCTCTCAGCTGCCTAGACTCACTTGAGTTCCCCTTGCAGGCTTTCTGCATCTACTTGCTTTTGCCCCAAACCACATCATTAGTTCAGATGCCTGTAACAGTTATTTGTAAAATTTCTTTTAACTTTAGAACATGCATAAGAAACAGATTGCTGAGTGCACTATCCAGTATATGGGTGTCCACATGTATTTATCTCTTTCTTGAGTATATTAACTTGCTGGTTACTCCATGCCCTTGTTTGATCAGAAAGTAAATAAGATCAGCAAACAAAAAAAAAACCCAGACAATATAGTTTACTCTTCTAAAGGAAGATCTGCAGCGTATTTTCTGGAAAACATCAACAAATACCAAACTTACCTGACTCACCATTCCCCATGCACTTGTACAGGATCAAGAACAACTGGGCAGATGGGCAATGACAACAGTCTGCAGAAAAACAGGGTACCAGCAAGATTCGATGGCAAATTTGGTAGAATAGAGAAGGCATAAAGAGTGATCAAAATAAGTGAGAAATGTCAAAAAACCTAAAGCAAACTGACTGTCCTATATAATTGGTGAGCTGTGAGTGTGGATAGAGGAACCATCTCAAAGGAAATGAAGATTGTTACCACATTGTACTCAGAAAATGTAAATGTTTTATAAAGGACTTGGCTCAGGGTATCCACAAGATGAGGAGCTGTGTAAGGCCTTGGTGGGTGTCAAAGGTTGGTTGTTGCACTGAGAGATGGGTTAGAAGTCAAAAGTGACAGGATAAGAAGGGGAGGTATTTGCCCCAGGTAAAGCTTCAGGGTGACTTTGAAGAGACCTACTTGATCACAGACCTAACTCTGCTGCTAACTTTGTGCCCTCAGGCAATTAATTTTGGTTTTTTGTGATTCTGTTTCCCTTCCTGTCTTCTCTGCCATCTATTTTGAACTGTATGCTGTTTAGGGTAGCAGCTGTTCTTATACAGTTCCTAGAACAATGGGGCTCTGATCTCACAGGAGTCTTCTAGACACTCCTAGAATATAAATAATAAATAAACTTAATTTAGCAAATATTTATTTAGTTCTCTCAGGTATTATAACTAATTACTGCCATTCTCCCTTAAAGAAATAATCCATCACTCTGCTCATGATAAAAGAGCTTTTTCAACAATGGATTTAAAATCTATCTATTCACATAAGTAATTTGTTCTTATTTCTTTCCTATCACTTCATGCAAATTATTTGCTTCCTTGTGGGACAACTCTAAACTCTCTAAATAATGTGAACTAAACAAGTATTGAGCAACTTCAGACTCTGTACAATATAAAGATGCAAAGAGTTATTTTCTATTTCTGGAGACGTGTACATACAAAATCTACATTCTGCTCATAAGTAATTAATAGAAGAGCTGAACTATGTGGGATATGACTATATAACCATCTAATTTGACAATTACATATTAATAGTAGCATCTCTCTATTTCCTAGATTTGTTATTACACTCCAGTAATTCTGTGTAACC
Organism: Neopelma chrysocephalum; assembly: GCF_003984885.1. Taxonomy (NCBI): domain Eukaryota; kingdom Metazoa; phylum Chordata; class Aves; order Passeriformes; family Pipridae; genus Neopelma; species Neopelma chrysocephalum. The sequence goes on along the minus strand of NW_020897726.1, from coordinate 4,728,942 downwards.
CATTTCTACCCAAACTATCTTTTAATTGTAGAGCATATAGCTTAACTACACCTTTGGTAGCTGTGAGAGACTGTAAAAAATTATTACTGGCTTGAAACAACTAAGATGTGTGGAGGGGAGCGGGCAGGGCAAGTCCTGCTGAGATGCGATGGTGCACTGCTCCACACCACACCCCCTAGAGACCCCAAGACAGTCCCAGAGTGGGTGTCAGTCACTGGAAGCAATGCTATCGCATCACCCCACTCTAAGTCCACTCCAAGCCTCAGTCCAGCCCCAGAGTGGTCGTCAGACTGGAAGCCCCACCTGGAGGCCAGAGCAGATAAAAATCGTGCACAAAGGCATACGTGGTTGCATCCCTATGGTCTTGGATCCATAACGGTTAAGTCACCTCAGGAACCAAGGCAGTAGCTATACTGCTTTCTCTTTCTCTCTCTCTCTTTCTTCTCCCAATTTCCACTTACTGAAATCTGGGTAACTTAAATTTGGATGAGTTAGAGTTTGCAAAATCAATGCTTTGTGAAATGTTGTGTTTTGATTGAATGTTGCCTTTAAAATTTGCCGAGTTCCCTTATCTTCTAAAGTTTACCAGTAAAACTTTGTTATTTGACCTCCTGAAAATGTCCCGTGCACTCCCTCAGAGTATAAAAAAACCAAAGGCTATTTAAGGAACTCAGCGAAAGAGCCTGGGTCTTTATAGTAGGCACATCTTCAAGAGTAGACATTTATTTTAAATTGATCAGTTGGAGAGCCTAAATTCAGGTATTCAAGGACTTCTTTCCATAATTAAATGAGACCTCACACTCCATTCTCAAGAAAGAGCTAGAAATTTCAAAAGTTTGTCATCCTGCATGAGAGGTTTACCTACCTACACACTGCTTACTTTAGCTAGTTAGGAAGGGCTTGCTCTAGTTATTACTGGAAAGATTCACATAATTTTAGCAGTACTCACCACAGACAGAGAGCTAAAAAGTAGATATTGTCCTTTCTAGCAGAACAAGGAAAAAAAGTTTTGTATTTTGTATTTTGTCTACATATGTCAAACACGGAATTCATCAATACAAAAACACAGAAACCAACCCTAAGTTTCAGCTCAACAAATGTAATGCGATGTGACTAAAAAGGAAATGCTCTAAATAAATTCTTTCATTATTAATTAATTTTTGTGGAGATTTGAAATCCCATTCTATCTATATGCAACAATTTGAAATAGATATTATTTTGATATTAAGCTATTTGTCAACCTCCTGTGACTGGAATGAAAATTCTGGCTCATTTTCCTAAATAAAAATTTATTCAGTGTAAGGATTTAAGGAAAAAGTTTTAATATAATATTTCTAAATAAAGCTTTAATACAGCATTTCTAGTTGGAATTTTAGAATTTTATTTGTCTTTTATAGACAAGTCTATGGTTGTAAACCAAATCAGTCTACAGAGGATGCTAAAAAGAGAAAAATGTTGATAAGATATTTAAAGTAGTTCTTCACCTACCCTATTCCACAGGTTTCGTTAAGTCTCAGGAGGCTTAATTGGATACTAATCTAATGACAGAGGACCTAAAACCCCACATTACTTGACATATACCATGGTAAATGTGAGCTATGGGCAATAACCACAGGTCAGGTGATAAGATGTGGTTTCACTGATTGTTTCAGTCTCGGACTATCAAGCAACTGATGGTCCCTAAAGCTATATCCATTCATCCCATATAAGAATATTTCTGGTGTGCAAGGCAGTGTCTAGCAGTGGACTGAATTTCAAAGATCAGAAAGCTAATTCTGATTAGGCTACCCTAAGGTGTGTAACCTTCAGCACTTATTGTATGACTGACTTTTCCTTTTGGCCTTATGCTGTTTAAGCTTCAAGCTCTGTGTAGCAGGTATTGTCTCTTACTATCTATGTACACAGCACAATATGGCCTCAATCTCATTCAAAATCCCTGGGTACTTCTAGAGCCAAAACCAACAGAATCAGCAGCTCCATCAAAACAACTCACTGTACCTCCAGAAACAGGTTACATACACACAGACCCGCGGACCTCATTCACTTCTAGTTCAGTCACAACTTTTTGTCACCACTGATGTAGACATGAAGAAGGTTAAAGGGAGAAAAAAAGAAAATAGGAAAAGAAGGACAATTGCCATGGGGACTGGAGAATCAGAGCAGTGGAGGTCTTTTCCTGTCCAGGACTGTGGGCACTGGAAGGATGGTACAGGATTTTTCTTGATAAGCAAGTTCAAGCAACACCACCACAAAATAGCAGGGCCATAGTATTGCTCATGCAACACTTTCTTTGGTTTCATAACATGTCTGACAGCCTAGACTTCTACACTTTAATCTTGCCTTAGGGAAAGGATGTTCTTATGCATTGCCTCAGTATGAGTTTGTTTTCAGTTGATAAGTTTTTGAAGTAAGCTCAGAATCAAATTGCATCAAATGAACCAGTTCCACAACAGTGCTCCAATCTCCTGAACTCCTGTTGATTGCGTTGAGTCTGCAAGGATCATAACAGGACTTGGAGCTCTTAATTACCTCTGAGAATCTAAGCTGGTTCCTCTGGATGACTTCAGTGTGGTTCCCACACACTTCCTATGAAGATAAATCTGATTTTTATCCTATTCAAAAGTACAAATTAAAAGAACAGAGATCGATTTTCACTTTCAGCCATTGGTTTCCAGTATCGACATGACAATTACTTATGCTTTTAACTTCGTGCCTGCTACTGCAGTAAGTAAATATGCAATTATGTCAATGTCTTAAAAAATAGGACCAAAGGTCAGCAGGTTTTCCATAAAAATAATAATATCAAGTTTTATATAGACTCAGAATAATTAGCAATGACAATAACTGATAGCAGTAGATAGATTCTTAGTGACCTAATGACCATTTTTAATTTGTTTTGGACCTGTAAAATATAAAACTGTGCTTCTGAAGTGATGCAAGACTAGCAGAGTATGAAACAAACAAATTAAAAAAAAACCCACAAAAATAATTCCTACGATTTGAGCATGAAGTTTGTTTAAAATATACTTTTCTCTTATTCATACAAAAGCTGTCACCAGATGAAGTGTTTTCTTGACTGCAATGCTCAAAGGTACTCATTAAGTCCAGGAAAAGAAAAGATTTCAGATTAAATTTGTACATAACCTTTGCCTACAACACTTTTGAGGTTCAGACCTATTCAGATAAGTTGGGAGGAGTGTTTGTTTGAATGGTTGGCTGGTGGTTTTGTGATGGCGTTCCTGGTGGCCCAGAGGTTAGCATGCAGGACTCTCACTGCTGCAACCCAGTTCAAATCCCAGGCCCCCCGGGCAGATGGAGCCCGTTAGCCCTGTGAGGCCATCCATCTATGAGAAGGTCACTCTAAACAAACCTACGTCCTGAGGACCTCACTGCCATTGTCCAAGCTTGCTTGGCCCCGGCAGATGAACCTTAGGATTAAAGGGTGGGCTCAGTTCAGCGCATGCTGTGTCTCACCTAAAAAAATCCATTGCGCAGGCTGGAAAGGTAAAAGACCTTTCCCAAAATCTTCGTTCGCGAAGACTGGCCATTATCACCCTGTGTCAGGTTGGTTGGCTGGCTGGCTTTTTATTTAACACAGACCACAGTGACTTAGTAGTCAAGCAGTTTGCAATCATTCATTTGTCTTCAGAATATTTTAAAATTAAAGGAGAATCATTTATTCTATTGCACAGCTGGAGGATGGAGTCACACATGACTCAACTCTAAATTGTGTTCAGTATTCAGTACAGACTTAAAATTTGCTACTGTCACTGAGTGCAGGATCACAGAGCATCATCTCACTCTGGGACCTCCCAGGCTGAGTAAAGGTAGCAGAACTGCATCCAGATTTATTAAGACTGAAACTTGGAATGTAGAGTTCCATAGTGTTTTAAGGGAAGAAAGAACCTTCCTCATAACCTTGAGTAAACTGCTTCAAGTAAGCAGACAAAGCCCACTCACTAGAACCACTTCAGACCTGGGCCAGGTGGGTCTTTGTAACTGTTCTGAAACAGATATTTTAATTTTTCGACCAGTAAAATATTTCCCTCTCCACCCCTGAAGCAGACAGCATGTTGGACAGGGGTAGAAATATGGAAGTCTGTGTTTTCAATGCACATCCTGGACTGATGCAGGTATTTAAAATTATAATCTAGAGCAAAATTAATGTTCTCTGTGTACAAGAAACATCACAGAAACAAATCCTAAACTCCTGAGTCCTGGTCCTATACCTGTGGCTATGATATCCCATACCTTTGGGCTAGAGACAAGAGGTGTTTTACACTTTCTTTGCCTCTCTCTTCAACACTGATGATGGACCAAGGGGGTCTCAGTGCCCTGAGCTGAAGGACCATGACTGCCAGAATGATCAACTCCGAGTCAGCCTTGTCGTTGTACGGGATCTGCTACTCAAGCTGGATCCTTACAAATCTATGGGACCTGATAGGATTCATCCCAGAATCCTCAAAGATCTAGCTGATGTCATCACAGAACCTCTCTTGATGATTTTTGAGTGGTCTTGGGAATCCGGAGAGTCCCAGCTGACTGGAAGCTGGAAAAAGTTGTCCCAGTTTTCAAAAGGGGAAGAAGGAGGACCCTGGAAACTGCAGGCCTGTTAGTCTCACTTCAGTGCCTGGTAAAGTTATGGAGAAGATTTTTCCAGGAAGTATTGAAAAAAAACCTGAAAGACAACACAGTCATTGGTCACAGCCAGCACAGTTTCATGAGAGGGAAGTGCCGCTTATCAAAACTGATTTCCTTTTATGACAAGGTAAGCCACTGAGTTGATCAAGGGAAGCCAGATGATATAATTTTTTGGATTTCAGTAAAGCTTTCAGTACTTTCTCTCATAGGATCCTTCTGGAGAAAACGTCCAGAATTTAGACAGCTAGATAAACACATCATGTGATTGGTGAGCAATTGCTCACGGGTCAAGCACAGAGGGTAATAATGAATCAGGTAACATCAGACTGACAACCTGTCACTGGTGGGGTTCTACAGGGCTCCATCTTAGGCCCTGTGTGCTTCAACATCTTCATAAATGACGCAGGACTGGAGGGGTACTAAGTAGTTTGCAGACAACACAAAACTGGGAGGAGCTGTTGACTGCCTTGAAGGCAGGGAGGCT
>NW_020897726.1:4632633-4718817 GCF_003984885.1 Neopelma chrysocephalum | reverse complement strand
CTGTTGACTGCCTTGAAGGCAGGGAGGCTCTGCGGAGAGACCTCAACAAATTAGAAGACTGGGCAATCACCAACCATATGAAGCTCAATAAGGAGAAGTGCCAGATTCTGCAGCTGGGATGGGGCAACTCTGGATGTTCGTACAGACTGGGGAAGGAGATGCTGGAAAGCAGCGCCATGGAAAGGGACCTGGGGGTCCTGGTCAATGGCAAGTTGAATATGAGTCAGCAGTGCCCTGGCAGCCAGGAGGGCCAACCACGTCCTGGGGGCAACAGGCAAAGCATCACCAGCCAGTCTATGGAGGGGATTGTCCTGCTCTGCTCTGCACTGGTGCGTCCTCACCTCAAGTCCTGTGTGAAGGTTTGGGCACCATAATATAAGAAAGGTATTAAGCTGTTAGAGAAAGAAAGTCCAAAGGAGGGCAAAGGAGATGGCAAAGGACCTTGAGGAGAATCCGCATGAGGAGCAGCTGAGGCCGCTTGGACTGTTCAGCCTGGAGGAGACTGAGGGGAGACCTCATTGCAGTTACAACTTCCTCTTGAGGGAAAGAGGAGGGGCAGACACTGGTCTCTTCTCTGTGGGGACCAGTGACAGAACCCAAGGGAATGGTCTGAAGTTGTGTCAGGGGAGGTTTACTTTGGATATTAGAAAAAAGTTCTTCACCTGACGATGATCGGGCACTGGAACAAGCTCTCCAGAGAAGTGGATACAGAACTAAGCCTGACAGAGTTCAAGAAGCATTTGGACAATACTCTCAGGCACATGGTGTGATTCTTGATTGTTGTGACTCTTGGGGCCTCCTGGGTACTCTTGTGACCCTGCATTCCTGTGCAGGGTTAAAGTGTTGGACTCAATGATCCTTGTGGGATCCTTTCCAACTCAGGATGTTCTGTGATCCTGTGACTGTCTATTCAAGTACAAGAGTCATGGCATGACTGGAAAGTGGCTGGAAAAGTGAGGAACGTGCAGGTGACCCACCAGCTCAATTTAAAAGTTAGTTTGCAGAAGTTAAAGTAGTCTCATGTTCACATTAATCCTACAGGTGATTCTCCAACAGACATTAAACCATCCATGCCTACTGAACCACCCTTGTATTGTTTGTTTTCATCCTGTCACATCTGTTCTTTTCTCTTCCCCGACTGTGCTTTAAATCTTTGAGTTGTGTGTCCCTTGAGAGCTTAGAAATGATTCAGAGAGAATCACAAGGTCCAAAGGGCTCATTTCTTGATGGTTTAAGCCAACCCAAAATTCCCCTGCTGCCAAAAAGAATGATTCTCTTTTCCATGGCCTCAGATTGCAATTTCCTCCTTTTCGTCAGCTCTGATACTTAAATGGAGCCATGCAATGAGTCACATCAGTCTACTGACATCTGGTTTTTGGAGGGTTAGTTTTAGTGTAAGCCATCACACAGTCACATGCTCAGTAGTGCCAGAACAAGCAGGCAAGGCTAGACAGAGGGGAAGGCCCACCTTTTTCTTAGTACTGGCCATGGGGTGGCATAATCAGAACAAAGCACAACTGCCTTAGAAAAAGATTATTTAACAGCGTTTCAGTTCTCCCCAGAGCAGGGAAGTGAAAACCTACTGTTGATTAGTAGCTGCAAGTGTCTACACTAGCCAGAGGACTAGTAATTTCTGGCAGAAGCTCAGATCCTCCAGGACCAAGAGCATATTTACTGCATCAGCCAATGACTGTCATTCCCCAGTCTTCAGGAACTGAGCTGCTGCCAAATGCACAGGTCACATAGGTGCAGGGGATACCAAAAGGTTCTCACAACTTCAGAAAGCTTCAAATAAGATGCTAACAGATTGCATGTTAAGGTTTAATGATGTTTCAGCAGTCAGTGTTATCTCATATAAAAATTTTGGCGGCCTGCAGTAACAACACTTAGAGCAATTAAAAGGTAAAATAATGAAATAAACTGCAGAACATTTTGTGCTTTCTCTATTCCCAAATATTTCCTTGCTTCTCATTAGTTCAGCTCTTTTTTTCATGGGCATGTAGGCTAGTTCTTCAAAGGTACTCACCAGCAAAGACCCTTTCAAGTGCCAAGGTTTTCAAAATCTAATTTGCCAGAAACTTTATAGGTACGCATTATAACACTTGCCAGTATCAGCTCAGATGAGAATTTTGATAAAGATGGACCTTAATTAACATTTAAATGGAGTATTCCACAGTAGAGGTGTTGACTGTATTTTACAGAGCAGTCTGCAACAGTCGGAACTCACCAGAAAATATTTATTTTTAGTTGTCAAGCCAGGAGCTGACATTTCCATGTTCCAGATTTCTCCTAAGTGTGCACTGTGTTGGCAGGACAGTCTAACTGTAGTGCTACCATCAACATGGAATACAAATGGGAGTCAGCTTAATATGTTAAAGAGACAACCGATGGAAAGAAACATAAGCAATTAATTTTGGAGTGTTGTGTTGTCATGGTTTGAAAAGGCCCAAAATCCAATTCTGATTCCTAGCTCCCCACCCACATCTCAACCCCATGTGAGATGGGTTTTCCAGACAAAAACACGAGACTCAATATGGGGGAAGGAATATATTACAAAGACTATACACATAAATAAATACTATAATACACTGCATACAATCTTAACTCTATATCTATCTCTACCATGACAATAATATTTACAATGGGCCAAATCTCTTCTCTCTCGAAATAAAAGTCCAGGAGAGAAGAAGAAGAAAAGACCCCTTCCAGTCTCTGAGCAACAGGTCTCTCTCTAGGCAGCAGGCTTTCTTCTTCTCTTTCAGGCAGCAGTTGCAGCTGGATCATTGCCAATACACACGAGGGGGGTCTCCAAGCCCCTCGGCCCTCCGTCCTCAAAACGGGGGTCTTTCCGTGGACTACGTAACCCCAGACAAGGTCGCATCACCACGGTCATATCACGAAGCACGGGGGTCTTCGTGACAGTCTGGTATCCTCAGGGGAAATCAAGCCCCTTCACAGAGCTTGTGTGCTCTGCCCCAAAGATGGCTGCCAGCTTCTCTGAAGCTGCAGCAAGGAGGGGGGGGAAAGCCCAAGGTCACCCCCTCCACACACATTCCTTTGGCCATCCTGGCTGAGCTCTCAGGAGGCCGGAGCTTCTTAGCTCCTCTCTGTAGTGCATACTGCACTTTAGGACTCCATTCAGTCCACCACCTCCTCCTCTTTCTCAGAGGGGTCTCTAGCGAGTTTGGGGGTTTTGGTTTGTCCAGTTCTTACCCTCCGAAACTCTCTTCCTGCTGCTGGCTCGGGTCTCTTGTCCTGCTTTCTGCTGCTGGCTCTTTTCGTTTCCTCAGACAGCTCTCTGTCTGCTTCAGTTGCATACCGGCATCTGCTGCTTCTCTTGGTTCTTATCAGTTGGCTCTTTGCCACTGCTCTTCGGACACTGCTGTTCTGCTGCTGCTCCGTCGCTGCTCCCAGCGTCTCTCACTTCTATTTACAGAGAAGAAACTCCCCCAGCTCCTAGCCACAGGCACTCAGTCCAGTCTGACACTGTTCCGAGTCCCTGCAGCCCCCAACCGGGGGCTGGGGGGGGGCAGAGGCCCCCAAGGGGCCGGAGCCCCTTCTCCTCGTGGCCTCTACAACATGGCCACCTCTTCTTCTCATACACCTACTACTGCTTCTCTTCCGGTCTCCAGAGATATGTTTATATTTTGCAGGAGCACGGATTGGGTCAAGCCCCGAGGGTCACCACCCCCTGGGGGTTACCACTTTCAGCTTCAGGGGGAAAACCTGGCTCAAACCACTACATGTGTTTACCGAAATTACTCATTGGTTAAATATAAAATTATTGTGGGGTTTTTTTTCAGAAACTGATTGCTTTGTTTTTTTAGTTATGCTTAAGTAAGGTCTCTGTAGACTCTGCTGTTAGCCTATTTATCACATATAACAGTGGAAACAATATGAAATTCAGGATTTTCATTATATTAAATCTCATTGCATGAGAAATTATTTGCTTTGCAGTCAAAATTCTGTTTAATTGGTCACCATTTCCATCATCCATCAGGAAGATTCAGTCACCCAGTTTGTTCTAGCTCTGTCCACGTACCACTCTGCATCCTCAGAACAGGCAGTCCTCGAGCTCTAAACTGTTGGAGAGTAAAGATGTGTTCTGGGTAGGCACCACTATATGTTTCTTTTAGATATTTCTAGTCATCTGGTCACTGCCTACATGGGCAGATGCTACAAAGCCAGATGAACCTTTAGGTTTGGCACAGTATGGTACAGGTTGGACATCTTATTAGTCACACTAATATATGGCCTCTGCAGCAACCTGCATTGTACCATAATTCAGGGATCACAGCATTATTTCAGTAGTAGAAGAAAATTATTGAGGGTCCCAGAAGCAGCTGACCTGTAGCAGTAAAGTCATTAGAGACATGCAGGTTTAATGTCCTAAGCCTATCCCAAGTCCCACATCAAGAGTTAACTTTTTTCCTTGAAGTATGACGTTACCACAAGGTAAGGATTTTCTACACCAAGTTGTTCCTCAGCTTACACCACTTTCATCTCACTACATTTACAGCATGTTAGCAACTGAAAATGATTTATTTTCAGAAGTAGAATATATTTACTTATGTAAACTAAATATTAGCTTGTCTTCTGTTGCAGAGCTATGAGGTGGTAGTGCAACTTGCTAAAAGGAGGAATTGGAAAGTTCAGGCTCAGAGATGTGCATAGACCTCCAGGTCGATTAGTATTGACAGATATTAGGTCAGCTATGGGCAGATTGAGCAGTAAAGATTGTCTACTCTAAACAACCACGGAGAAGTACTGCAGGAATAGCATCTTCAGAGATAAAATGGCAGCTATGCAGAAGCTGTGTTAAAATGTACTGGTCTGTAAGAGTGTGCTGGTTTTGGCTGGAATAGAATAAATTTTCCTCATAGTGGCCAGTATAGGGTTGTGTTTTGGATTTGTGCTGAAGCTTTATAATTCAGAATGTTTTAGCTATTGTTGAGCAGCATTTGCACAGAGTCAAAGACTTTTCTGCTTTTCACACCGCCCCACCAGCTGTGGGTGCACAAGGAGCTGAGAGAGGACACAGCTCAGACAACTGACTAAAGGAATATTCCATACTATATGGCATCATGCTCAATATATTAAGCTAAGAGAAGAAGAAAAAGAGGGACATTTGGAGTGATGGTGGTTGTTTTCCCAATCACCATTGTGCATGATGGAGTCCTGCTTTCCTGAACATAGTTGAAAATCTGCCTGCCCATGGGAAGTGGATTCCTTGTTTTGCTTTGCTTGTGTGTGAAGCTTTTGCTTTACCTATTAGTCTGTCTTTATCTCAACCCATAAGTTTTCTCCCTTTTATCCTTCCAATTCTCTCCCCATCCCACCAGGGTGGACTAAGTGAGTGGCTCTGCGGGGCTTTCTTTCTGGTAGGCATTAAACCATGAAAAAGAGGAAGGGTCTCACAGGTCTCCAGTCTGAAATGCTACAGTGAATTTCTCTGCAAAGCTTGCTTTCTTGTGTTTTATATTGGGATAAGTGAAACTTATTTTTTGTTCACCACTGGTATTTTATAAATGAAAAGTTTCTGAGAGTCAAAACACCTACTCCTTTTTATTTGCTGCAAGATTTTCTTATGAAAACTCTATTTCAAGATTTTCCTACATTCCTAGTTTTGTAAATGCAAAAAGAAAAGCATACACAAATTATGAATCAAGCCCTAATTCTGTCTTTAAGGTCAAACAGAATTTTTGAAGCTGATATATGTGACAAAGGATTATGATCACAAGAGTCATATTTGCATCTTAAAAGCAGATTTGAGAAATGGTAAATTACTCCAGTTCTAACTGCAAAGCCAAGGGAAAACACCTTTTCACAGAAAATTTCAGTAGACAGTGAACGGATATAACAGTTTCAACAACGTTGCCATAAGTGTTGTGTTACCATAAAATAGGTCATTTACTAGTCAGCAACATCTGAGACTGTACAAAAGATTACCAGCAAAGACTAACAGACAATTTTCTATCCTCCCTCAGCACAATATATGAAAATAGCAACCTGTCTCACCCGCTTGTGACATCAACAGCTTTAGCAGAGTTACATCACAGTGCATTAGTATTTCACTACCTCCTTTTCATTCAGGGCAATGGGGGATCAGGATGGGGAGAAGGGACAGATGCATGACTGGTTTTGCTCTGTATTTTATTGTTCCAGATGTACTTTTCATGACTGTATAGCAACAAGATGTCCTCCTTCAGAGAAGGAGAGACAGTTCATTAAAGCAGAAAATCACTGAATGTCCCATTCATCTCACACTGTTGAAGTTCCCTCACAAACAAGAGTGTCCAATAACAACTGATATTTGGAACTAAGAGTAAAGAACATTATTTCTTCTCTACTGAGCCCTAAAGAAGCAGTTCCTAAAAATTTGATGGCCAACCCTTACTTGAGAAATTATACAATTGTGCCTTCCAGCATATTAGTATAGGCTCTGCAGTAAACTTCTAATTTTCGTGTTCGTCATTGAGACTACTGTCCTGGGGTGCAAAGAATAGACTTGTTTCTCTCTCAGTCCAGGTGATGGCATGGTACCATACTGATTAGTGAAGGAAGAAATCATGTCTGGTCCTGCTGCTGGCTTCTTTTAGGGGAAGGATGCATTAGTATTAGTGCGCTAATCTCCGCTGGAAAGGAAACATGAGATAAGAGCCTCCTCCCAAGGAGAAAACATTGAAAAGGTCATATTTTTATAGCAAACTGAAAAGCAAATATAAGCATAGAGGCAGTTTTGTGCCAAATCCTATTTTGAGTGCTTCTTTTTTGTTTTTCTGAAGTAAAAATACTGTCTAAACTGTTTTTTTCACTTTTGTGCTCAGTCTGCAGTTTACCACCTTTCATGAAGAATAAAGTAAAATGTGGCTATTTTTCATTTTAAAAAATGCCTTTTATACTATAAGGAAAATGTCCTTGTCATTTTTTGCATACTGCTTAGTCCAAAAAAGAGTTATTTGGCAAGTTTTAAGTGCTGTATGTATATAGTCAAATGGGAAGATTTCATACTTGACTGAGTTTGGAAGTAGCAGATAAGAAACAAATGCATTAACATATAAAACCAACATATTCTAGAACATCTATTGGCCTATGTAGAACAGGATATTTATAACAGTCCTGACTTAATGCTCCAATGCAAACGGAATACAATATGCTTAAAGTTCTATAAAGTCAAGACTTCATGTACTGATCCAGTTCTGTAAAGTCGACAAGGGCTCTCCGGGTATTACGTTAGATATAAACACATGTAAAATGCATCCTGGCATCCTGGGAAGTGTTGAAATGCATATAACATAATCAAAACAATTTCCTTGTCTTTTCAGCACTTTTGATCAAACCTTACCATTATGAAAACACAGATGTTGTTAGGTTACTGATTACATGCTTAACTAGTTATTAAAAATCTTCAATACCATGCCGTTTTCTTTATGATACTACACATCACAATTTACGTTTACATTTTTCAAGGAAGAAAAACATTCTCTCTAAAAAAAAAACCAAAACAAAAAAAAAAAAAAAGAAAGGGAAAGCATCCTTTAAAAAGAATATTTTTGTGATATTTGGTCAAGAAATTCATACTTGCCGAAACATCAAGAAATTAAAACTTATGTATGGTTCCCATGACAAATGCAACATCCACACTGCACATAAACCTAGAAATATCTGCCAAAGGAAGTGTTAGAAAATTCTCTGCAGGGTGAAAGACGACTAAGTTAAAATTCCTGTGAGAATCTTCACTTTGAATTCCTTGACTCCTCTGAATGTGTACATTCTTATCATGACATTGCACACACATACTTTTTTGCATTTCATACTACACTTCCACTAGATTTGTAACACTAGAATATTTCACTGTGAATGTTAAGCACCGGAATTCTAATACCTTGTTCTTATGGAAAAGGCTTACCAGAGCACAAGCTGAGCCGTATTAATTTATTGTCATGATGAAAAGGATAGTGAGAATCAGAACTGACACTAACTCTTTCTATTTTCTCCACTACTTTTTGATTGCAATCATTGTGGTCTCTACGGATGTCATATCCATAACAAGCACACCAGCATTTGAAGCAGTTTACTGAGGCTGGAAAACAATTCTGATAAAAATGTGCTGCTGCCAGCACTTGGCATATTAGAGTGTCAGAAAAGATTACCAGGGTTGGCATTTTGCCTATGTTGCCTAGGGCCACAGAAGATTGACACGAACTAAAAATAGTTGAAAAGATCAAATGTGTTTGTTTTTATGAGGCACTTCTCTCTTCTTTTAAAACACAACTTGCCTGTTAGACCACAAGCACCTAAGACAGCAAGGCGCTGATGGCTTCAGGAATGCTGCTGGGGATCATATGGGGTTGGTATGGTTTGAGAGCACTCCACAGAACTGGACACACAGTACATGTTGATGTGTAAAATGGAATTCCACAAGGTGGAATTTTAAAAAAGCCAAAGAGTGAGAAAAGCAAATGTCAGTAAAAATCATGCAAATCATGTATAAGTTGCTGGACAACCTAAAAACAGACAGGGGATTAGTATTTGATTAAGTTTTTGATCAACTATTAAGTTCTGTGGCCTTCCTACACACAAAAAAAATTCAAAACTCAAGACACACACAATCTGATTAATAGTACATGGCACACATATCTCCCTGATTTTGAAGACCCTCTTTTCAGATTTTTAAAAACTTGAAATTGGTTTTGCCTTATGCCTCACAGGATCATTTGGATGGATGCAGACAGATATACACAAAATTATTGATTTGCTTTTGATTTTTTATATAATTTTGCTTTTAGTTTTTTGTGCTTTGCTTTTGTAAGTCATCATTAACAGAAGTTGTACAGACAAAAATATGTGCAGAATTCCAATTTCCAAATCAATTATAATTGACTAATTGGTCAGACGTAACAGTCTCACAGCCAACATTAAATTCCTACAGAGGATTTTCCAGAATGTAAAGATTATACTTTTAATTGATCATTCTAGGATAAGCGTGGGACAGCATTGTATTGAACATTTTTATAAATGGAAAAATATGTTCACTGAGTTCAAATTATTACTAGCTGTGACCTGTTTACAAACTTTAGAACTTCATGCAGTCTTGGAGAAGAAGGAACATAAGACCAGATTGGTTGTGGCCCTGAGCAACCTAATCTAGTGAGTGGCATCCCAGTCCATGGTAGGGAGTTGCAACTAGATGATCTTTAGGGTTCCTTCCAACCCAAACCATTCTGTGATTCTGTGATTCTACCATAGACTGTACAGAGAAAGCAGTAGGTTGGACAATTTTCCAACATTTACCACCACTGCCAGTTTCTTGCCCAGATTTTTACCTGAATTCCTTTGAAACAGAAGAACTTTGTAATATACAAATTTGTATTGCATAACTGCAAAAATTCAGAGACATTTTGGGTTCCTTCTAGTAGATTTTCATAAAGCTGCCAGAATCTCCTGTCAGATTTTGTACATATGAATGGTATAATTGCCTCACACTAAAATCTGAAGATCTCTGGCACCTGAAGGAACTAAAAGGATAGCAAACCTTTCTACAATTTCAGAGAGGTAGCATCAAGACCAAATTTCCAGTAAATTCCAGTTGAATTTTACATTAACACAAAATGAGGTCTGTAGACTACATAATCTATCTCTGTGGAATGATACTGAGAAGCAAGAGAAGCAAGAAAGACACTCGCACTAGAGAACTGTTTCTTGTAACCAGTTGCAACAGGAACAGTACTGTATCTGAGGGACATTATGATTTTCAAAGCCCCTGCCAATCAGCTAAGGAAGATTGTGGGTTCAATTTCTTTTTGGATCTGATACAAAGTACTGAGTTTCTCAAGAAAAATAAATAAGAAAACTATTGTGGCAAGATGAATTTCTCTGAAGAGCCAATAAAACTTCATTTCACAAACTTCGCTCAAATGCTGATCCACACATTTCTAGTTACTGGTTGTTGGGTGGCTGCCGAGTCATCACAGTGACTGACATCTTTTTCTTTTCCCCACACACTTTTGACTTTAAAAAATGCTTATTTGGTGCATCAGTAGCAGTTTTCAATACACGGGTTGCTGTGCCCTGCAGACCTCTGAGTGGAATTAGACTCTCCTGGCCCATAGAGACAGATTCTCCAATTATAATTTCTGCAGTATATCCCTCCCTGCCTCTTGAAGAACAACAATGCTGGTGGATGCTACAAAGCACAGACTCCATCAGACTGTCACACTTACAGCTTGCTTCAAGATACTTACAGATATTGTGGCATAGATTAATAATAAATATTGCCTCTTCATGCTGTAGCACAAATACCTCTCCAAAATTCTTCATTCAGTTAGCTTCCTCTCTTTTTTTCTTTTCTCCTTAGGAAATGAATATGTTTTTCTGAGGACCACATTTGATATGTTCATCAAGTTTTCTTCTTTATGATGTTAGTAGTGGAGCTTGACTCTGTTGGTGTCTGTGTTTGCATCTGCATGTTGCTGTCCTATCACCTATAGAGATTTTGGACATATGTGGATGACTTTTACTACTAGAAGTGTCGTACTGAAATTTGGCCACATGGGAAATATCAGCATGATTACAGGGAGAGAGGTTAAAATATCAATGTAACTTTGTTGTCTCTATTGATAGATTCATGGATTGTAAATTTCCTCCTCTGTGTCTCAGTATCTACATAGCTAGAAATACATGTAAACAGAGCAACTGTCTCCAGTCTCAAGCATTCAGAGACATCCTGATCTAATTAGATTTTCACTGATGAATTCATATTTGTAATACATTTTGTTCCTCAATTTGTACTCTGGGCAAAAAAATAATTCCTAGTTTCTCTAGTCCTACTTTCTGTAGTCCTGCTCCTCATTTCACCAAATCTTCATAAATAAAAACATAAAAGCACAATAAATGCATGCTATTAGGGAAACAAAGGATACAGTAGTACTTTTAACTTCTTCCAAATTATTGCACAAATGCCAACAAAATAAGAGGCTACTTCAAGGAAGTTATTAAAATGTTTTCTGTCATGAAAATTTGTAACATTTTATGCCCTCTTTTAAAAGTATTAAAGTGTTTTTCTACTAAACCAGGTGTTTTGATCACAATGTAACTTGAAAAAAAATTTCTGTCATCATATTCATGAACAGCACTTAACACAAAGGTTTCCAGGGCTGAGGTCTCTGCTTTCAGTCAAAATACAAATACTAATGCACAGCAGATCTTTTTAGCAGTAGCACATTTTCATAAGGAGCAGACTTTATCTACATACTCTTACACAGGACTCCAGGCAATCAGAATATCTACCTTTGAGTCAATTACAAAAACTTACTGAAGCAGAGGGCTCAGACCTAAAAGCTACAAAAGCTTTATAACTTTAACAGCTATCACCTGAATCATAACACTCAACATGCATATTCTAAGACTACTGACATAATGACAGTTAGCTTAGAGTTTCCTTTGAGTTTTAATGCAAATCCCATTATCTTGCAATTGGGGTAGATTAAGAACATAGACACCAGCTGTGCCTGTTGATCAGATGAACTTTATGACTTTTGATCACTAAAGCGCATAGGATCAAGAACAGGTCCCCAGGACTCAATACAAAGCCTGAATATAACTGTTGAAGATTTATTATTAAATTGCATAGGAACTAACTGAATAACCATAATTAAGCACAAAATTAATATGACATAGCTTTTAAAATGAAAATTTTTTTGCTGTTTTATTCTTTTGTTATATCAAAAGCCCACCAGCTGGATTTATTTATAGAAATTTAATGGTTATTGTCTCTGAATCTTTCAGCCCCTCAAATTCAGCCCAAGACTTAAAAGACTCATTGTGGGCATGTAACACAAATTACATCAGAATCAGATCTTACATGCTGGGATTTCTGCTATCTCATGCTTTGCTGCACACTCTGTCTTTAACACGCACACAGCACAGGGCCAAGTGCTCTTTCTTCTCCATTACACCATACCTTGAAATATGTTTTCTGAGCTATCACTCTCACCCACTGGAAATGAGAAATTTCAAAGGTTTTTGAGGAAGTTTGAGACTTTCATAGAAAAGTTTTCTGGTGTAGTTGGAAAACCTACTGTGTTCTCCCATAGCTGCAGGCACTGAAGGTGAAACTTAGTCTAACCAGGAGAGCAATCAGGTATGTCTATTAAAATACATTTTTTGCTGAATTCAGCAAGAATAAAGAAGTTCCTTGATCTCCTGAGAGCAGTTGTTTGGTCTCTTGAGAATGGGCCAGTTTATAGAAACACTTTTTAGTAGAAGTGTTAAGCAATGCAACCATTCTCCCTATAACTTGTTCTTCCTACTGCAGCAAGTACTTAACTCTTTGCTTTTGTAAACGATTAATACAACCACTCACTAGTGCTCTACTTAACCAGGTTCTTTGTAAATCTCTCTTATCTAATGGAAAAAGAAGAAAATATGAGAACACTTTATCATGGTTTATCATGGCCATTTAACGGTATTGGAAATGTTTCATCAAGAAATTGTAATCATCGTTTGCTGGAGGATGGATTAATCAAAAAAAGAAAATTCCTTTAAAGGCATTAACCTTTGCAAAAAATTGCAGATGGCTGTAATGAGAATTTTTACTCCTTATGTATTACATAATGTACAAAGTGCCTGATCCAGCAAAAAATATCCATATCTTTATGGACCATGAAAGCACTGGATGCTGGTTCCACAGCAGATGAGTTGACATATTCAGATGAAAGGTCAAACTGCAACAGAAAGCAAGTACCTCAAGTACAAGTAGTGAATGGACTCCCTGTGTCCATCTGTCACCATCCCAGGTCTCTGGACAGTCTCCCCACCGAGAGCCATGTGAATTATGAGACTCCTGTTTCCTGGCTTCCCTCCTTTCCTCTCTCATTCCTTTCTTCTGTTCTTCAGTACTGACAGCAACACACTGCTCCTTCACTACTTATCTTCACAAGTATCTTCTGCTTCCTTACTCCTTAAATATGCACAGCCGATTACTACCAAATCCACTGGAACAGTAATGACCTGGGTTTAAAAGCCAGATCACCAATCCAGGATATTTCATGCTGAGACCCAGCTGATAATAAATGCATATTTCTCCATACAAAAAAAGTTTTAAATGTCCGGACTTTTCACTATCATTATTCAGGTAATCAGAAGAGATCAGTTTTCTTCATTCTCATCCACTTAAACTAACTACTTTGTGGTGCAACTGATACAACCTTCATCCTTGTAGCACATTTCCTGTATAGTACCTATACCAGCAGCTTGTTCTTATTTAGCAGTAAAAAGCAGGAAAACTGTGAAAAGGTATGAAAGTAGCTCATATTGCCTTACAGAATGTGATATCCCCATGCTCAACTGGTGTGTGAATGAATGTTCCAAACCCGCTGTACCTACAAAAGTGGACTGAACAATAACGTTCAGGGCACATCAGCTTTAAGATAGATTAGAATTATTCTAAAAATTATGCATTTCCTGTGATACTTCCCCATTCCTGCTCTGTCCTGGATGAAGGGAAAAAAAAAAAGGAAAAGAGAAGGCAGTAAAAAGTGAAGAAATATAAAGCACAGCTCATGAGAAATATTAAATATTTGCCCTAGGTTCAGTTGCAATTTTTGGTGAAGGTTTGTTCATATCTTACTCTGTTTGTCAAAGCTTGATTTTTACAGGGAGGATTTCTAAACATAGATGCCAGGAAATATTACTTTTCTCTTTCTATAAATGCACACAAACATTTAAATTATGCATTTTAACTAGCTGCTGTTCATGCACGTCTCATTATTGCAACCTATCGTATCTGTACAGGTAATATTAAAAATCTGCTCATGTGCAAAGGATGCTTTAGATCAGCCAATTAATTACTTTTAGAAGTGGGGTCCTTTTTCAAAGATGAAAGAAAATATTTTAGTTAGCCAAGATATCTTATTACTTCTTCATAATATATGGAGCTTTCGGGAAAGATTAGGTTTATTAAGTCAGACTCACAATGCAGGCTTTCAACACTGCCATTTTCAATAAGTACACATTTGTTTAATATTAAAGTTCCCTTTCAAAACAAAGTAGTTAAGCCTACCCTCACATTTATACATCTGCAGTTTGTTTGATAACTTACAACATAATTACAGGCTGTCCTCCCACTAAGTGCTGTATTCAGACTTATGAAACAAGGTGGTAAAATATGCACTGGAGTCTGAGTACTAAGCCCGTAATTTACCACAAGCACTAGGAAGAAAAGAAACGGAGGGGAACCCTGCTATTTAAACTGCTCAGTTATCACGTTTTCCTCCCCCGCACATACAGTAGCATGTAACCCACTCATATTTCAATTTACATTTCCCGAACTGTCATCTTCTCATGTTTCAAGTTCATTTGAAATGCAATCTGTTTATCAGAGCACCAGTGAATGTTTTTGCAGATCAAGAGAGAGCTGTCTCTCCCCCATAACAAATAGGTCTGTGGCACATGGGCTGGTGAAACAAAGCAGGCATTGTGGGGTTAAGAAAAGTGCCCAGAGAGATATGGATGGGAGAGGTGTCCAGCCTCTTTCTTACCTCCCATATTCAAGCAATGAGAGAGTAGCCTCCCTCTCTGCTGGAGATGTAGCTAAAATAACAAAGTAAATTCCCAGGTGGAACCGGAGAATGTGGAAAAATGAGACACTGACCTTATTTCAGCCATTTCAGCCAAGTTTCTCACAGAGGGTGGCCCACCTGGGGGGATGCTCTGAAGAGGCCACCTGCCTGGTGTTCTGTAGGGCTCGCTGTGGGATACTTCATTGCCCCTATCCTTTCTCCAGAGCTGCTTGCTCACATGGAAAGCAGAGCTCACATGGTACCTGGACTCTGCCAAGTCTTTCCTTCCAGCCCTGACTTGCAGGGCCCTTGGGGCAGGAAGCTCCTCTGTTCCCCTTTCCTCAGAGATTGCAAGCCATTAGACAGGAATGATGCTTTCAGGTAATCACATTCTCTTTTTTTTTTTTTTGGTGTCCATTAAACTGTCCCATCACATTTAAACAGCAATCAAGGTTCTGAATTGGGATTTTCTGTGATAGGTATATGTAAAGCTGGCCTTGCAGCAGTGCTGTCAGAACAACTCTATTATGTAAATATGCCAGTTCACTTGGTCCAGACAGCATTTGTCTCAGAAACTAACTGCTACAGTTGCAAATTATCCAAGTTTTAGATTTTAAGAAATGAAAGCCACATCTTCACATGGACTATTCACTAAACACTTCCTACACTATAAAAAATAATGACTATTAAAGGCATACGTATTTTTCACTATGTTTTTTCTACTTTCTTTGCTGCCTCTCAAACCAGTGACATAAATATCAATGAAAATACAGTCACTTTTAATTTCATTTTAGAATCTCTAAGCTATATTTGACACGTTGCAAGACAAAAGAAGAGTTCATCTGATGTGAGGAAACAAGTAACACTGGAATAACGATTAAAATGTAGATGTGTGACTTTCATAACAATGCCAGATTTGATAGAGAAAGGAAAGAGATAATATACTGAAACATGAGTGTTTTAGAGTCCTTTGTTTGCTAAGACATCTCTATAATGTGAACTTGAGAAACTTAGGTCCGTCCCCACTCATTTTGAAATATTTTGAAATGCCAAGAATATTAGAAAAGTATATTCCACCCCATTTGCTTGCAAAGCTTCCTCTTAGTTCTCATACTGCTCAAGGACACCCACCTTGGATTTTTTCTGAGGTTTCAAAGAAAATAAAGGGTGTTTTCCTCGTGCCAGAATCCATACTGGTTTTGTCAGCATACTAGACAAGCAGAAAAAACTTGTAAAGACACAAACTACCAAGAAGCTATTGAAATCTGTTGAAATTTTGTCTCCACCAATTACATCCAAAGTTGAAGGCTCACTGAAGGTCTACCATCTATGTGAACCGAACCAAAGTAGCATCTGACAATGTCTGAAATAGTACAGGAACCTTTAAAACACAATTTGAAAAGGTTTTTGGCTTTTCAGACCTGTATGGATGCAACATGTAAAACATGACCAAGACAGGAAGCTTCCAATAGGTGTCCTTATTTCGCTACAGTCCTTTCAGTTGAGCCAGGACTTGTGTCAACTAAACATTCAAGTCCCATCACCTCCTCCAGAAAGAAGTATTAAAAGGTGTAAATGGAAGAGACAGGTAGATAAGGGGGAGTCTCTTCCATACTGCAAGCCTTTAAGTTTTGTATCATTACCTAATTAACATCCACCTGTGGATGGCAACTAGCATCAATTAAAGCATGAATGTGATCATGTTCAGAAAAAGGAAGGAAACAGATTATAAGTGACTTCTGAAAAGACATTTCACATTTGTGAACTGACCCACCTGGCATGAAAAGAAGAACAGGAAGGCACAGACGAGACTTTATTTAATGGTCTGCTGAATTATCCAACTATACCTTTTGTCCCATGTAACTAAGTTTTCTATGAGGGAAGGAATGGTGCTTATGGCTAGATTCACAAGAAGGTCTACTGAACAATGTGTTTTGATGATGGGGAGTGTTTTTATTTTTTCTTGATTCCTGCTAGTAATAGAAATCATCTGCTGACAGATGTACTATAATTCAGAGTTAAATTACTAGCTGGCTGGGCACTGTATTGCCTGTTGCTTCTTCGAAGTTCAACAGCAATGATCTTTGGCAGCAGAGCTTTCTTGTTTCCGCAGCTAATGCACTCTGTTTCATGACAGCGTCTTAAGTGCTCCATCATGGTAAGCTCCATGAAAACCTGACAACAAAAGTGCAGCTAAATTCTCTTTGCAGTTCTTTAACCTGGAAGCCTGAAGTGAAAGGTCTGCTCTAGCTGTAACTAACACTCCTCACCACTCCCAGACTAAAGCTCCAGTTGCAGTACCCAGCCACTATCTGGACTTCAGTTACATCCCTTCTCTTTGCCAGAAGGATGGCACAAGGCCTCCTACAAATCAGAGAGATTATTCAATTATTTATGTCTAATGATAAAGGCAAGGGTGGATGCTGTCTTCAGGGAACAGCACATAAGACAGAAGAGGTCAACAAATGATGCTGCCAAGACCGGTACTGGTGGTACACGGTTACGACTCTGCACCCTGTGTCCACCTCTTGATCAAGAGTAGGTTGGAAAGCCAAGGTCCAGTGTGGTCTCTGACATAAGGAAAGGTTGCTGTAGTGTTGGTGAGAGAAAGGGATTGAGACTATACACAGTCAAGGTTCAACTTTGTAAGCTGCTAACACTTTGGCAAACCTGATTTAAGTTTAGGGAAACCCCGGTGCCAGGGAAATATATATTACTTGTCCTATTTCAAGCTTTGTCTTTTGCCTTTAGGAAAGAGCTCCTTCTTTTAATGTAATTTTTATAAATAAATCTATAGTTCATGCAGAGTGGGAACAAGTTTATAAAAGAAATATTTTTGCATTGTCACTTTTCAGAACACAACTGCATTAAGCTACAGACCCTATGGTTACATATTCACACTTATAAAAAGCAAACTTTTCCATGTCACCTACTGACTTGCCTGCTCCTGGAGTGCAGCTCATAAAGAATTAGTATTCAAGAGAGAGTTTTCAACAATTTCGGATTCTATCACTTACAGTAGAAGTCTGAACATGCTGTTAGACCTACAGAAATATATTCAGAGGTTACGTCCAGTACTACTGATATTTTCCATTCATCATTATATAAGTTATGCATGAGGACAAAACATGCTGAAGAGCTGTTAGGGAAGGTGACACTACCATAACATTTTCAAATTCAAAGTAGACTTTAAAATGGATTGCAACAAGTTTGAGAAATAGTAGAACATAGCAGTCAACAAGCCAAGGATAAAGACAGTAATCTACACCCCAAATGATCCTTCAAAACAAGACTAATCGGACCATTGCCAATACTTAACAACCAAACTATTTCATTGTCAGCTTCCCAGACAGTCACTAATGCTGATTGACATGTAAAGTGATTGTGGAAATATTAAACAATAGTCCAGTTCCTGAGGTTCTTATTCATACATTTAACTCAGTTGTTACTAGGGCTTTTTTTTTTTTTTATTGAAGTCAATCCATTCTGACATCCTGCTTTGAATGCTTGTTGGACTTAGCAACAATAATTCCTTCTGCTTCTTTTCATGTGTTATCCCTTCAGCCTTGATCCTTTCATCTGTGTCCCCTGTAGGAATGATGTGAAATCCCTACTCTATTTCCAATTATTGAGACATCTGGAGATGGCAGTAAGGAGTCGTGACAACTGAAATATAGCACAGGACCCTAAATTTAAAAAGCATTTTTACCTAGTAATTACAGAGAGAAAATATTGCTATGATTATAAGTATATCATCTGAAAATCTACTCACTATCTGAAGTACCTTTAATCCAACTGAATGCAATACCTTTTCTCTTGCAGACCTTTTGGACTTGAATATTAAAATTTAAATAGTGATAGAAATTCAGGATTTTTTTTGTTGAAAACAACTCTACCAGTTGAGAAACAAGTAAATAAATATCCCACGTCTCTATCAAACTGCTTCTGCAAAAATCTGACATCAATTTGAAATTTCAGCCACGTAAAGAGGGGGTACAAAACTAAGGACTGTAGAACTCTTTTTCTTCTGAAAAACCGGTACTCATGATTATTTTTAAAATTCTTGTAAAAACACTCCATGCAGTGTAATTGAAAGAAACAAAACAGGGAGATATTAGATGATGTTTAAATTCAGGATGACAAAGAAATACTGACAACAACATTTTAGTACCTTGCATCACAGGTAATGATGAAGACTACAGACCCAGTAACTCAGCAGAACATCGATGATGCGTGTCCAAAACATGAGGATCGAGAACATTTTGTCATGCCTTTAAGGCAAACTCTCTAAATTAGTGTATAAGCCAGGTCGATTTCTACCAGCAGAATAGGATATCCTGAGTATTTTGCGTTTTATGTAGTCCAGTGTAACTTCAAGCCCACTAGGTCTCATTCTACCACCGTGTGCTGTAACATCAGTGTTCTGCTCTGCCACTTGTCAGCCACGAGCTCAGAGGCATGCCAGGCACCCTGCCTAAATTCTCAGCAATCATCTCCTTTCAGGGTGAGTGATTTGAAGGTTCCTGGATGGAGGGAGGAAAGCCTGCTTTATAAGCCTGTATCATGCTGTGCGACCAGCTCCCAGCTTTGTGTCATGCAAACCTTAATCTCTTCACAACCTGTCTAGTTTCATCTTAGTCTGGTCTGAATATTGTCTCTCTGCTGAGGGATCTGGATTGCTCATGATCTAATCATATCTCCTGTCATCTCAATACAGGTTATTTCCCCTACATGTTTATCACAGATGCATACTTTCAAATGTCAGCTAAAAACAATGTGACAATATCAGCACAAGGTTTTGCTTTACCAAGTCCAAACAAGTCTGTTGGGTATTCTAGCAAAATGATACCATCCTCTTTTCTAATTGTTAATCTTAACGTTTGTCTTTTCAATATAATTAGTTCCTTCCTCCTTGCTTATCCTCCGAAACAGAGTGACAGTATGTTTTCGTATTGCACTGCATTTTCATAACTCATGTAAGCTCAAAAGTTGGTTCTATGTCAATTTTTTTTTTTGTCATTGACTACTATAAATGTAAGTTTTCATTCACTGATATTCACAAAGAATTTTTGTGAATATCCTTTAATATACCTTCAAAAGTAATCATTCTCTCTTGCACAGAAGTGTAAAGGCCTTTTCAAGTACATAACAACCAAAAGAGAGAACATCCTTGGGCTCTGTGTGTGGTTGCTTCTTTCCTTTTCACTGTGTTTTTATTTCAATGTTTTATTGGTTTTTCCCCTCAGATCCAAACCTGTAAAACCAGAGGAAAAAACACCCTCTTGCAAGTGACA
Organism: Neopelma chrysocephalum; assembly: GCF_003984885.1. Taxonomy (NCBI): domain Eukaryota; kingdom Metazoa; phylum Chordata; class Aves; order Passeriformes; family Pipridae; genus Neopelma; species Neopelma chrysocephalum. Next base: position 4,698,962 of record NW_020897726.1, on the reverse strand, counting down.
GAAAAGAAAAAGGGCAGCAAAAACCCATAACAGAATCTGAAAGTTGAAGTGAGACAATATGATACAGCTCTGTGTGTACAAGGCAATAAAGAAGAGAGCAAGCCTTCCTTGTATTTAACCCCACTTGTAGGAGAAAGAGAAGGGGCAGCAAACTCAGGTTTTCCCAGAAAACAAAGCACTAGAAGGAAAAAGGAGAGACCTCACAAAACAGGCACATCACTGGGAGCAAGTTGACCCCCCCCAACAAAAAAAAAAAAAAAAAAAAAAAAAAAAAGAAAAAAAATCATCATTTCCCCAAAATGGGATGCAAGCAAGACACTGCCCTAAGGTCTGTTTGAGTGGGGTGCAGCCATACAATGTTTGTCCAAATCTTTCAAAGTATGCAGTGGTGCTTTCAGTAAGACATTACTGTGAATGCATGATAGCACAGCTATCAATTTAACACAACCATTCACAACCAGGCAGGCTGAGCGCTTCATACATCACTCTATCTAGGGCTTTGCCTTTAAATCCTCTTATTTCACTACCTCAAAGGCACCTCAGTGTGTCCTAGTCAAAGTGTCTGCACAATTTATCCGAAACAGCAGCAGCTGCTGCCACATCTTGCAGTTACTTGGAACTGTAGCAATCCACCTGTAAGGAAACAGTGAAAAAATCAGCAATATCATCTCAGATGTGCACTGCTAACAAAGGCAGGGCACTGGTTTAGTGAGGCCAATAGCATGCTACAATACGGCAAATTTAAATGAGTCTGACATTGATTTCTCCTGTAGCTCAGTTCTGTAATTAAAGCTATAACCAAAGGCTCTTTTTTTTTTTTCTCAGGCAAGTTCTCACTGCAGTCAGAAGAATCTATCCAGTGAAAGACCAGGAAAACCTGAGTAGCAGCCCAAAGATTTAACCTTACTTGCTGTATTTCTAATCACTCTAATTTAGAAGGATAATTAAAGCCACTTGACATGTGAGATGCTGTATACATGCTCTGACCTAGAATGAGAAAGTAACAAGATAGCCTTTTTTAATAGAAAATAAAAATCATGAACCAGAAGCCATAATCTCCTCTTGGCTTCTGCAACATGCCCTGATTAAAAAGGAAATCTTTCTTCTGACTACAAATCAAGACAAAAGAAGACTACAGTGCAGCATTCAGAGTCTGAAACTTACAGTGGGGCAGTGTGAGGCCACTGAAGCCAGCCTCTGTGCTCAGACCTTCCCATCCTCTCCCTTTGTTACCTGTCCACTCCACCCAGGTACCTGTGGCACCCATCAGTGCTCTCCTTACCTGCCCTTGCTGCCCCCTCCCCTGCCAAGCCACACACAAGCAGATGTTTCCTCCACGGCTGAGAACTGGATTGCTGCCCTTATTTATTTGGTTCCCTTTTTTCTAATCACTGGAGATGACTGCATGGAGTTGTCTTTGTAACATCACTGTTCCTGCCTTTTATAATTACAGGACACTGGTTTCCCTGAGTATTTTCAAATGCAGTTTAAGAATTAATGCTATTACATATCCTTTTTCTTCTGACAGAGCTAGACTGTTTTCTCCATACTTTTACACATTTACAATAATGTCTGAAATTTCATCTGTGGAAGGTACAGGACTATCAGAAGCAATCATAAATTAGCTGTGATATCAAAACATCTTCAAAATAATGATAAAATCTTAATGTTTATTTATTTTTAAATATTCAGAAATTACTTAACATAGTTTAAAAATAACAGAGTAGGTCACTTAGAGGTAAAACAGTTTGAGAAACTATCCGCCTATACAGCAAAATGTTAATGCCCTTTGGAATACAAAGGCAAGTGAGTTGTTCTATTTATTGTCTAGTGTTTTGTACAGCTACAGATGCAGGTCCAGAAGTATTTATCCTTCACCTCAAAATCTGATTGCTGTGCTAATGCCATTTAAAACTAAATGGAAGAAAATTATACTCTCTACAAAAATTTGATTGTTTCCTTTCTTTGGATAGAAAAAGAAATAATAGCCATTTTTATTCACACGAAGTCTTGTATAGAAACCTCTGTATATAAATCACATTAGGCCCTATAATTTGTTATTAGTTATTGGTTACAGCTGGGATAAATGCATGGGAACACTATTTATGTAATTGTAAGCAATGTTACATTTGGATTTGGGCCTCAGACCTCCTGTAGCTTTCTACAAATCATTACTCTTTCTCTAGCTTCCTCTTTTTCCTGCAAATCTTTGAGTTTAAACCAAACAGGACTACTGTTCCCAGTCACAGGAGAAGTCAAATTAATTCTCAAAGTGAGAAAAAACCCCATAAGAACTCACTATGCAGCCATATTAATCTTGGACATAATGTTTAAAGTGGCATTTGAGGAATTAAATGGACTGAAATGTTCAAGAATTATTCAAGTATTCAGTGACCCATATGATGCCTGACTCAACATGAACACGCTTGAGAGAGAGGTCCAGTGTGTTTTCCTGACTTTTGACAAGATACAGTCCAAAGGAAATGGTTTAATACCACATACCATGCTAATTTTCCATACTTTTCCCTCATATTCTGTCTTGTGATCTTCCCTATCATACTGATAGTATGCACAACATAGACAACAGAACCAACTTACTGATTCACAAGTATGGAAGTCTTCAATCAAAAATGTTAACGATTGTGGGGGTTGCTCATGTATCACCTTCCCAGATGAGGAAGGAAAGGAGTTGAGTATAAAGATCTCATCTTTTTGTGCCCTTTCAATCATTATCATTAGTGCATCTAGAAATTCACAAAGATTTGCAAGATTTCTTTTCAGAATACTGTTCAAATAAATCAAATTTCAAGGAATATCTGAAGTTTTAGCACTTTACAGAAATGCAAAGCCATACTTGTTTTTCATGAAATAGGGGTCTAGAACAGTAAGATTTATTTGCATGTTCAGGTACGACAGGTGTATGTTCAGACAGCTTAAATGTAGATAGGAAGCTGAACACCCACTTATTAGTTAAGCTTACATGCCCCAGTTACAGACATTCTGCTTCGAAATTAGGTACTTAATTGCATGCTCAAAGCCTTGATTTCTGTTTGTAAATCTGATCTTTGTCAGATTTTCCCTCAATAACAGATTCCCAAAGCTCCTCCACCCCTGTATAGTAAATATTTTCTTCCCCTTCCCAACCTTTAACTTTTATCTCAGCTTCCTTGGGGCAAATGCATTGTTTGCAATCTCAAAGCATGTTGCAGCTCACCTGATCTTTCTATTTGCAAAAGCACAGGAATCATTCTGTACATCTCCCATCTGACACTGCAAAGAACAGTCCCTTCACATGGAAGAAGGTAGAGCCTGCATTCATGCCCAGGGGTCTGTAAAGCGGGGCATGTATTTGAAGAAAGGTTCCCTGCTCCCTCACCTCCTGTGTATATGTGCAAAATATGGGCATAATGTAAACTGCAATGAATTATTTTTAAAGCAACAGAAGTCACTGGCAGAATCTGAACCATAACGCCGAGTTCCCATTTTCCTCACACAAAAGAAGACCATGCCTCTCTGGATTCATTACTTTACATACACATTCAAATTTGGGCCTCCAGAACTAAGGATACCAAACTGTCTTACATATTTTTCCAGCTTATGATGGATGCTACAGTCCACTAGGAACACATCTGAAATAATTATATTTCATTTCATCTCACGTCAGACAACAAATTAGCCTAGCAAATTTTAATGGAGTGGTGCACAGTGTCTCTTTCACTTAATGAGACCACATTTTGATGAGAGACTCTAGTGGGTTAAGGAATCATAACCATAATGAAATACAAGGTTTGGGGTTTTGGTTCATTAGGCAACAAGGAGAGCTCTTCAGAATACTTGCTTCCAAAAAGAAATACAGATGCCAAGATGTTACAGCCCTCAGGAGAGTTTTTCTGTGAACTGTCATTACTGAACAAATATACTTGAAGGGAGAGAAATGGAAAGAGGGATTAAAGAATTCAACTGTACCACAACATATTTATCCATCAAAAGAGTATAAAAAGTTGATTTCTCAGTCATGGAAAGAAAAAAAATAGTTCATTAATATGGTTTGATAATCTTACACTGGATAAAGAGCCATTTCTATTTCCAGAATATCAGTTATCTTGCATACACTCAATGTATGAATGACAAGTGACAGTTATATGCATCTCATTCCACCATGTACACAAAAAATACAAGCACAAGATATGGGCTACATGTACGTTTTCAACCTCTGATAGAGGTTTTCCTAGAAGAAACTAGTACTTTGACTTCACTAGGAGCAGACAGCAAGAAAAAGGGGACAAATGAGTAGTTTTGCACTATATAAACCTACAGAAACTGCATTTCCACCTCACAATGAAAATATAATCAAGAAAAGTTGAAGGTTACTTTTGGGACGTGATGTGTTTTCATACCAATTCTCCTTATTATTATAATTTGCATAAACTAGCAAACATACTGGTAATAGAGGAGGAGGGAAAAGTTATGAATTATCTTGCCCAGAGATGGTCCCTCTGGACAGATAAGCCAAAAAGTTGTTTAGTTTGGAGGAAGGTTAAAGCAAACCAGATAAATGGCAGGAGTTTATCCTTTGGTGCACTTGTGTCCAAGTGCTTTTCCTAAAAGTTAAGCCATACACCTGTAGTACCAAGTAATTGTGCACATTTTAAAATTTGAACAGAAGATAAAAGAGGATTTTAAGAACTGCAAAATAATCAATATGCCTTTCATTAGTAGTAAGGGAACACTATGATATCAGAATGGAGAGCTGAAAGCCCTTGACATTCCTTTGCTATAACCAAATGTTAAAAGCCTGAACCTGGAGTCTGGAAGAATATATCTGGGAGCTCTACTTCTTTATATGTGCATGCCAGGGACCACACAAAATCTCACAGAGAAAAGTATGATAATGCCTTCACTGTGTGAACTACTAGAACCAAAATACAGTGGATGTAGTTGAAGCATTCCCTTCAAAGGTTAACATGCAGACTGTACAAGTCCTCCCAGGCATAATCATCCAGCAGAAATGATAATTAAAAGTCATAATACATACTTTTTTTCCAAATCCCACACTTGACTTTGATCATAGCAGATTACAAGGCACACATAATCAACAATATTGTAATTAAATTGCATCAAAGATTGCTGACCTTTTGGTGCAATCTTTCAGGTAAAATTCACAGTATACAAACATGTTTTAATCTATGTGAAACATTTAACATGCATAAAGAAAGGTAACTTTTGACATCAACATAATTAGCCCTGGCATATTGACTCTACATGTCAGCCCTTGGCTGTGAGCTAACTTGTGTGAGATCTTGACATAATCACTTTAAGTGCTGCCAGTTTGCATAGCTGCCATGGATTAAACAAGAAAAATGGTATCAACAACGTAGGCGTATGTTCTCTGCAGCATGTTAATGAAGCCATTTGCACTAAAATTTTTGATATTTAGAATTTTCTTTTTGTTAATTACAAAAGCAATCAATATTATAGAATCTTTGTACTTTTTGAAATAGGCTATTAATTAACCTATTGATTATTGTGGAGAGTGAGAAATAATCTTCCTGAAAATATATTCCCTTTTTCAAGGTCTTCTATGTGACTTTTAGGATGCTGAGATCTACTGACAGAATAATGTTGCCTTTTTACCATATGAATAAATAGCCATAATAGCTACAGCATAATTTACAGATTATTTCAGTTCTCCTTGAACCAAGGTCTGAAAGCTGCTAAAGCCACTCAATAAAGGAAACGCCATCAGATGAAATTTGGATTTATTTCCACAGAAAGCACTGGATTTAATTTCTCTCAATTTTATCTGAAAGTTGCATACTGAGAGCAGGGACCTCTGAAGACTTTTCAACTTGACCTGTCTTTGCATACTTGATCTCCTGCAATCACCTTCTGAGATCTCAGAGCAGTGTCATTTCTCCTAGCAATGAAAGATAAGAGGATGTACTTTGCACATTCCTTAAGCTTGATAACATTAAAATACTGTATCTTGGCATCGGTAGAAACATCATTGCAAATGTAACACTTTGGGTTTTATTACATGCAAGGTTAAAACTATCCAATTTTGATTTTTTTTAAATTATTATTCTAGATAAGATGGTATTAATGCTTATTTCAATGTATGTCTTGGAGCTTTGATGATCTGGGGCAAAGCAGCAAATTTTAGTACATGTACAAAATAATCATGAGACCACAGTTTAAGGAACTGATGATGACACATTTTCAAACTTGCCTATATCACACACAGAGCAAAGTTTGACTTTTTAATATAATGATGTCATTATCACAAGCTCAGTATCAGCAACATCCATTTTAAAAAAATCATCATTATCCTTTATTGTTAAAAATACACTTAATGAATACTAATTGCATATAAAATGACATTAGGAGTTGGCCAGCTCCAGAATTTTAAATGTGTCCACATTCCAGTGCCTTGCAGGGTAACTAGTTTTGAATATCTACATTTGAAGCCACTCTGGGGTCCTAAGAACTACTTCTGTTTGGGATCTCATTAAAGTAAAATCATGCTTTTGCAATGATTTAAGCACACAGTAACAGAAATTTCCATAAAAACAACTGCTTTCTCAGTGATCCCACCCTTTGAAAAACTGTGATTCTGAATCCCTTGCAGCATGTGAGTGCTACTGATCCAAACACAACTATAGGGCTGGTACTGACTGAACCTGTACTGTTCTGGCTACAGACTACAGCTGTAGCTAAATCCTGTTACAGTGATTGCCTTCACAGTCATTTGTTGAATGAACTTAAATGCTGAGTCTTTATAAAGTACTATTATTTTTTTATAAAGTACACTCATTAATTTTTTTCCTTTAAAAATAGATCAGAAGGTCAGTTAAATCTTTCAACAAAACTGATTCTTTTTAAAAGCAGAATTGGAACATCCTAATAACCTGGCTCAGCTCTGGAATAGGTGAAAGAGTGAGGAATCCTATGGCTCCCTAACATAGAATATTTTTAAGGTACTTGCTAACCTCTTGTTCTGATCTTCACAGATAAAACAATATTTATTTGTCTAGAAACAGGTATTTGCTGCCTTTGGGACAGCCTAGGATTGCCTGCCTTGCATCCAACTGCCACTCTAGAAGGGCGTGGGTAAAATGTAGGTCCTGTGCCATCTCTGCCAAACCCACACTGATATCACAGATTCCTTCAGTGTCTCCAGTGGCAGTAGGCATCTTGGTGTGGGCACCTGAACCGAGTCCCTGTCCACTGATCCAGTCAGATAGGGTAGAATTCAGCATGGAATTAAAAGGCATGTTTTTGGTGTCTGCATATAAACTAGGTGTTCAAGGTCCTACTGTAGTCAATGGAAAGCAAGTAAAAACAGGCAGTGGAGCCCAGGCATCTTCTGACTGATTGGCTCAATGCATCTTTAGGGTGCAGTAACTGCACTTACTGCAGACTCAATTCAGTTGCCTAAAATTGGTCCTTGCTATTAAGATGCACAAATGTGCTACATGTGACATAAGACATAGGAAATCCAAGCTTTTCTGGACCAACAGCTTGCAGCAGGAAAGTTTGAGTTTCAAATGGCACTAGATAATGATGTTTAAGAAACTGAATCAAGCCCTGATAATTTTACTGTGAATTTAAACTTCCAGCTGACATGCAGACACTTACTTTTAAGTATCTGAGCTGGAAATAAATCCAAAAATTTTGTCCAATGACAAATTCACTTCTAGAGCCCAGTTTCCTGTGACTCTCACAAGTTTGAATCAAAAGAAGCACAAAATGTAAGTTAAACTATTTTGATATCCAGCAGAGAGGAGAACAACCTGTTTGGCTTCTTTTTTCTATTGCAGTCCAGTATAGATTTTATAATTCTGCAAGTCATAGGCTTAGTCTTGCCACTTCAAGCACCAAATCAAAGCCAATTCTGGATTAAGACATGAACATCAAAGAGATACTTTACTACTCCTCCTCCTTCCTGCACAGTATCTTGCTCAGTCATTTAGGGAATTATCTGCACTGTCCGTGTACACCAAATCAAGTATCTGCAAAGGAATTTTTCTATTCTGCTTCTGCTTATTCCTTAGTAGGAATGAAACTCCAAAAGAGCTGTTGATGTGTCTTACTACTTTGCATTATATTTATAAAAAGCACTTTACAAGCAATCTTGATAGTATCAATATTTACTGAAATGGATTTCTTTTACTTTTTGCATTACCACACAGGTTATTGGTTCTGGGAACTTAGTTTAATTTATTTCCAAGTATCTCAGCATTTCATACATCATTTTAGTATTCTGTTCACTCAATATGAACAGTAGACATAGTGATACCTCCAGGGTTCTTGATGTATCTTGGCCATAAAGAATAGATATTCTGCTGCACAGAGACATTCAAAAGCTCAAAAATATTACACTGTGAAAATTTTTATTCATCTTCCCTGCATAGATGCTAAACACACACAGATAAAAAAACATACATGGGTATAAATAAATGTTAATTGTCAGTTTTCTCTGGGGATCTTTGTTTGTTTCTGAGTGCTTAATACACCAGCAGCTTTAGGTTCTCTGATGAGACATGTATGTAATTCCTTGCAATTCCTTCTCCAGGACTTCAAGGAGTTCTAGATAACACAAATAGCTGGCACCAACAACAGATGGGTGTGTCAAAAACAAGGCTAGGAAATCCACTCCTTTTTCTGGCACTATATTCTGTAGCAGCATAAAAGGTGTCACTACTGAGCCAGAAGCTTAAAATTTCTCTTCATTGATCAATTCCCAAAAGTATAATTTGAGAAGTGATACCAAAATGTACTTTACGGGATTCCTAAAACTTTCAGAATTTCTCAAGCAGCAATAGCTGAATTCCTTGAAATGTAATAAAGGGAGAAAGTTTTCCAAATGGTGTCTAACCCAGTCTTCTTTTTATCCCAGTTTCTTTGCTTAAACAGAAAATGCTGAATGTTCAAGAAATCTCTAAGTCTTCTCTGTGTGAAACATATTTTCACTTAATTCTTTGATCTGTACTGAAAAACGGTATCAACATTGGGAACAACATTTCAAAGCAATACATGGCTGGTATTCCAGACTAGTTTTTATTCCCTAACATATTATTTTCATATGTGACTTCAAAACATTCTTTATCAATTGATGATTTCTTCCTTCCTACCATTGTTTAAGCTCCCTTTGTCTTCTTTTTACAAAAGTTCCATGTCATGCCTTAATTATTTTTAACTTCTGTTTTGTTACCTTTCAGTCATCTAAAATTTCTGTTGCTTTTTTTCAAATACCAGAAACCTTCACTTCCTAGAAATCTGCACTCTGGGCACAAGTTAACCTTCCTTCTGAGTGATCAAGGAGAGTTTTTGCCCATAGGGTAGTTGTTTAGAAACTTAGAAAAGTTGTAAACATTCTTTCTGAGTCGTAGTTTACCAGTACAGGTAGGTGGTTTTGTGTCTGAGGCTAAATCTTGGCGCCACTAATTTCATTAAGATCACAATTTTACCCTACAAGCCAATATTTGATGCTTAATAGCAGACATTGATTAAACAGGGAGGCATGCACCAAAATCTATTCACTCCAGATTTTTCTGGATTACCAATATATATAGATATATATACTCCAGTAATAACTGGCACCCTGCACATACTTGTTCTGTCAAACTGATTATCCAGATAATTAAACATGCTTTAAAATCTGATTTTTCTCGGCATGTTTATTTATGCAAACTTTATGATGTTTATAATAATGTAGATTCTACCACAACCTGAATCAGATTTGCCAAAATGTCTTACCTATTATACCTTCTCATCCCTATTTTGCTGAAGAAAGATGTTTCACTTTAACTCAAGTATGCAAGCTTTACACTCTGATATTACAGTTTGGTTTATTTCTGATATGCCACCAAAACCTTATCAGAAATGCAGTAAACAGCATGTATGGCCACATCTTTATCTATAGATTCAGTAACTCACTGAAGAAGCCAGGCAAACACATTAGATTTTGTTCTTCTTACAATCATTTCTATCCACCTCTGCTAGATTGTGAATTCTTCCAAAAATTTCGGCCTGCTTTCAACATGCCTGCTACACTCTTTTGGAGGCTTATGATTAAGCCCTGCATAGCAGCTGCTCCCCATATACTCACTCACTGTCAAGAGGTTAACAGGTAGATCTTTATTTGCCACATTTTCTCCCAGTCCCTAAAGCCCTTATTCCCTCTACAATGATAAACAGAGACTTAAGAGCACTGCTCTAAGTACACATGACCCTCACTTCCATCTCTGCATGACATTTCTGTTGGCTACTCCCTAACCACTACATGCAGCAAAGCCACATACTTTTTCCTGTTATTCAGGCACTGTGTGCCCCCCGAGGGGATGGAAATGCCTGGGTCTTCTTTATAATAGTTATTGTCAGAGCAAAGCTCACTGGACAAAGCACAATAATTTCACCTCATAAAGAATAAACACTACTATTCACGTAGAGGAAGGACATGCAGCTAAGCCCTGAATGTCTTTGGCATTCAAAATTCATAGCAATCCTTGTACCAAAAATTGTGTGAAGTCTGAGATTTCTTATAACTAACCCTGGTTTTATGAGGATTTCACTCATCCATCACAACACTCAGAAAATCAGAGTTTACCTATGCTTATTTTTAGACATGAAGGGAAAGAGGATTTCATTTTAACAAGCTTTAAAGAACAACTTGTGAAGCCTAAAATAGTTTCCAGTAATAATATGCTGAAACTTCAAAATGCTTAATGCTAAATCCTTAAAGTACTAGACAGCAAGTTTTACTATTTTAGTTACATGAAGGGTATATATTTGCATGAGGGTGCTGTGGCCTTCATGAGCTTATCCTTGCAAAAGTCAGTTTCCAGCTCACCATGAAATGTCATAACAGGAAAGCACCCTGATGTATATATGAAATTTGTTTACTACTTTACCCATAAATCACTACTTCCAGAGAGCATATTATAAGATATCCAGCACTTGAAGTTAATTTGCTTCATTATTCTGGTGGGCACCAAAGATAGGCAGATACACATATTCTTATGTGCAGAAGGTATTCTGGACTCCATTCTTTTTTGAAGTTACTTATATATCTGAAAATATTTTCTCATTAATAATTTTTATGGTTTAGAAATCTTTTCTCTTATTCTGATCAAATTTGATTCATCTGTTACTGAAAAACTAATTAGTAAGTCTCAGTGTGTCATGACAGGTGAAGAAACACACAGGTAAAGATAATGTTTTTTCCAAGAGTCTTTGTGTAATACAGTTTTGGATTAGACTGCTGACAAATTTGGTTCCTCAACAGCAGTCTACAAAACTAGCTTATTCCTTCCAGTAGATTTCCAGTAGTGCTAAGAAAACAAGTGTCCTCTTAGTACACTGAACAGTTCATTTTCTCCCTACTGAAAATGAAAAGTGTGAAAAAAAATGGTTAGCACTCAAACTTTTAAATTGAATATGATTAATTTTGACATGGTCTCTAGACCCACGGACAGCTTTTGTACCCACTGAGATGACTCTGAAGGTCACTCCAAGATATTTTTATATGTGGTGTGTTTTAAAATTTGACTTATCATTTTTGTTTGAACATCTCATTTTGCTATTTCAATAAAGAAACTCCAAACTGAAGACCACCCACAATGTATCAGCATATTCTACCACAGTTTATTGAAATGTATTATAAAGATTGTATATACTTCTTTGGAGGCACATACACCATCTGGTATTTTCTACCAGTCTGAAGGGTTGATTTTTCAACTTTAATAATCCTTGATAAACATCATTTCTCCAGAATGCATGAAAAGAAATCCTTTTTATACCAATAGCTAATATCATCCCTGTAAAGATTTATACGCATTTTTCTAAAGCAGTATCTTGTTTCACACTCATAAACAAATGTTTGTCTTCTAAATAATATATGATTAGTAGATATTATGCCAAGAATAAATGTATTGCATGATAATATAATAAATCCATAAACCTCAACCCTTGCACAGTACCTACCAGAGTACCTTGTAGCAATCAATAATACGTTTCACATTATCAATGAACAGCTTAATACAATGAAAGATGCATGGAAGTCTTTGCTACACCAAATAAATCATACTTCATAGCCAGATTTTGTTTGTGGAATAGGCTGCATCACAAACAACTCCTGGGAACTGTAAGTTCAGGATCATTTCTATAATATCTGCAGATATATTTATGTCAAATCTGTAACATAACGTTCCAAACTGATTTGATACCTAAGCAAATTGGAACAAATGTTATATCAATGGCATTTTTTTCATCATTAATAAACCTGTTATACAGCACACCACAGAGCTACACTAACTCATATTTTCAAGGATGAGCCTAACTGCAGGTAATAGAACAGATCTTGAACGTAAATGTTTTTATGCAGTGGCAACAGCAAACTTAAAGTACACTCTGACATTTATACTCTCTAGCCAAGGTAAATATAACTTTTGACAAACTTTCTCTGACTACTAGTGGCAAGGTTTCTTTATAGCACAAGTTAACAAAACACTTGTAGCTGTGCAGGTACTTCAGTTGAGAAACACCACTTATCTCAGCTATTCATACCACGTCTAAATCATCATGCCTCCTTCTCTTAAGAAGTTGTAAAACACTCTCTAAGATCCTGTTAAATTTTTCAGCCGTTTCCCACTGCTTCCAAAGAGCAATTGTATTTACAAGAAAGAAATAATGTAGTGACAACAGATTAAAAAAAAAACAGAAAAACAAAAAAAACCCAACAAAACCAAAGCAGAAAACAAAGAAAATAAAAGCTGTTTCATAGAGGAAAAGAACCCTTCATGCCCAGGGACTGTAGACCAAGCCACAAGTTGAGCACTTCTGGTGTCTTTTCTTCTGGTAATATTCTGCTAATATTTCAGGTCTACAAAAGGAAATAACCAGCATGAGTCTAAACATCTGCCTGCTTTTTTGGCTGCCCGATCATGGTAGGAAGGAAATTTAAAAGGAGGGGAAGGAGGCATGTTTGAGAAAGGACAGTAAGAAAAGTTCTGAACCCTAGATTCCCGTGGTCTCAATAAGTTTCATGGATGGTAAATGAATATATGAAGACCCTGTTTTGAAGGATCTAACAGACAGAGTCTTTCAGGTAAGATAGGCAAATTAATGCCTTTTCCATTGGCCTCAGCTGTAGGTATGAGTTTTTTATTTAGTGTTCATTTGGATCAGGGCTCCAACATTAAGATCTGAAAGCAGCTTTAATTACCTTAAAGACTGAGGTGTCATCTCTCAGATTTAGTGAAAATCTGAGGGAAGGGAAAGAAGGAGAAAAGAGGATTTAAAAGGCACAAGGCAAGTGACCTTGTGAACCCTATCTCTCAATACATAAGGATACCAATTTTCAAAATTACTGTAGGAGTCCAAATAAAGACTGTGATGAAATTCACTGAAACTTCCATTAGAAGTGGACAGTGTCTATGATATAAAACCAACCATTACTTCTATTTACTTTTTCAACAGCAGAGCCCTGGAAACCCAAGCTACCACCACAGAAGGACAAGTTGGAATGTACCAGGCAGTACTATTTGTTGGTGGAAGAGTCTGCACCACCTTAATAATTGCTTGTGACAGCAAGACCAATAAACCAAGTTCTCTGTAGCTCTACATTCTCTCCGTAGAGCAATTTCCCTCATACTCTGGACCTTCTCCCTAATTCACTGTTCCCCTCCTTCTTGCATAATAGTGGGGCAGAGCTAGAACTCTAGTGTTGATGCAAAAGAAATCTCAGTTTTACCTAGGTCTCTTATAAGTCTATATTCACTCTCACTTGTCATGTGTCTTCCCTGAGGCACTATGTGACAGTTGGAACATGGGCCTTCAATGGAGCATGGGCAGATGTCCTTCAAACTCAAAATACAATCTAGTTAAAATTTAAGTTACTCATATCAGGAAAGCAATTGAAGAAAAGCTTACTTAACCCACTTGGGCTTCAGGGACATGTCTATCTGGTAATTATAGATGTATTACTGAAGAAACTCTTTACTGAGCTGGCTGCCTAGATAAATCACCTCTCATTAACAATTCAGAAAGACACACTGATGTCTGAGACCTCAGATGAGCCTAGATTTCTAACCATACTCTGACCAAATCTAATTCATTCAGACTGCTTTGTGTGAAAGGCTGTAGCACTGAATGGTACCCACTTCTTACATCACAGCTGAGTGTTTGAAGCACTTGCCTCAAAAGCAGTAGGCCAGCTTCAACAGAAAGGGCACAGAGTACTTTGATCTAAAAAGCTGGTAGTGATGGCACTGCCTAGAATGCAAAATCCATTAGGATAATGCAAGCGAGAGCTCTCATGACTCCATAACAGCATAGTAATACTATACAATTTATAAGGTACCATCCTGCAAATGAGAAGTTAACATCTTGCATCACAAAGATACCCAAGTGCACACAGCAATTCCAGGTTCTGATTCCTGGTTTGATAGAGGAGTGTAGCTTGCAACACCTCTCTTTTTTGGTCCCAACCTACTGAGTAACTTTAGCATATGAGCTTTTGTGACTCCCAGATGAAGTACCAAACCTGCCTCACTCTGTGTGTGGGGAGCCTTGACGTTATGAATTCAAGTTGCTCTGCAAAGATCAAGTACCAAGGGAATTTAGAAGCTAGGGTCTGGATACCAAACTTGTTTACATGGTTTGAAAACTTTCATAGTCCCAGAATCGCTTGGGGCATATAACCTATATATTGGTCTCTTGCTAGACTATTGAATGGAGAAAAAGCATTCCCTGAAAAAAAAGAGAATAGCTGAAAAAAGAGTTACACTGCATGTTTGCTTCTCTACTGAAAAGTATTATATGTCTGAGCATATTTATTGTACATTTAATTACATCTTTGTTTGCTCTTCACAGAACTGCCTACCAGCACAGATGTCCTATGTTGAAAAATATGACAATTTTGAAATGAAATTACTCCGCATATATAAAGTCAACAGATGTTTTGAAAATACGGAAATATATGCCATTTCCACGCTCAGCAGACTTCTGCTTCTTTTTCCCACAAAACATCCAAGGTAACAGAAGCCTCATGAGGCTAATGGTTTTGGAGCAGCCATCAGCCATCTTGGAGAATATTTGGTTGTGAATTGATGGTTGTGATAGACTCAAACATGTCCAGAGGAAATTCTTTTGACAACCAGCTTCCTATACCAATATTAAACCAGGTTGTCAATGACATATCAGCCACCGTTTTGAACTACTCTACCATGATAGTTACAAAATGTGTGTCCACTAAAATCCATTCAATCACTTACCCATGTAGGTTTGACTCACTTACATGAGGCCTCTTTATGCTAGCTTAGCAGTGCAAAGAAGTCATAAAATGGATGTAAATGTGAAAAAGTCTTCCTCCATGCTGTGTCCATGCCGTGTCTGAATAATCTCCCTAGTCGTAGCGCTCTGACCTTCCCCATTCCACTCTTTTGTTGTCCCTCTTAGAGTACCCTGTGCGAACGTAAATCATTAGCTGCTTAGAGCAGGGACATGTAATTTTGGGTACTGAAAGCATGCAGAGAATGCACTGAAAAAAAGGTATTCATAAAGAAAATATTCTGCTAAGGACTAACTGAGAATTTCCTCTCATTGCCAGTTGATGGAAAAATCTTAGCTACTGTATTTCCATTACAGTGTTGCCTAAGACTCGCAACTCTGTTTCTAATCCCTCTTCCATCTCCGGGATGACAGTTCTCAGAGCGTGCAAATTACTTTCTCCCCTCTCCTCCATCCCCACACGCATCTCCTGTCAGTTACATTTTGTAAACTGATTTTCTCTGAGGAAGAACTAAGATTCCACACCTCCAGATAGTTCACACCCAGGTAGTACACCCCAGTGCTTCCCACTCCACAGTACCTGAGGCGTGCATGGACTCCTCTACCTTCCTAGTCCTCTGAGTATCCTCAAAGAGTCAAATAAAGACCTACACTGATGTGATTGTAAATTAAATTATGTGTGATCTCTGAAATAAGTTTTCAGGGTGTGAACCAAATCTGAAAGAACAATTGTTAAAATATATATTTCTATCTATGAAAAAGGCAATCTGGTTTTGGATGTGGAAAATTACCATGGTTTTTTTAAAAAAGTCATTAAAAATGCAGTCTTAACCCTAAATGTCATTAAGAGATATGCAAATAAGCGATAGCCAGCAGGTAATGTGAAAAGACATTACCAGGGAATTCATCATGGGGGACAAAAGCAGAGTAGTTAGAGCATCCTGGTGTTGTGCTTGAAATGAGTCGACTTCCTTATGGACTTCTGCTGCAATCACACACTTTCCCAGAAAGTCTATATGAATGCAGACAAGGTCACAAGCATGGGGAATTCAAGGACAGATAGATAAGATATTAATCACATCACCTTCTTGACTCTTATTGGTATGCTTCAACCACGTCAGCCCAGCAAGCCATCCTTAGCAGGAGCCATAACCTCAAAACTTCACACAATGCTCAGATTCAGGGAAGATGGTTCAGGGCCATCACTTCCTTTCTTTATCATGTGGGCTTATTTCCCAAAAAAAAATAAAAAAATACATATAAGATTTTCTGTTTTCATTCCATCCGTCACCCACACATACAAATGATAAAAACAGATACAAACCAAATAATACCTATTGTTACTGTCCCTTACTTTAGGAAAGTAAATTATTTCCTTTTTTAAAATAAATAAAATACTACGAAGGTATGTGCTAACTCTCCCATATTATTTTAGAAGGGTTTTTAAAATATTCTCTTTATAAGATTTGGAATCTGAGATTTCAGAAAGCATGTGGCAAGTCAAAGTACCTACTGCAACTTTTGCAGGGGGTAGTTTTACATCTGACTTTTCACCTCTTTTCTAAAACCAATGACACACAGATACTCCAGTAATCTAGACAGCATCTAGTGCATGAGAGAAAGTGAAAAACAAAATTCATAAGTAGCAATTTTTAAAATAACCTGCTCACAGAGATTTTCTTCCCCAGGCTGGCAAACGTGCTGAGATCTAAGGGCTTAAGTCTCTGATTATTTTTGTTTTCTTGTTTCCTATTTAATGTCCTGAGAATGTTTGCATTGTCTGCATTAATACCACAGATTAATTATTATCTTTAAATGTATTTCCTTTCATCAATTTTAATTGCAGAGGCTTTCAATTTCAAAACAAAGTCCCTTTTTGATGAAATCTTTAGAAAGTAAATAGAAGCTTCAGATTTAGCTTCTTATTAATATTCACTATCTTGTATACCTTCATTGTGTCTTTCTTCTTTTGTAAAATTCATTACTTCATCTCTTTCCTCAGATCAAAATTACTTCATGATTCTCTCTGGTTTTGCAGTGTACCTGTTGGCCTTTTCTCATTTATATGTATATGGCTTCATCTGAGTATAGAGTTAATAAAGTGATGGTACTATATCTTTCTATATTTTCCATGTTATACTATTGTTCTTCACTGATTACTGTGGAGATTTATAGTGAGCTGTTCAAAGTAGCCTCCAACACTGTGCTTCCAACTCCACGGTCATTTAATAGAGCAGGCTTAATTATATCAGTGTCACATCTGGCATTTCATCTGTCTCCGATTGGACTGTCTCATATGTTACAAAAAGAATATGCTTTATTCATTGTAGCTTAGAGCCAGATACCCAAAGTCACCCCTTTTGGGTTCTTTATCCAGTTGATATCTTATATCTTATCGATCTCCTTTGTTTTTTTCATAGAAAATAGCTTGGTCAGGATGCTGATAACGTAATAAATGTAATAATCTGTGAGACAAAGACAGTATTACTGTAGGCATTACCACATATTAAGAAAGTGTACCTCTCTGGAGAATATAAAGTAATGCAGGTGTAGCACTACTCTAACTTTGATGGCTTAATTTTACTCATTATGAATAGTCAAATCCAGATTTTTAAATATTTTATTTCTATCTTTCATTCCTTCATGTTTTGGGAGTCTTCTTACCACATGGCCAAGTAATCAAGTTCATATACTTAGCCTTCTTAGCTGAGCACAAAGATATATATGTTTTATTTTATATTTTGGCTTTTTTATTTAGCTTTGTGTTCTGACATGTCATTAACTTTTCAGTATACTCCTTTGTGAGCAGAACCTGTTCCTTCCCTA
This sequence comes from Neopelma chrysocephalum, assembly GCF_003984885.1. Lineage (NCBI taxonomy): Eukaryota > Metazoa > Chordata > Aves > Passeriformes > Pipridae > Neopelma > Neopelma chrysocephalum. The sequence continues at coordinate 4,680,845 of NW_020897726.1, read as the reverse complement.
GTTCAATTGTAATTTTCCTTATCTCATATGACTGATGTCTTTGGCAGATGTCTTTGTCTGATCTGAAAACTCTTTAGCACCTGTCAACCTTCTCCTGCTCCTGCTTTATATAATTTCCCTAAACATTGTCATTTCTCTATGTTGGCATTTTCACCCTTTTAGACAAAACTTCTGTCTTTACATCTGTTTTCCTACTACAGCTCTCAAATTTTGACTATTCATCCTGTGCTGCACATGTTGGTAAATGGGATACATTTCATCAAACTGTGGCTTAGAGAGGCATCTTTTTCCTGTTAATTTTCCTTTAATTTTGATTTCTGAAGGACTCGTTTCCCTTCTCACTTCCAAATCATACGTACAAGTTCAGAACCTTCCCAGAAGGATCTCTCAGATCTTGCCAGAACTTTATTGACATGTCAGGAAATAACCAATCTTGATACCTGTCGCACATACCTTCCCAACCATCACCTACCCAGTGAGAGACTTACTCAGGCTAAATTTCCTGCTGACAGCTCCATCTCCTGATGTTATGGGAGTAACAATTTCACCACTTACAGAGGGTATAATCTCAACTGCTGAGATTGTTGAATTTTTCAGAAAACCAATCACAATGAATGAGCAAACAAAATGTGCAAATTATCTTTCCAGAGTCTCTCTTTTAGGAAGTCCCAATTTATTATGACTGGTATGGATTGCACATTTTAATTTTTTTTTTTGCATATTTAGATGATTTTGTATTCTTTGAAAACGCCACAGACAAGGAACTGAATTTTAAGTGGTGGTGGCACAGTTCTCCATTTACATCCATTTTTCACATAATTTTCCCTTGTGGCAGTTTCCCTCAGGCTAGAGCACAGGCAATTAATCGTTCCAGGAACAAAACTTTGGATTAAAAGGTTTCCAAGTCCACTACAGAAGTACTAATGAAAGTATTTACTTTCAAAGTCATATTTAGCAATCAAACACAGTTCCTATTCAGGCTGTAGTCAGTCTTAGAAGTAAGCCAAGGGCTGACTTTACAGCATAAAGTAAATATTCTGCAAAAGTGTTCTTCACATTGAAAGTTCAAAGTAGTCTTCAGTTTCTCCAACTGCAGTTCCTAGCTAGAGGCTTGCTACTCAAGACAGCATTTCACCATTTCACAGCCTCTCGTTTATTTACAGTGACTGGGAGCATCTTTAAACAAGCAGTAAAAATGGGAAAAAAAACTTCATCTGGACTCAAAGGCACCATTAAAAATAAACTGAATTGGCTTACTATTCCCGTAGGTTAGGCTGACATTTTAAATTGCAATTTGGAAAAAAAGAGGGAAGGGATATTATTGACTGGAAAAGGGATGAGGGGAAATGAAGAAGAAAGAAAAGAGTAAAGTGAAGCTGGGGCAAAAAGGGTGTGAAAGCAAAATGAAGAGATTTTCCCTTTACCAGTTACCTTCTAAAATATAAATCACTAGACTGTTTCACTCCTGTAGAGATAATCCTGAATTTTTTCTTCCTCTGTAAAGGCCATATAAAGATTTGATAAAAATATCTCCCATGTAAACTTAAAGTTCTAGTCTTTACAGGTCATCTTTTTAAATTTTCAGTTTCTGAATCTTCAATTTCTGTCAGATGTAAATAGATAAAGACCAGATCTTAGCTGTTATAAATATCATAGGCTGAAGAGAGCATCATCAGTCCAACCCAGTTAAAGGAAACTACCCTTGGGTATCCCATAGATGCCATTCATCTGTTCTTGTACTGTTTTTTCGATACTGCAGCAGAAATAAACTTGCCCTTGTGCATGTTCTGAAAGCTTACTCCAGCACTACAATTAGGTCCTGATGTTGCAAAGAGCTAAGAACCCTGTGCAGACCACGAGAACTGAGGGTTTTCAACATCATGAGGGACTGACATTATTAATTATCAAAGCTAGAGTCCTTGGGCAACATCATTTCCTAACTCAGAGCTATTATTTCCAGCAGTTCTTCTGTTGAAGTATAAGCAAGCAGCTCTGGAGTCTTCTACAGAGTGGGAAATTTAGAAGTAGTTTCATTGCAAATTATTTCCTACAAGTAAAAAGGCACCAATAAACACAAAACTGTGATTTTCGATTTTCAGAAATGGCCTAATGAACTGAGACAGTGAAGTTAATGTGCCCCAATTACATCAGGGAGGAGAGAGGGGAGGAAGAAGAAATGAAAAAACAAAGGACTTGGATTATAAACGGTTCTGACTTCACCCTTCTGAACACCCCATTTTAATTCACAGTGAACTAGTCAGCAACTGAAAATAGACTGTAATTTTCTAGCCACCGAGCTAGAGAATTTTAAAGGTGCATGGAAGGAGTATACTTTGAAGTCAGCATGGAAGAGCACCACAGCAAGTGACACTGAAGGCAGTGTCCCTGGAGCAGGTAAAAAATACAGTTGCATCATCATCCTCTTCCAGTCTACAGGATGCACTTCTTTTGTGAAGAGCCTGCTGTATAATGCCAGACATGTCACTCAATGTGGAACGTAGCTTCAAAGATGCTATTTCTTCTCTTAGTACTTCCTTGAACTGTGCTCAAGATACACACCCTCGTCTCTCCACAGAGACTTGACAAAACGCATCTAACCAATCTCTGGTTTTCATTCCTCTGCATGCTCCTCTCCTGCTTTATGGTTTTAAAGACATATTCTAGAGCTTGTGCAGCTAGACACATGTTGCTTGACAGAGACATAATGGGGTCCTCTTGGCAGACAATGTTATACACTTAAGTTTGGACTTTCTTGGCTTGTCTTTGACTCTTTTAGTGTCTATTCCCAGAATCTTCTCCCTTTGCCTTCATTCCCACTCTGTTGCCCTTAGCATGCTCAGTCCCTTTCCTTTCGCCTCACTTCATTGTACCCTTCCCCTACATTTTTGCATTCCATTTCTCTCATCAATACTTGACTAAACCCTTTCCTAGAAAGTTCCAAAAAATGAATATACCATTTACCACCTTCCCGTTATCTGCTAAGGTACTTGCCTCTATTTCTAATTTTTTTTTTTGCTTAGGTAAAAAATTTAGCAGGGCAGGAATCATTTACTGATTTTACATGAATGCAGGACCTAAAACGAGGGTCCTCCTGCTGAGGAATGGGAGTAAATTTTTCTCCCTCTTCTTTTCTAAGATAAGAAGTAATGGAATAAGAAACTTTATGTGAAGCCTTAGAAAGCACTTGCTAACAGTAGGATAAACTTTTCTTGCCTTCAGGCTCAGCCATAACAAAAGATTATTACTTCTTATCCAAAAGCATGGACTCATGCCAGCAGAGATGCGGTCATTGTACGTTGCCACCCCATAGGAATACAAGTGGAGGAAAGTCTGTAATCCTTTCCTGTGTTACCATGCTGAACTAAACACGGACAGGCTCTGAGGCAGGAGACCTCATTTTTTACTATTAAAAATGAAACTGGCAATTTGAAGTAGCGGTCTGAAATCAATAGGATGCAATTCAGTAAGGACAAGTGAAAGTGCTGCAGTTAGGTAGAAGTAATCAACTGTGCAAACAGAAGGTGGAAAATGAGTCAGTAGGAAACAGTTTGTGGCCTATGGGGTATCACAAGCTGAACAGAAACAAACAATCCCACCTCCTGAAAACACTATTGCAGAGGTTATATAGGGAGTAACATATGTAAGATTTGCCCGTATTTACTCCAGTATCAGTAAGCATCTAATGTACTGTATGCACCTTTAGGCACTGTGTTTTATGAGAGATGCAAACTCCTTGCAGCAGTCCAGGGAGAGAAACAAGGTGGATTAGAGGGCTGAAAAAATGATCTGCAAGTAAAGGTTGAACAAAACCAGGGTGGTTCAGTTTGGAGAATGAAACACTTAAGAGGAAATGTCATAACAGACTTCAACAGTATCCTGCTGTGGAATCGGAATCAATTGTTCTCCATGTCCACAGGGATTAGAACAAGAAATAATAGAATGTGGAAACTTTAGATTAGGCATTAGAAAAACTTTCTAACTTGATGAGAGCAAAACATTGGAAGAGATTGCCTGGAAATACTGTAAAATCCATATCACTGGATTTTTAAGAATAGGTTCCAGACATGTTTTATCAGATTCTGTGATAACATTTGTAATAATAACACCTTATAGTTCTCTGGCGTGTTTTATAACAAAGAACTCCAGGGTGCAGCTACCCTCTAAGTAAAACATGCAGACAGGAAAAATTTGCACTCCACTTTTTCAAGCAGTGAGAAAAATGCCTTGAAGTAGTTGAGTCTCCCACTTACTAAGGTGTAGGCATGCCCGAAGAAAACCATTGTGCTAGTAATTTAGGGTCTCACCTCCAGGCTCCCATCAAGCTGTGATGACTCCAGTGAGTCTGACTTACCTGATGAGCCTACAGATGTCTACAAAGTAAACATCTGTAACTGAACTTGTCATTGTGAGCTCCCTTTGTAGTCAATGAGAGAAGCAGGTATGTTTAGGCAGTGAATCACTTGATTCCTAAAGTATACAACATAAGCTGTATTTCACTTTTTCCTAGGCTGGGAGTGGATGCACCAATTAGGAATCTGAACTTTCTGACTCCTCACTTTGTAACCCAGGATTTGAAATAAAGTATTCTGAAGTGACATTTTCGCACATAGAAAAGTATGGATGCAACTTGGTCATTCTTGTTACATAGTTGAGGTTACTATGGAGCAAATTCTAGATTCAGGAGCAGAAGCAGGAAACATCCCCCTTCTACATTTTAACATGTTAAGATGATGGCTCAATTGTAAGAAGATGAACCGACTGACAAAGGATGTATGATAGATGAAGATGGTTATAGGAATATGATCTGTTCAGCTCTCGTGTGATTCTATAATTTACCACGTGGTCCATCCTGCGTCTATAAAGCAGAAAGGATTTCTTCAGATGTGCTAGAATGAAAGTCAGTTCTAGTAACAGCTTTCATATTGCCTTTCCCCCAGAAATCAATCTCCTTTCACACTAGATTTGTTTCACAAATACGAAACTTTTCTCCTCATCTACTTCCCAGAGTGGGTTTTTTGCTTACTTCAAAAACATCATCTCTTTAACTTCAAACTGTCTCTCTCTCTTTCTATCTCTTTTAACCCTCATTCCTAGCATGAGGTCTCATCCATAACTCTGTCAAAGGCTTTTAGAGAGACCTGACAAACCTAAGGAAGGATGGCTTGTTTTGGTGGCAAAGTCAATCTTTCCCTTGGGACCACAGCACAGTTCAGGAGCATTATTATCTAGGCATGCTAGTGGAGGTGTTCAGCTAGAGGACAGAGGCCTTCGCCCCCAACCTCCTCTGAAACAGGTTAGGGAGGTCATTTTGCAGCCGCAGGGTGGAACATTGCCAGGTCAACTCCAGGCACCAGACACAGCAGCAGATCAAAGGAAGGTTAGCAAGAATTAGCAGTGCTTAATATGAACTTCAGGGAGGTGCTGAGCCGTAACGTTTTGGTTCTAAATCCCTCCCACCTTCTGCTGTGCAATAGCAAGTGAGCCCCCATTAAATAGGGTGACTCATCTAACCAGTGCTCAGCTGCCTAACACTGAGTGGCTAATTTGAAAACCATTTTGTTTCATGATGTTTAGGGAAGGGGAGGCAGTATCTATTTTTAATTTTGTCATTGCCCTGTACTGGGACAGAGTCAGAAAAGGTGGGGGAGAAGCTTCCATTTTGTTCATAAATTTAATGTATTTAATCTCAGGCCCTCCAGGACATGTGGATGCAACAAAAAGAGATGTCTGAAGTAGGATTCTGCTGACAGTGTCTCTTATTCCAAAAACACCAACACAATCACAGTATTCATTTGGCTTTTGCTTTTTTTGAAGACTTGCCATTATTGGTCCCTTTGGCCACTTTCTGTCATTTCCTCCAAAAAAGCCAACTAGTTTGGCTACCCTGAGGGCTAGTTTGGCAGCTGTCAAATTCCAGATTATACTTCTTGAGCACTGGTGTTTGCATCTGTGACCGGCCCTTCCTCTAGCCTCTGCCCTGGCTTTGTTCCCAGAAGCACAACAGCCCTCAAGCTGGTGCAGGGCCAGTGTGCTGTTGGAATCCCTTCACATCCTGGTGGCTGCTCTCCTTTAAGTCCACCTTGGTAATAGAAAATATGCTTTGTAGTAGCTGCTACACTTGCAAACAAACTGAATGGTCTGCATCTTGTATTCAAGACAACCACAGCCCTAACACTATTTGAAACGTACCTGGAAACTTGTCATTGCCGCAGTGTGGCTGTTGGATGTGCAAATCATTATGTTTGTGCTGCTGAGCCTTTTCTTATAAACAAGGCAGAGATTTTATACCTGCCTTGTTTTCGGATCTGGTTTCCACAGAAGATTTCTTGTATACAGTAACACAGTTGAAAGTAATAAAATTTTCACTCATCAGCAGATACATAACAACTAACAGACTCTTGTCAGTACCCTAAACCTGGATGAATCAATGTAACATGTGAAGGCAACCCACAATCATTGTTATAAATCACTAGAAAACTCTCTGAGTCCAGAGTTTGCAATTGCAATGGGAGATAGAAACTGATAGGACACAAATTAATATGAACATGGATTTGGTAGATAGAGATCATAAAAGCCCAAGAAATCCTGCAAAGGACTAAATTCTACACCATATATGCAGCCCATGGAATTTTAAAAATAAATGCTCAAAGACGGTGCCAAGTGCTTCTTAGATCACTAAGCTAAGTCCTGTCGAAGACCAAGATTTCAAATTAAATTAGCCTTACTATGTTTTTATAGCTGAAGGCTAACTCCCAAAACATGCATGAGAAAACGTGGTAGAACTTTCAGCCAGTGAAGCAAGCAGTGTGTACTCTGTGTGTATTTCATCTTAATGTAATATTAAGCATGTAAATATAGAGTTAATTTTCTTTGAGGTAAGTTCAAAATGCAAAGTGCACGCAAAGCCCCCCAGTTCCTCATTTCTTATGAAGTTCCTCTGCCAGGAAAGAATCATGTCAGACACCAGACTGGCAGAGGCTGCTCCCCTATCTCCTGGGTGAGTTCCCAGCACCATCATCCAAATCCTTTGCCAGAATGGAACACAGTAGTCAAGAAGCAAGGAATGGGAATGTAGAGGGACAATAATGGAACAAAACAACAATTTGTCTAGCCCCTGCCTCTGTGAAGTTTTGATATGCTGTAGGTAAAGCATTACTTCCCATCAGATTTAATTTCCCTGTCAGGAATTGTAATTATCTGCTCAAGACTCCTTGCTGACCAGACACTGGTCAGATAATGTAAAAGTTCATTCTCTGTGTGTCATGATCTTGTAGATCAAACACATTGAATCTCAGTTGTAGACAGACAGTGACTAGGCGGAGTCTGATAAGCTGTTCATCAAACTGAGGATACACAACATTTGGGTTGTGTGATCCCTTCTGGGACATTCAAGTTAGAGTAAACTATGCTTTGGAATCATGTCAACTTTGGCCACAGCTGATATCCACTGAACTCAGATACAAATGAATGAAAACTCACAGAGCAAACTTGTCAGGCATATAAAGGGTGTTCAGCACTTACCGTGTAATATAAGTTTTTTGCTTACCAAACTAGAATTTATGTGGGCAAGTACAGGTAGTTTGGCCTTATTCCAAAAGCCAAAAAGGTGTCACAGGTAACCAGATGCTTGATAGTTCTTCCGTTAATAGGAAATCTCCAAACAGGATAGCGCTACATACCCTCCACCATGCCCTCTCCTACATTCCTTTGGCAGGGTGTGCAGTAAAGAAAAAGTTGCAGAATGGCTGCATTTGTCAAGCTCTGGTTCATCTAATGTTCTCTTGAAAGATTTCAGCTTCAAGCTATTCTAGCTGAATTTCTGGCTTCAGAAAGATCACAGATACCTCCCTGACCCTCTCTTAGGCCTTCACCAAGCAGAGTGAATTCATATGAATCCACTAGCCCTGGCTGTAATAAGGATTTTTTTAAATCTCCTATACTCTCTACAAAGCACCATTTACATTTTAGATTAAGGGCTGCTATGCTTATATGGCTATGCAGTCAAACTGAAGTCAGCAGTATCCCATCAATTTCAATAGGTGGGTTTAGTTCTTATGGGTTAGAAGGCATATTTGAAAAGGAAGGGCCCTAATAAGCTACTACAGGCACCACATCCCATTATGTCTTTCAGAACTGATCAAAATCCACATTAATACTAATTAAGCTCTTCATTTAGCTCTTCCAACTGGTCAGATGATCCAGATTCCACTTCTCTGATTGCTAAAGGATTTCTAGCCTGAATTTACTGATGGGTAATCACAACACATTGATTCTTATGGCAATGTTGGTGTTTAGCTGAAGGAATGGTCTCTTTCTTCCTTTATTTTACACCAGAGTGTATTAATACAAAGCATATATAACCCCCTTCTCCTAGGCTTAACAAGCCATCTTTTAGTGTCCTCTCAAAAATTAAAAAAAATAGCCAGGCATTTCCCTGAGTCATTTATTTCTTCCTCGAATATGAATTATTAGAATTCACATAATTTTTCAGATAAAACACAAGTAATATAATTTCCCATCTCACTAGAAGTACCTTACATGACTTACCTCAGGAACATTTGATCTTTTTCATGACTAAATCGAATTGGTGTATGTCGGTCAATCTGCGAGCATTTGATTCAACCAAAGTTCCTTTCTCTCAGCAATTTTCAAAACATGATTTCTCCAGCTTACCAAATAACAAATAACAAATAGGAAATTCTTGTTGTTAGTCCCTAAATGCAGTGGCTGAGTTCTAAAAATGTTCACTATCCCTCCTCTACATTTTTCAAATGAAAAGTCAAGCTTGCTCACAGTGTAAGAGCTTTCCAGAAAGCTCTGCCTGTATGGATTGGACTTCCACTCAATAATAGGGCTGGACTTCTGCTCTGTATCAGGCACTTTACTCATATCATCTCAATATTAAAAAGACATTTTTCTTATCACAGTGGACAAAACTGTACAAAACACATTGCAAGAAAAAAAAATAAATCAGCAAAGAAATCAGAATAGTTGATTTGCTTCCTGCTGTACTGATGACTCTTTCATCTCTTATTAAATACATATTCAAGCTTCATAGTCCCAATAGATATTTTTTCAAGCAATTTTGTCTTTTAACTTCAAGCAAAGATATAAAGCATCTCATAGGTAAGGAAACTGAAGCAAAAAGCCAGGATGAGACCTTGCCCAGGCAGGTAAAAGTGCTGGCTGCAGAAATCACTGCTGCAATACTTGTTTGGAGGAATGCATAAAGAGACTTTGGCTTCACTGAGACAAAGTTTTCATAACAATATGATCACTAAAATAAAAAGCATTCTAACATGAAATTCAGTCTCTGGTTTTATTTTCTGAGCCTGAGTTTTGGGGGGGTTTGGGGGGTTTTGGTTTTTTTCTGTATGTGTAATGAGGTTATTGTGGTTTAGTTGGCTTTTCATTCAGTTGCTATTCAAATATCACTTTAAGTCTTCCAGAACTGATGATATAAGTTTATGCTTTGTTGAAAACCCCACCAACGAATAGATGAAGAGGAAAATGTACCTTATCACGCATATTTCTACTTTGATTTAGTTTAGGTCAATTTAGGCCAAAAATACATTGCTACTATTCCTTAGCAGGTTATTTCTCTCATTTTCAATAAATATTATTTTTTCATGCCCCACTATAACATTCATCAACTACAATGTAATCATGATAGGCAATTAACTTCTGTCAAATCCCAAACCAGGGTATTTATGTCAGAACAAGGTTGAACTATTTACTGTAATCATATAATAGAGAAGCTTACAGTGCTACCTAGGTCCCTGCCCAAAGCAAATTAAACTCTCCTGAGCTCTCATTCTATGAATAAACAATGGATTTTGCATATCATACAGAAAATTGCTAATATTCTTGCAGCATCTCAAGAAACATGAACTTTGAAATAGAAACTGTCAGGTCAGAGACACCACTCAACAATTCTTTATTTGAGGAATTTACCTGAGACAAGATGTTGAGACACTGAGTAACAGAGGTTCGTTCTTGCAGATGTTTATTCTTGTGATTTTGCTGTGCAGATATTATCCAACACCGAAACACTGAAAGGTTCACATGAATTCCCCCCAGTTCCTGTTTTATGTAATTTTTCAGGGGTTCTCCTGGCATTTCATGCCTTGGATATGTTCACTGTGTAAAAAACTGACTCAGCCCAGAAAGCAGTGGTGAATGGAGTTAAATCCAGATAGCAGCCAGTCACAAGTGGTGTTCCCCAGGGCTCAGTATTGGGGTCAGTCTTGTTTAATATCTTTTTCAATGATCTGGACAAGGGAATCTAGTGCACCGTCAGTCAGTTTGAAGGTGACGCCAAGTTGGGCAGGAGTGTTGACCTACTGGAGGACAGGAAGGCAGGAAGGTTGGGAAAGAGTGGCTGGAAAGATGCCTGAGGGTCTGGTCTAGAGCTGGCTGAGCACAAGCCAACAGTGTGCCCAGGTGGCCAAGAAGGCCAGTGGCATCCTGGCCTGTATCAGAAATACTGTGGCCAGCAGGACTACGGCAGTGGTCATCTCCCTGTACTCAGTAATGATAAGGCTTGAATCCTGTGGTTTTGGGCCCCTCACTACAGGAAAGACATTGAGGTGCTGGAGCGTGTCCAGAGAAGGGCAACAGAGCTGGTGAAGGATCTGGAACATAAGTCTGATGAGGAGTGGCTGAGGGAGCTGGGGGTGTTTAGACTGGAGGAAAGGAGACTCAGGGGAGACCTTGTCACTCTCTACAACTACTTGAGGTTGCAATGAGGTGGGGGTAGGTCTCTTCTCCCAGGTAACAAGGGACAGAACAAGAGGAAATGGCGTCACGTTGTGGCAGCAGAGGTTTATGTTGGATTATAGGAAAAACTTCTCCACTGAAAGAGTTGTCAAGCACTGGAACAGGCTGCCCAAGGAAGTAGCTGGATCACCATCCCTAAGGGTGTTTAAAAGATGTGTAGACGTGGCCCTTAGGATATGGTTTAGTGGTGGACTTCGCAGTGTTAGGGTAATGGTTGGATTTGATGATCTTAAAAGTCTTTTTGAACATAAATGATTCTATAATTCTATGATTTTATATGCTAGATTGCAGCTCTCAAAACCATGAGTTGAACTAAGTGATTGAGTTTTTACCTTGCATCTTGGAGAATTCTTGCTGGACTATTTTTTCAGAGTTTCTTTTCCTTACTATACACAGCAGGAATTCTATCACAGAATTGGTGCAGGCTGTGCTGGACAATCACCACTTTCAGTGTTAGAAAAGACTGCAAGCCTTTTAAAAAAATAAAAAACAAATCTTCCAGGTCACTTCAGCCTTCTCCTATGGCTCCTTTAGTGTAGATCCAGAGACCCTTATGAGCCTGAGGGACAGAAAGGTGGGGTGAGCCTCTGAAGGGGATCAGCAGTGGCAATATTCAAGAATAAAAGGTTCGGTCCAAGAAAACAGTAAAGTAAGGAACAGAGTTCAAGAATTAGGTCATTATTAATCAAATTACAGATCAGTCCTAATAACCACATATTTCCTTGAGCTTGCATTCAACAGCCCTTTTGTAAGATATTCAGAGAGTAGGATCAATACCTCTCTGGAGGTGACATAAATTATATCTCAACATATACACCATGGGAGTTTTACTGTTTGTTGTATACAGTAATTGCATTTTATAGATGACTGTGGAAGGTTTCAGCTTTCATTGATTTTTATCATAAACTAAAAGGCAGCAAGAAGAAAAGAACAGCAGTTTATACGAAGAACCCAGTCAGCTGAAGCTGCAAAAGAAAATAAAAATTTGGCATATTACGTGTGATCAGTCCATGTTTCATGCAGGAATGAATGCAGATATTTAAGCCTTTCCATTCAGAGTAGCAAAAATCTTGAGAGTGACACAGAAATCCCTGTTCATCTAATAGCAGTCAATTGTCCTATCCATCAGCAGGGTTTAAGACTATAGGAAGTCTTTCTAATTACAGCACTTTTAACACTTCTTATACTATGAATGCCATCTGAATCATTTATGAAACAAGGTAACAGGATGTGTTTTCATTATCACACATAATGTGACCGCATTCACGTTATAATTGAGGTGAGGGATATAATTTAAAATCATCATCCTATCTAATATTGGTAACTTTCAAAAATGTATTTTTAAAACAGCCCTCTTCTGATTTCCTTCTTTTTTCATGTCCTTCACAGCAAGCAATTCAGAAGAGATGTTAATGCAGCATAACAACTCTTTACCCTTTTTCAAGGCCAATTTTGCAATATGGGCAAAATGATTGGAAATGAAGTCCTGAAAAAGCTTAAACCATCTGTCAGGGACTCGGTTAAGAAGATCCACACTGTTTCACAGCCAAAGATGTGGATAAATTATGCCTGGCTAGAAATGTCCAAGGCACGGGGGTTACCATTCAAGCTCATTAGGATGAATTGCAATTATTTTATTTTCATTACCCTAGTAACATAATCTTTTCAAATTATAATATGCAATAAGCCTTGCAGACGGAAAAGCATGCAAGTGGTAAACACAGGCAATAATTATTTTAAAAGCTCTGTGTCCTGATATATCAAAAAGCCATGTATGTGTGTGCACTCAAATGCCTATTTGTTTGTCTCTGTTGACATACCATTGTCTATATTTTTGTGCTCCATACATATTTATTTATGTTACTGCTCATGTTTAACCACATGCCATAAACCACTTGTCTATTTCATTCCTGAAATGTATTTTACAAAAAAAAAAACAACAATGTAGAGATGAGAGGTTGGTATTGCTGTAGTTAAGTTATATGGTTTAGGCTAGCAGACATAAAAATAATCTGAATGTTATACTGTTACTGTTTTTATGGACATCTGTTATCCTAACATTTTTAAACAAGGATTTTTCCCAAGTCTTTTATAAATACTTCCAGTCTAAAACTGTTTAAAGACCATAAATACTGCATGAAGCTTTTATCAGAAATATGAAATTGATTATTACTCGAGGGAAGGTCTCTGGACAATATACAAAATCAAAATAAATCAGATTTTCCCATCTAAATTACTATACTATGATTTTTAAAACCCCCACGGACATTGTAAATGTTAAAAGGTATGTGAAGATCTATGCTTATTATATATGTGAGATTTTCTCCAGTATTTCCTTATACAACTATTAAAAAATTCTTCCAAGTCCTAAAATTCATCTCTTACTTGCTTCAGAAATTAGCACTAATTTCACCTGTGAAAGTAAATGATCTGTTAACCAAGCCTGTCCAAGTAAACCTAACAGAACCCTAAATATCTTGGCTTTTACATTCATGGGTATTTTTTTCTGATTAGTCTCTTAAGGGTCAAAATAATATAACATTTGATTTTCTCACACTATTTTCACTGTCCAGGAATGAAAAATGCTAATATATCTGAGACAGCCCATTGAAAAGGTGAAAGCAAACAAACAAACAAAAAAAAGAAATTATTTGAAATGCTGATGCAAATAAAAATCTCAAACCTTTCTCCTTCTTTCACCTTATCACAAAAAATTTTTGCATGTTTGAAATTAGACTTTCTTTGGAAAAAGAACAGAGGATTAAGAGGGGCAAAGAATGATTCTTTAGAGTGATGGCAGCAATTTGGTGGAGTACCTGCTGTAAACCCGTGTAGTGTATAGCATACAGGCACACTTACAAAATCCAAAGTTTAGTGGATCCCTCGGGTCCACTCAAAGCAGTTAACAGGCCACGTTAACTGTTTTGTACAGGTGTAATCAAGTGGAAACATGCAAACATCACCAATTCCAAAAATGGATGCCATGCATCCAAATTTCTTCACAAAACCACGTTGGCATCCACATATCCTAAATGGTTTTTATTATATTTTCACTGGATAATAAAAGTGATGTAAAATCCATTAATACAGCAAGAAACAAACAAACAAACAAAACAAACCAAAGCAGCAGCTGGCACATTAGGTGCTGTTCAGGTGCCAACACAGCAGTCTGCAACTAACAAGATTATTTTGTGTTTGTTTTGCTGATTATATTCAGTGGAAAATAGATTGCAAGCAGCAATAGCAGCTTTATCAGTGGGGCTGACTGGAGGCTCTATTAGGCTTTCTGCAAAAAGTCACCTGAGTTGCTTTTTCCGCATATCACTTTGGTTTTTGTCTCTGTCTCCATTTTTATACTGGCAAAACAAAGACGTAATTTTGTGTTTCCAGTTACAGTATCTGACAGTACCCCTGGTCAAGCGTGTCTAATCTACAGAAGATTGAGCCAAGGGACATCTTGGACCGAATTTGACCCAATGACCTCGATAATGGAAAATCAAATGACTTTACAGTAATGTGGTAGCTAGGGCACAGGTTAGTTTCAGACACTGAAAAAAAAACCAAGGAAAAATATGGTGCCCTTTCCAGATTTTATTTATTTGAGCAAATTTGTGCATCCCTGAAAGGTTATCCTCTTATATCTTTAAGCTCCCTGCTCCACTATAACGATGAGTAAGTTGAGCTATCATTTATCACAGTAGGCTAAAATTGTCACAGCTTTGTCTGACTGTTCAGGGAAAGAGAGGAAAGGAAACTTCTGACGAAGCCATAGGTTCTTGCCTTATTCTGCTCAGAATATGAATTTCTCTGCTGTGAAAAGGGCAAGAAGGCTTCATCCAAGTAATTACAAAAGGGGAATTAAGAGATGTACAACCCATCTCCAGCCTTACCAGAAGGATATGAGGAGTAATCTGGTCAGTAAAACATTGTAAAGCATCTTATCCTCTACAAAGAAATTAAATGGGAGAGGAATAGAAGGACAAAGATGGAAATCTTACTGACAACATCCTAACATACGTGCCAACGTACAGTCCACCATCTTAACCCCAAGCTTAGATTTTCCTTTTGTTTTTTCCTGGAGTAGGGCAAGTGCAGCTGTCCTGTCTATTTTCCACCATCCCATGACAGACTGTAAAGCCCCAATTTAGAAAAAAAGACCCTTTCTTTTCCTTCTGCCCCCACAGAAGTCTGAATATTATATTAGATCTGTAAAATAACTAGATAGAAGCATTACTGTGAAAGGCCTACAAAATATCTTCTAATGCACAGGAAAACTGTTTTTGAGGTCAGTTACCTTAGCTCTGTCTTTCTGTTATATAGAACAAGTTTCATTTGCCCAATGTCAAGCTCTGAACTGCACCAGCAGCAAAACATTTTTAAAGCAGCAACTTCTTTGAATAGCCCAATACCTGCACTTCTGTTTCCTGTCCAATATACCTTCTATTCTCCTACTCTCCACTAACTGCTATTTACAATAGACTTTGGGGGCTATTTCTGGGGTTTGGGTTGTTTATTTGTTTTTTAAAAAAGAAATAAAAGATAGATGACAGAACTTCACATTCACAGATCACCAAATGAAAGACTGAAAATATGCAGTGAGAGAATAATTGTTAGAGGATAACAAAAAAATGCCCATTTTTTTATTTAGTTTTTCATATATCTGGCAGTATTTAAATGTTGACTGGTTTATGATCTCATGTTTTGAAGTTCAAAACAAATCCTGAATGCAATGCAAATGAGCTCATTATCTCACCTCTCATCTTTATGTATCTAATTTCTTGATGACCTGTTTTACTTTTCCTCTGCCCTAAAAGCAAGAAATAATTCAGAGACAGAGGAATATTTTTACATTTTTTTTATGTCTCTTACCCAGATCTGATTACTAATCACAATGAATAAATCATTCTTAAATGAATACTGGATAGACACAAAAGACTGACTAGTCAGTAGTCTCAAAACAGCAAGACATCATTATGTGGAATAGAAAAATAAAGTAAGCCTCTGGTAAGTTGTGAGATGTTAATAAAGATAAATGTTTGTAGAATTAAAATGATGTTTTCTTAGTTCACCTGACAAAATGACAAATGACAAATGTTAATCAAAATAACCTTTTAGTTTCATTTATATAGCAAGTTAGTTAGCAAAATGCTTGTTTTAGACACCGAATTATGAACTTCAGAAGTCTGCATCTATATGAATGGATCAGTTTACTGCTTCTCATTAAACTCTGGTCACAGTACCCATGTTCATCTCCCCATTGTGTGGGGATTTACAAATGGAACACTACTACTCAAAGCACTTATATGCTGGTTTTGGCAGTAATTGAAGTATGCTGAAGATGAAAGAAGTTGACCATGAAACATGAAAAATATTTAAGTAGCAACCTCGTTGCCAACATCTAAATGTGAGGATCTTGAATTACACACACTTAGGAACTGTCAGAGGAAAAAAAGCTTTAATTCCAGAACAGACTGGAAAAAGCTCGCACTTGTAAGTCTACAGTCACTGGCAAATCTTTTCTGTTCCTTTTTCTCTCCTCGTACAATGCACAGGCTAAAGTGAATGCTCAAGTTCGGGCACTGAGCAGGTAGATTAAATGAAGATCTACAATAGTTTCTGGGATCTGCAGTTTACATCAAATGTTAGCTGCTATTCACTGAAGTCTAAGGAATGTATATGCCACAAAGGGCTGTGATTTAGCAGGCTCAGATTCATTGCCAACTTGCCTGACATTCAACTGTTGTGGATATTTTCAGGGGCCAATAAGCAGGCATGTCTAAGCGCTAAGAGCCTTTGGGAAAAAGGGAATTATATATTTGAAAAAAATAGTAATAATGCAGAATATACATATTCACAGCAAGAAGGGCTCCTACACAAAACTGAATTCACTGGTATCCTGAAGCTCAGCTGCTACATGGTGGAATACAAACACCCATGGAGAAGAGAGTTCTCATGTGTGGCTCACAAAGCCATTTCATGATGACCAGAGCTCCCCTGCAGATGAGTGAGCTCAGATGCTGCCCTTGAATTATTTAGAAAGGAACACGGAAAATCTTAAATTTTCCCAACCTACACCAGCTAACAGAGTTCACTGTCAATGGAAGTATGTTGTACCCTCCTCTCTATGTTCTTATTGGGAATATGTGGGTCTGTCAGATTTATTACATGTTTCAGCCAATGGAACTGATGACTATATTTGAGAGAGTCCCCTTTCCTGCCCACTCCTTTGTTCCAGCACTGGAATTTGCTTCATATAACAAAAGGGCTGTTTAAGGAGATAAATTATTAGAAAAATTTCTCTATATTTTTTTTTCCTGAAGGAGGTGGGAGAGAGCTGATAGGAAATCAGACACAATTCCCTAATTCTCTGCTTTGGCCCTGATGTAATTCAGACTAAACATATATTTCTGGCAGCTTTACATTGCTTCAGTAGAATTGTATAATCCTATCTAGTTTGAAGTACTAGCAAATATGTTTTATAATCTCTATGTATAATGAATAACAAAATACATTTAGAGACTTAGACTATTATGTTGATGGACAAATTAACATTCTGGCTTTTAAACAATAGACTAAAGCAAGTTTGATGTCAGTAAAGAACACTGCTAAAAAGTAGCCTAATACTGGAGATAAATTGAATGCCTTTGGAAATTTGTCAGCTGACCTTCTGATATTCAGTGTTAGATACAATTTGGCTCTCTGCACCCTAATTTACCTATAAGTCTCACCTCTGAAAAGCCAGTTAAAGTGATGTTTTATGACATAAGGGATATATTTCAGGGGTCTCTCTGTGGTTCTTCACATCCTAGAAACAACCACACCATCTGGCACAATAACCTCTGCACATGTAGTCAAAGTACACAACTTCGCAGCAGCTGAGCAGAACAGTATGGGAAAGGTTGCCTGACAATTTTCTCTAAGTAGAGCTCAAAATAAGAATGTTAGTTTCTCACATGCAGGAGTACATAATTAAAATGAGTAATTGGGAATGAAATAAAAGGAAAAACCCAAGCTACATGACAACACCACTGCTACAATGTATCAAAATACATTTACTTTTTAATTGGACTTTTACCATTAATTTGAATTGTGGATATGTGATCCAAAATAGTCACAGCATGCCTACGTGAATTGGCTAATGAGATGTCCACTGACTGCTGAGCCCTTCAATTAATCAAATAGCTGAATACATTGAAGGTAACTAAGTATTCTTCTCTCTGGTACTCTATTAAAACTCAACATTATATCAGACATTTTCACAAGAGACTAAAATCTGAGTTCATGTTGGGATAGCCTTCAAACAAAAAATGACGCTCATTTAGTGATTCTAACATCTGCTTAATTATCTTTATTACTCTGCTACATCTTAGGAGTAATATACCAAGAATTTGACTTACAAAATAAATTACCTTTAAGACAAAGAATGGCAGATTAGTTCTGTGGTTAAGATACCTGGGAGAGAAGTGGGTTTAAATCCCAGTTCTACCATTCTTTTCTGTTTGACCTTGACCATGACATTTAGCTTTCTAGCTCCATTTTCCTTATCTATTCAACTGAAATTATTGATGCTACAAGACACACACACAAAAAAAAAAAAATAGTGCAAATTTGCCTTTTAGAAAATTTAAGGTTTCTAAGATGACGGTTAGCCCTTCCATTTCCACAACAAGTTAGAAGCCATGGAATCCCTGCACAAGTGGTGCTATACAATGACATGTTAAAAGATATCCAACACTTCAGAAACGCTTAACGAGAAGCTACTGTAAAGAAGTAACTTCAGAGCACTCTTACACAAAAACTTTCATTCACATATGGAGGAATTGTTCAGGGAACTTTCCATTCTGTCTGTCCTAAGGAAGCAGAATACTATTGAGTGAATTATCCTTTTTATGTCTCATCTTGTGTTTTTTCAGATACTTATGTTTGCCTATGAATCCAAACCTCACCTGACTCTGTCAGTTTTTAGCTAAAAACACTATCTTCTCACACACCTTCTCTTTTCATTTCTACTGACATGCCAAACCAGCTTCCAGAAACAACTGCAAATTAGTGGCTACTATCATTACCATAATAGCAGTCATCTCTGCAAATTCTAGTGATCAAAATAGTAAAGGAAAAGGCAGAAATATGGATATTTTTATAAAAGAAACCACTAGCTACACTGTATATTCACTCGCAGTTAGCTGCATACAACCTCAGTGTTTCTCCATCATGCTGCTAGACTAATGCTGTGGATCATTTCCTGACCATTCTACAATAGGGGTCTTCTGGACACCTCTCTTAGGCAAATGAAAATCTTTTTTTCCAGCAGTAGAAGTTCCTAGTCCCTTCAGCATTACTTGTGGTTCAGGAAGTGATCTGTTGCAGCATACCTAAGCTAAAAAGCAGAACTTAAAAATAAGAAGATTCAGATAATAGTGCTTACATCATTCAGTATTGATCAACAATCCTGACCTAATCAGAATTTGTGGTGAGATGACCCCATCTAACAGCTAAGTCCCCATCCAGTCAGTCATTCACTCTCTCTCCAGAAGGATGGAGGATATAAGCAGAAGGGCTAAAGCAAGAGAAACCTCGTGGGTCACAATAAAGATAGTTTGTTAATTAAAGTAAAAAAAAATTGCTCAACACCTCCCACCAGCAGGCCAATCTCTCGCTAGTCTCTGAACAATGCCTACTTTGGAAAAACTATCCTTCAGTTTTATTACTAAACATGACATTATATGGAATGAAGCATCTCTTACATGGTAAGAAGTATCCCTCTGGTCAGGTAGGGCCCACTGTCCCAGCTACATCTCCTGCCAAACTTATTCCCATCACTGGTCTACTCACTGAGGTGCAGAGTGAGAAACACAGATTGCCTTGACACTGTTCCACAACAGCTACAACAGTGGTGTGTTATCAGTAATGTTTTCATCACAAATCCAAAATGCACCAGCATACAGGCTGCTTTAAAGAAAATTAACTCCATCCAAATCAGATTCAACACAGAAATGAAACATTCCCATGGTTTTTGGGAAGTCTTACAAAAGCCACATCCTGTTTTCAGTCATACGAGACAAATTTTCCATTATATTCCTCAGCATAATTTTCAAGTATGGAAACATGACTCTTTGTTGAATATTTGACTAATACAAGGAGTTTTACAAAGTAACAGCTTCTCCTTAGACAAAGTCATGAAAAAGTTCCTTGGTTTCAATGGGGAAACAAATAAACACTCTATTACTCCAGCACCCTTCCAGCACAGAAATTCCTAAGAGAAAATTTATTCCAGCCTAAAGGCTGAACATCCTCCAGGTCCCAAGTCTTTAAAATCCTTGAACTGCAATAACCATGAGATTTTCTGAAAATCTTGCTATTCTCCTGTGTCAGTTCCTCAGCAAATGTGAAGTAATATTTTTCGGTTGACCTAATTAAGTTATATTACATTAAGTATATTTCAGCTGGAAAACTGAACTTATCTGATTTTGCCTGCTTCAACAGCAAGGTGAACATGAAATATTGTATCACTTGTTATGTTGTGAGGTCACACCCAAGAAAAACTTCCCTGGTAGTTCACCTTGCCTTACAGTCCAGAGGAAATCACCAAAAGGTAACAAGAAAAGCATTCCTCTTAAACAAGCAAAGGTAAAATTAAGTGACATAACAAATGTTCACAAGAATCTTTCATAATGAAGATGATATTCAGCTAAATTTAAGTGGCTAAATGTAGGTTTGTGCACATGAACCAAAAATCCAAGGTTTCATTGCGACTGATGGGAATTTACCCTATAGGATCAGTGGACCCTCAAAAAATTCTTCACGAACTGAAATAGACACATACTCTTACTTGGACAAGCCTGGTTGCTTTAGCCAAAACTCTACAAGAGAAACTCCTGATATTTCCTACTCCACAGAAAAATATCCTGTTGCAAGAATATTTTAGGTTGCTAAAATGAAAGAAAAATGTAGGATTTTCCTCATGCTCCCTGTCTTAGCCTCCAGATACCAATCATGAGATAGACTCACTCTATTGCATGGGCTACTCTGCAACAATGTAGGAAAGACAAGGGCAAACAGAAAAATGTTTGGGCAAGTGGATAGAGAAAAGGCAAAAAAATAAGTTTAGGAATATAAGCTGTGTTTCGGCTTAGGTTTATGAGGCAGGCTGTTCTAGTTTGTCTAGTTCATCTATTTTCTACTTGTTCATATCCTTAGACCTGTTAATAATATTGAAGTCTTATTCTGCAGTGCTGCTTCTGAACTTGCCCATTTTTCCTTTTAAATTCCTCGCTCTGGCAGGAAGGGCTATTGGTTTGATCTTCTTTGAAGATAGATTTGCTTGTTGTCACAGCTGATTTAGAGATTCCCATGACATTCAGTTCCCCTCTTGTTTTCCATGTTGCAGATGAGCAAAGCTTTCCCTTTGGAGGCACTGACAGGTAGAGCTAATTTGCAGTTCCCAGTAATTGACCATTTCTTAAAGACTAATGATGCAGTTCACACCTAACCAGCCTTACAAAAAATGTGAGAGAGCAAAGCAATTCAGAAGAATGTATATTTCAAACCTCATTAAAGGGCTTTCATTGGCAATTCTTCCATAAGCTTGACAAAGTTTCACTCTCTTTTATGTTGACACCATTTGTAAACCTAAACAACTGGCTCAAGCTAATCTTATTTATTGGACGTTTTAGTGCACATTTACTATACTTTCTAGGATTGCTTTCTGTAAATTACAAAAAAGTTACTTTGTTAAACAGAATAAAAATTCCAGATCATATCTACCTGTATTCCTTTTTTTATTACTGCAATGTAAGAAATCTATTACTTGTACTCTTGAATAAATGGACTCCTATAAAAAAATTGTATTTGATTGTGTTCAGTGATTACTATACATTGTTTTTCTGAAATTTCTGATGCACCTTCAATGAAATGTGGGACAAAATCCACAGACAGTAAAATACCATAAGACTGAGAAAGTGGAAGTAAAAGAAATAGAAGGGAAAGGGTTAAACAGTCACAGAAATCAAGACAAATAAAAAGGTGTATAACAGGAATGTTATGGAAAAAGAGAGCAATAATAAACCTTGAAGACAGAAACGGTACAAAAAAATAAAACTAGGAGAAAAAGTCTTGGGAAAGAATTTTAGAGGAAGAAAATGCGATTGGAAAAGAAATAAATAAAATGAATTAGTCTAACAGTACAAAACATTACCAAAAGTCCTTGGAAAAAATAGTCAAATTCAAAATGAAAATGGGTGAAATGAAAGAAGACAAATAAAGATAAATAACAGTAAAACATTGTTTTGCTGTTTTCTAATCTGTAAGAGGCTCATGCTAACCATCATGTTTGATTTTACAGAAATTCATGAGCATACACCTTCTACATGTTGTGTTGTTGATTTTGATAGCACTTTTGCATGTGCAGGTACTTACAGATATTTACAAGACTAATAGTTCAATCTTCCTCTAGATTGGATGGATCATATTCATGTGGAAGCAGCATTTCTGATGATGTGATTGTTCTAACTGTTTCATATCCAGCAGAAAAAAATCAACACCTGTGACCCATCTCACATTGCTGTGACACACATCACTCCACCTCAGTGTCTCATCATCTTCTCGAAGCCTTCTTGGTGACACATGCATTTAAATTACATGGGAAACATTTCATCCAGCTGTAGTTATCCAGTGTTAAGTAGACAGTCACAACACACTACTTCATTTGCATATAGATTTTGAACTCGTTTCAACTAACTTGCTGGCAGCTTTTTCAAAATACAGACTCCAAGAGTTTACTTCGCTCAGCAGCTGCATAGGTATATTATTTATTCATTACTACCTTCAGACTATATATTTCTCTTTTCTCTACCAAGAAGAGAAAAGACTCTGTGTTAGTAGAGGGAGAATTCTCCCATAATTCCAGATTTGACATGAAGAAAGCATGCTAACTGGGTATATATTACTCATCAATTCATAATCTTAATACAAAATTGCTAGTGACACTGACCTTGTGGTGATCACAGGACATATGACACCATGTTTTATCTGATGAAAGTATTTTCCTTCTTTATCTGTCAGAAGAGAAACTTCTGAAGTGGAAACTTCTCAGTCATGGGGGTTTTACAGTATTTGTGTCAACAGCACTTCTGGTAGCTAAAGTATGAGTTCTTCCCCTCTGATCTACTGAGGAGTTACAACATGACCTAAAAGAAGGTATTCATGGGTAAGCAACCTTCCTTATGGAAATTAATTTTCCAGGAAAGTGTTGTTTCAGGCAGCTCCTCAGCAGAGGCAAGCAACCAGCAGAAATGCCACAGTTGTTCAATACCAAGCACTTGACATAGTACCAGCACAGAGTCATCTAAAATAAGTTTTAAAGCATTCTTAAATTAAAAGGCAAATACTTTTGAAAGCAAGTGCATACTGAGTCGTTTAATGCTCCATGATTTATTTATGAGGATTTTCACCATAGTAAGGAGAAAACTCCGTTGAAAAATAAATGAAAACCAGCATGACATTAATATGACCAGAGAGAACCTCTTGCTCTTGCCTTTGGGATATGATCAAAGGGCTCACTTCTGTGAGAATAGTTCTGAAAAATAATCATGTCTGACAGTCAGCATATGGCCTTGATACTTAGTTGTACTTGAGCAGCACTCACCACTCTATCAGTGCAAAGCAAGCCTATAGACAACACAGCCTTCTCTTGCAGCAACTATTTAAAATGGGGAACTTCCAGAAACACAAAGGAAAGCATCTTGATTTTCCTCATAGCCTACATAAAGGAAATGCATGGGATAAAGACCAGGATAAAAGGTCATCCCTAAACTAAACAACTAAATAATGGCTTTTGGGGGCCTTATTGAGATGAACAAAGAAGTCAAAGGAACTTGAACGTCCAAAGCTACAGGAGATTAGGATTTCTTTGAAAAAACCTCCCTTTTCTCTTGAAGTTGTGCTGTTCATCCCAGTGACACAGTTGAAAAGCAAGGGCTTCCTCCCAAAGGCTATACACAGACTGCAGTTAATGCACTCTGGGATTAAGCGTATAGACCCCCACCCACAACTAGTCAGTTGGGGACCTACCCAAAGCTAATTGAAGTTCCCCCGAAGCTCACATGTCCTTTCTTCTAGGAAAGTGAAAACATAGGAATGGAAAGGAAAAAAAAACTGACGCAAAAAAGAAAAAAAAAAGGTGTCAGGAAATGGTCAGGTCATGCACACAAATCCAGAAGCCAGGGAGTAATTCTTAGGTTTCACAGATTTGATACAGACTATACAAGTAAGGAATCATGACATACACTTCCATGAACATTTCAGACCATTTGCCCTTGTTCACTGAATAGTTTTGTCCTTTGCTGCATATATTTTCTGCTCCTCCTTGACATATCTTTATATCAGTTTGTTCAGCAATCATATCAGCACAAAGGTACGTGAAAGGAAGGTCTCTGATTCAATGCCCGCCATAATACACTCTTCAAAATAGTCTGTCACATTCACTGAAAGTGTCTGGAATGTACAGTTGAAGCCACACATTCAAGTAAAGATCTCTTGCTCTTCTCTTCCAGAGTTCTTCCTCACTATAAACAATCCCATTCAAAAACCACTTGATCTTGTGAAATTACACCTCCCTCTCCATATCCCTTCCCGCTGCTACAATGAGAATCAGTCTCCTTGTCACTATGAACAGCAAGAAATGGCTAGAATTGGCCCCAGAATTCACAGCTGTTTCCAACACACTGTTAAAATGCCAAAACTGTGATTTCTAATCACTGGTAATAAAGACGTACTTACGCTATTGAACAATGCGAGTAATTCTCTGTCTTATTCCTCAAGATCTGCGATTCTCCCTAACTGAGTTAAATTAATGGAGTATAAATAAGTTTGTCACATCTTCAATAATTTTCATTGTGTTTTTGCTTTAATTTGTGAAAATATAATTTGTACACATTATAAAAATCAATATTTCACTTCTTATACCTTTTCACTTACATATAGAAAGACAGAGAAGGAGGGAGAGAGAGGGGGGAGAAAAGACTTTTCCACTTCAGGTTCTTCACCTGGGACAATGAAAGGGGAGCAACATTTATTGAGGGAACCAACACTGAAAATTTAGAAATTGTTCAACATGAAGTGAATTTATTTGCATCCGTTTCCCACATATATTAATATAGTTCTGTTTTCACCTCTATAGTCCTGTGCATATTGCAATTACTCAACATGTCCTGATATAAAGTCTTAAGCATTTTACACATACACTCCTCGTATTTTTAAAATTTCCTTTAATAAGTAGAAGTGAAGGAAGTAAAAATGGGTCAAATAGTTGCAACTTATACTTATGTTCACAAATCGTGCATACTGCAAAAATAGCCACATCCAAACATGTTATTCTGTTCACTTTTACAGTGGTTGTAATCCTTTTCTTTATTATTTTCAACACCATTTCCAGTAGAGATCTATAAATGCATAGAAATGCAAATATATGCCGCATTTAGAATTCCATACTAGCAAAAGTAAGATTTTTTTTTTCTTTTTAAAATAAAGAAGTAGACACTAGGGCTACTTTTGTTTGCAAGAAGTACTAAAATACCAAAATATAGTATAAATTTAGGCATCTCTAGGGAGTCCTGGATTTTAAAAGGTACTTAGATATATGATTTTCATTTCAAAAGCACAAAACAATCATAAGTATTTATTGTAGAAAACAGAAGATACTGGATTTTCACCACCTCTTAAAACTTGAATTGTTTAAACACAGACTGAAGAATCTCATTTTAGGCTCAATCACGGTGTCCAGCTGTTCCTTAGTCTTCTATTTGCAAGATAAGCACCGACCTCGATTTATCATTCTCGGCTTCAGATAATCACTTATGCTCACACAAAGTAAATGTAATGCACTGATGTTTTTCTAATCATTGTTCCAGTCAACAAATGGATAAGTCAACACTGGTGTGAAACAGTAGAAATAGATCCATCTATTTTAATGCAATTAAAAACACATTTCAAATAAACCTGTAACACACTGTACAGAAATAAAATAATTTGAATTATTTTTTTACATACATACATTTTCTATTTTGTATCCTTTCCTCTATGATATGTCATCTTCTGAACACGAAAATGGAGTCATGTGTACAATTACACACTGAAACTTCTACATAGACAAAGTTGGCTGAAACTTCAGTTTAAGCTTTGAAATAGTCACTATCTTATGAAAAACGAAATTTAAAGGAACTTTGTGCATTTAAGAATACCCACAGTGATTTTAGAAACCCACAGAGACTGTAAATACCATACAGATTTGCTAGATGAGCAATGTATCATATTAGAACTAGAAACAGTATGAAAAGAGAGTACATAATTTTGTGTCAGTGAATATTCAGCAATACATATTTAATAAATATTTTTAACGAAAGGAAACTGACAGAAGAGTAAAAGAACAAGTTAAATTAAAATTAAGCCCCAATGAGCTTCTCGTTTTTCAGATGGTCAATCTCAAGTTCAAGACTGCCATAGAAAAATGTTACTTTCTTTTTAAGAGTTTGCCAACTTTACTTTCTATCAGCTAAGGCAGAATATTTAATCTCAGGAGTAGAGGCAGATGTTTCTTAGATAACACACCTGTTCCCTTTGAGTTGGAAAATATAGTAAATTACATTAGATTATCCACCTGCATGACCATATTTTAGCTGCAGAAAAGAGAATTGTCGGCAAAGAGTTGATTACACTTAGCTTGTGGCAGCTCAGATACTTGTTTCTGCTTCAAGGGATGGATTCAGGCATGAGAAGACTCAGACTCAGTAGCTGCACTCCATCTCAGGATGTGGCACAGAAAAACCATTTGTTTTCCTTCCTCCACCGTTCAGAGGAAACTAATACTATGTGAGGCAAGTTCATGACCACTCGTATAAGCACACGAGTCAAAGCAGGCAGGTGAGACCAAAGGTCTGTTCTCAACACTACCAAACAAAAGGTGCTTGGTGAGAAGTACAAGAACAAGGCAAGTCTGTAATGACACTTCCCCAGAATATCCTTCCAGCACCTAACCATTTGTGTCTCAGAGATTTCCTTGAGCCACAATATACTTTTTTCTGGAAAACACCACCCAGTGCCTCACCTCAGGAAATTTAAAGTCCAGAAAACCAACAGTTACATCTACTTCCAAAAAAACCATGAATGTCCTTGTTGTCCTAAAAACCTCCTTTCCTTTCCACTGACGTAAATCATCAGTTACTCTACACATTTTGCACCCTTCTAAAATGACTACTAAAGGCAAATCAGTCCTAGCTACCAACTTGTCTCAGTGGTCATTGCATTATAGATTAGCCAGCGTTTCTGGCTAGGCAGTCATAGGATTCCTACAAATCTCTCTGTACTTCACTCCCTGCTCCTCCTTCACAGGACCAGGGACAGCTGAGCAATCCTTCTATGTGAAGAAAGCCAAGAATGCTGGTTATTTTTGTTCCATGCTCTACATAACAGTAGTATTAAAAACTATAATAGACATTGTGTTCGCTTTGCACAGAGGATGTGCATTCTTTGAGCTGTAACACAACGTATGCACTCCAAAAGTCTACAAAAGAAATAACCTGACATTTGAATAATAGACACCAACTATTCTCTTCCAAGCCTCTCAGCAGACAGAGGAAATAGTGACTATTGATAAGAAGTAGGTAATTTCCTCTTGATTCCTATTCATAAACTCCTTATGAATGTTAACATTGTAGGTCTTGTATATGATTGAAATTAAGATTTCTACCTGGCAATACCTGTATCCCTCTAATGCTTGGCCTACAAAGACTTCCAAATTTTTACAATTGTTTGCATACGAAGAGAAGATTCACTTTATTGTGAATCATGGCAGCCTGGTAGGTAGATGAAGCTTTACCCTAGACTGGTGTGCTAGTTCCTTTGTAGTTCTGATCTCCCAATTCATTTACCTTTTAAATAGTAGAGTAAATGAGATAAAAAAACCTGCAAATTATGCATCTATCATGCTTACTGCCTAGCAGCAATCTCCCTTTGACTTTCAAAAGAGTGAGATGGTGCTCTTTCAACCTTGCAAAAGGTAGAAATGTAAAATACAAGTTTTGCTTAAAGTGGAGGCATTGTGAAATGATGATTATTTAAAAACAGGGAGTTTTTGGTTAATTTTTATCATCTAATCAATTGGATTTCCATGAACCACAGCCCAAATCCTGAGCAAAAACCACAGAAATATTTCACAGATAAGGGTTAGTGTATTCATGTGGTTTCTGTTAAAAGGAGTATAATGAGATGCACTTTCCAATGGGCATTAAACTTCTCCAGCCAATGGGACCACATGCAAATGAATTACTTTTGTGCCATTACTATCATATTCCGTAGTGGCACCCTGGCTGTCATGCCATACAAAAATCAGGCGTTAGAATTGAACATCGTGATGCCATTTACCTCACTCACCTAGGCTTCTACCACCAGGAGCAACCCATACTACAGCCCTGTAGGCAGCCATCCACATTTCTGACCACATTGTATGAGCTCACACTACACATGTCCTGACGTGCCCTCAGGCATTCAGCTGTCCTCCCACAAGGCCCTGCCTAGAATTCTCCATGTCTTTGACAACTGTGTTATAAGACCAACCACATAACTTAACTGCTCCTGCCTGAGTTTCAACCCTTGATTATCTTATAGCAAAAAGTAAAGGAGACCAGCAACTGGACTTGTTTATCAGCTTTTCATTGGGCATATGTGCACATTGTATTTGGCAGCCCAAAAGGGCTGCATAAAAAACAAGTACCCGTTTTCCCAAAGACCTGGGGCCAGACCACTCCAGTAGGCATTATGATCTGCATTTTCCTCAATATAACTCATGGTGTGATGTACTGGAGCAGTCTTCCCCCACTGAGAAAATCCCAAGTCATCAGAAGTCACCAAGATGTAAAAATACAGCACATGGGACAGAGCATACAACAGTGGATGCAGCTTTCTTTATTTGTATAAAGAGGTAGGGAGGCAGGAGGAGAACATAGCTAAGACCAAGGTTCTCTTCCCAAGTCACAGAGAGAGCAGATGAGCTACATGTCAACAAGTCACATGATTTTTAATCCTAAAAAAACCTTTACTCTTTTCCAAAACAAAAGACTTTCATTCACCTCAGTCCACACTTTGCTCACTTCACAAAGAATGAATTCTGACAGCCTGCTTCAAGGAACAGCACCCTGAGTGCTCTTCTGTGGTTTTTGTTCATCTGGAAGGCAACTATGGCCCTTTTCACAAAGGACCCTGTCCTGTAACGTTTTCAAACATGAAATTTGATGAGGACCCACACCTCAGCTGTCCGAGGTCTAAACTGAAGGCTCCATCAAAGACAGGCAATGCTAAGAATTCTCTGTTGGTGTGGATTTTCACAAAAGCAGATCAAGTTAATTGTCAGTTATACACATATGTATTCACATGTGTAGACATGTATGTCCTCTTTATAGTTCATTTTGATTCAAAGAAATATTGATCTTTACTGAGAGAAATCTATGTTCTGTTCTCCCTGGCAGATCTCTGAATCAAAACTGGTTACCACCTGTCCAAGCAATCCTGCAAAGTAATCTGGATTAAAAACACAAGGTAGTCCACTTTCCAGTAAGAAAATTCTTGATAAAAAATAACACATGAAAACAGATTCTTTAATATATACATGTTTCCTTACCAGCCTCTGTACTCACGCACCACATTCTTCCAACACTCAATACCTCAGCCCGTACAAGACTTGCCCTGTGCTTGAGACACCTTAATGGGGAGTCCTTTTCTCACATGTCTGTTCCCAGGATAGCAATCACCTGACTTGCTAGGATTCTCTTGGAAGGCTTGAGTTTCTCCTCCCTCACACAGCAATGAAAGAGAGGATAAATCTAAGGTGTCCCAAAGTACAGAACAATGGCTACATAGAGTAATAACAGATGGTTATCCAAGAAGAGCAAGCAGGAGAGAGGGTGAGAGAGCAGAACCCCAAACAGGAGAGAAGTAAAGCCAAATCAAATATGTGCATACCTTGTAATCTTTCACAGATTATGATCTTGATTTTTTAGTCCCTTCAGCTGCCAAGTGAATGGTCATAACCTAGGATACTGATTTAGAGGATGTGTAACAGTAAGTGAGAGCAGGATAATCACAGAAACAGAGACGTGACAGCCATCATCACAATGAACTTTCTGTATAACCAGGGAAACTGTTGCTACTAGATCAAATAGGTCATGTATCATTCTAGGTGTCACTCTCACTTTGTCTTCTGCATGACTATTTATGGTAAAGCAAATAAAATAACATGAGATTGTACAAATATGCAGACTTGGAAGGTATTCACTCCCTACACCTGTCCTCTACAGTACCAAGTTAAACCACTTTGTATATGTGTTCCTGAAAGCCCTAGGAAGGGAGGAGAGAAACCCTGTGGAGGGAGTTGGCCAGGCTTCACAGCAGGAAGCTGCAGCCAAGCTCCTGACTGAATATTGCTTGAGCATGGGCAGACACTGACAATGGACGACATTGGTACCTGCATAAATAAAGCTAGGACTTGTTCCACTGGTTGACACGTGAGGTAAGCAGAGGCAGGACCAAGCTGAAACATCCACAGACCTGTGTGGTAACTGTGGGAAGTCAAAGTAATGTCATGCATGTTTATGCATGTTGTGCTGATTACCAAAAGCCACTGTAAATGTCGGGTGTCAAGGGTTTGCAAGAACTGGTAGGCAAATCTGGGCTATATTTTTCTCAACACTTGGCTCAGTATCACCAGAAAAATCATGCAAGGCAGAAAGCCATGTTTTCTGTCTAAAGCAAGAACCCCAGCCACATCTACCAGGGGGTAGGCTCTAGTTGCGCCAAATAGGAGTCTCAGATGAGACTCTGGATGGTGTAACCAAGGTTACTTCTCATAATCTCCTACTAAGTAGTGGACAATCAGCTTTCTCCAGCACTGAGCAGGGTTATTTTGCCATATAGACCAGAGTTTACATTAGAAAACTAATAGATAAACAAAACTCTGAACAAAAAGCAAATAAAATAGACCTCTTACTTTCACTGATGTGTAACTGTAGTGGGTTGACACTGGTTGGATGCAAGGCACCCACCAAAGATACTCTATCACTCCCTTTCCCAGCTGGACAGGTGAGAGAAAATAAGATGGCAAATGACTCATAGGTCAAGATAAGGCAGTTCACTAAAGCAAAGGTGAAAGTTTGTGTGCACATAAGCAAAGAGAAAAAAATAGGCTTGTTCTCTACTTCCCATTAGTAAGTGGTGTTCTGCTACTTCCCACAAAGCAATGTTCTGGTTGCTCTGGAAGGCAAACATTGTAAATAATGAATGCCCTCTCCCCCTTCCTCCTCCTTTCCTTATCTTTTATATCTGAACTGACATTATATGGTATGGAATATTCCTTTGGTTAATTTGGTTCAGCTGGCATAGTTGTGTCCCCTCTCAAGGGGAGCATCTACCTACCCATAGCTACTTCTAGCTACCTCTAGCTCACAGGATCTTGTCCAACTCCAGCCTAACAATGGGTGGAATGCTGGAGAGACAGTGCTCATGCCGTGCAAGCGCTGCCCAGCAGTAACTAAAACACTGGTGTGTTATCAACACCTTTCTAGCTACCAATGCAAATCACCAGCACTGTAAGGGCTGCTACGGGGAAATGAACTCCACCTCAGCCAGACCCAATATGAGTTCATTGCACCATTTTCTCTCTTGTTTCAATAGCTTAAAGTTTACAATAGGCTTAGCATTAAAACTGCATTACATCTGGTTTTACTGATACCAGATAAGTATTTACTTCCAAGCATCTGAGGGCTGAATTATTTCTCAGTATCCACAACAAGTGAAGACTAGCTAGAAAGAAAACCCCTTACCCTTCATTTATCGTACTTAAACCTTGCTTTGGATAGTACCAAAATCTTCTATGGGCCTTGCTAAGTCACAAAAATCCTCAGCTTCTGTGATGTAAAAAATCATCATTATCCCTCGTCAATCAGGTACCCATCAGTAAGTTAGGTAACAAAGATGTAAGACACAATATAAAATAATAAACAGTTATATTTGTTAGTACTATTTCTGTAGTTTAAATCCTCAGCCTATTGTCTCAAGAGTTGTACACAATTCAGGCAGTGGTTTGTCATGTAAACTTTGGCACTGCTCAGGTGTTTAGATTTTAATTCACATTGGAGAATATAGAGGCAGAATTATATTAATGTATTACAATGTCATCTTTCAGACAGAATATTTGGATATTTCTATATTAATTTACTGGTAGTACAGGAATTTAGCCTTAAATCCATTTTTACAGTACTCAGAGATGCTC
Source organism: Neopelma chrysocephalum (assembly GCF_003984885.1). Classification (NCBI taxonomy): domain Eukaryota; kingdom Metazoa; phylum Chordata; class Aves; order Passeriformes; family Pipridae; genus Neopelma; species Neopelma chrysocephalum. The sequence goes on along the minus strand of NW_020897726.1, from coordinate 4,648,753 downwards.
TTACAGTACATATGCCTTAATCCAGCAGAGGATGGAAGCAAATGTTAAAACATGTGAAGAGTCTCACCTATATTGCATATTCAGAATTCAGCATATGTTTTTATGTTTTACTTGGCTGGCACTAACAGGGTTTCCATATCAGAAAAAAAAAGTGACATCAAGTAATTCCTCTTCATCACAGCAGTGAAAAATTTAATAATTAACACTAAAACTCTACCTGGCTCTATTTAAAAAATACAATGGAACAGAGGCAAAGATCCTTTGGTTTATCTGCTATTATCTTCAAAATAATATGTAAAGAACATAAGTAATGTGAAAAGACTTGCAGGGAACTCAGCCTAGCTATTCACCTTAGGTCAAACACAGCAAAACATTTTGGCATCTACATATTATGGCACAGCTCTGCTAATACCAAAAAGGGGGACTGTTCACCATGTTTTGCTGGGCCTCTCTCATTGACAATGACATATGAATAGCTTTCTAAGACACTGGATTTTTTTGGTGCTTTTAAATCCTTTTCTGAGTAATATTTCTCTTCTCTTGGCCTTTTATTACAGATGAGTTAGATGCAAAAGCACATAATATCCCAAAACATCAATCTGAGATGGCATAATGAGAGCAGGATTCATGGAGTGTTTCTTTGATTTTTTTTTTAATCAATTACTGCCAAATCAATATATTATGCTATTTCTACCTCACTGTTTTATTTTTCTAAGGTCTGCAACTTCAATTAAAGATTAAATGTGTTGAGTTATCATACTATTAATTGTTCTGAACTAGTGAAGTGGTTTTAGTTATATATGAATGTCCTTGTTTATGACAGATAGGACAATTGGCTTACACAGAGACATTGCAGTTGTAGTATGATGTCCCACTGAGTATCCAGCACTACTGTTGATGGTGAGTGTGTATGGTTAGTGTGACTTGCAGGGAACTGCTTTGCATCTCCAACTTCATCACCAGTGTGCTCGTGGCTAGTCACTCAGATAAGTCATGTAGCTGTATGGAGCTGGTACTAAAACTAGAAAAAGATGTGTAGCATCTTTCACTCCCCTGCACTTCTGATTTATCTGTTTGTTGTGAGGGGTTTTTTGGGGGGAAATGTTTGCTGGGGGGGGGTGTTGTACTTTTTACAAACTCTGAAATCTTTTTTGTGGAAAACTTTGTTAAACTTGTCTAGAGGTGATGGGGAAAAATGTCCAGTCATGTCATCGATGGGCTTTAGATCAGACCATGTTTAGCAAATACTGTAGGCAAATACTATACTTTTCTTCACACATTTACTGCTTTTTATAATATGTTGAGAGTACATTTTATAACCCTTAGGGCTCTCTCCTGCTTGTACCTTTCCTCAAAGGGTTGGCATAAAAAGGTAAAAGAAAAAAAAATCAAGAAAACCCCCAAGCTTTACTTCTCCAAACCATGTAGTAATCTTGGTTATAGTCAGCACATATTCTTAGATGTCATTGAGCTTTACTGGAGATTTCTTTTAAACACATCCATTCTGAAAAATATTCCTTCTTGGTTAATAAACACAAGAACCATTTTCTTTAGACTCACAGGCTTGTTTTCACATATCTTCCTTCAAGCTGAGATTTACTGTGAAATCTTTACTTTACTGAACACTTTATTTACTACAAATGAACACTGCCCTCACATCCCTTATTGAGCTGAGAAATACCTTTGTAAGCAAAGATCAAGAAAAGTAGTCTACAGGAGGGAAAATGAGACAATTTCTGGAAGATGGATCTTTACTCCTATGTCTCAGTTACAATATTCATCTTGTTCATTTATGCTGAGGCTCAGGACAGAACTCACCAACAGTGTATCTGTGTGGTCAAATACAGAGCATTTCTTTGCCTCTATATGAGTGATTTCCAAGCTGAAGCCATTTACATTTGTGCACACCTACACCCATGCTAATAGTCTGTCTAAGAGGCAGTACTTCTTTGCTCAAATACTTTCATTCCTATCTCAACTACGTATGTTCAGGATTAGGGATGCTTCCTGCTCCCCTAGCTCAAAAGACAGGCTAGCCAAGCACATAAGTTGTCTGCATCTGGCTATGCACTTGTGTTTTAATAAAGAGCCCCAAGTATGTTCCTTACAACAGCTCTTTACAGACATCTACTTCATGAGAAGTACTGAGTTCCCCAGTACCAGCCACAGTGACAACTCCTTCTGTTCCTAATATAAGAAGTTATATGAAGTCCCACCACAAAAGACTAAGAATAATTTTGTAAAAATGTAGCCCACAATGTCTTTGCTTAATACTACAAGTCAGATCTTTTTAGAGAGCCATGGATATCTCGGGGGAGTCTGGGAAGTGTGTTCCATCATAATTCTATTGCCATAAAGTGTTTGTAGAGTCTAACGGTGGTTAGCTTTCACCAGTTATTCTCAAATAGGTTGAGATAATCTCATGGTAATGTATTCAGTGTGTTCTGTGGGATACAGAAACAAAGTAACAGCCAAATCTGTTCACCTAATCTAGTGTCCTGATTCTACCTATGGCCAATATCAGGTCTCTAGTGAAGCTCTAAATAATGCGGCACATAAATATTTAAGAATAAGCTATTGTTCACATTCCAGAGAAAAGAAAATCTATTATTTGTACTGAGCAAATGCAGAATTAGTTGCATGTAGAAAAGTCTTGTGCCAGCATTAAACATTTAAGGGTTTGTTTCTGTTTCAAAGCTTAGCAGTTTACACATTTTCAGAACAATTTGTCAGCTAGCCAAGAAAGGAAGCAACAGCAGAAGGTATGTATAGTCACATATGGCCAGATCAGGGGAACCATCCGGACTTAATATTGGCTGCAGCTCTGGCCAAAAAATGTTCCAGATATCCAGAGAGAAATCTGTGGGCACTTGGGTACTCTACATTGTGGCAAAGAAACCTCACAGTGATTCCCAGGTCTTGCATTGTCAAAACTAGAAAAAAAACCAAACATCTAAATTAAAAGTGTTTTTATCCATCTCCACCTCTAAACAGCAGGTACAGCAGCTTTTATTTGATTTCAATTTTAGGAGAAAAGAGTTTATGCCAAAGCTGCCACAAAGATGATCTGTGAGAGAATTGTGTGAGATAAGAGCATAGAAGTTAAAAGTAAAACTATCAGAGAGGCCTTGAACTCTTCTGCTAGTCATTCCTCCTGTCTTTTACAGTACTCAATCTTGCCATTGTTACAAGACTATAATACAAGATGCCCTGGCATTCTAAAAACCTTCTCATTTGATACACAGTCATTCTGTAAATAAATCTGCAATAAAGTGCTTAAAGGTTTATTTCTTACTTTTCAGCAACTAGGCATAAAATGTTGGGCTATAAAGTGCTTACAAATTAGATTACTGGAAGGGAATAAAATGCATTCTTATCTACTGAACCAATGATGGGTCAAATGGCAGTTTGAATTCTCATGGTGAATATGACTGTGACCTTCACATTTCCCATTGACAGAAAACAATTTTATTTACATTTTTAAATCCACATAAATGTGAAAGATGGTACCACTACAAAGTGAAACATTAAATTTTTTTGTCTCAAGGCATAACTAAGCTCTCCCAAGGTCACATATAGTCTGAAATGAAGTAAGACTTTCTTAATCCTGTTACCAGTACATTTCACCCAGACCTGGTGGTGCTGGTGATCTGTTTTCATTTACCAATTGAAAAATCACCTAATTTTAAGATGGAGAAATAAGAAATAATGAGAGACTGTTTCTTTTGTCCCTTAGCTGTTTCTGCACAAACTGATCACTAATTATGTTTGAGTTGCTATAACAAGCTACATGTTTCAGCTCTACAGATTAAAAAGATCTAACCATAAAGAGATGGCAGGGTTAAAAAGCCTTGTTCAAAAAGAAATATATCACACCCTCCTGGACCAACAGCACTATAATGTCTATACTTCTAGAACCGTATATTTAGAAAATAATTAAAGCTATGTGTAATTTGATACAATCTGCACATTTAAATACTTAAAGAACAGCATTTTCCTTCTAAGCATATCAAATGACCCTATGCATACCAAATGGCTGGTTTTAATGTAAAAAAAAATTAAAAAAAAAATAAGATCTATCCATTACATCACAGTATACCCTCTGCACTTTCTAAGAACCTCATGATGAAAAAGTTATTGCCAAAAGTCTAGTTTGTAGGCACAGTAGGCAATGTTATAAAGAAATTATAAATAATAACAAGAACTGCATTCTTCTAACCATTCTGTTTAACACTTCCAGCTTCTCCAAAGTACAACGTTAAAAGAAAAAAGCTCAACAGTTATTTTTATGGTATAACACCATTTTGGAAAGTACTGTCTTACAGAGCATCTAGGAGGATACATATGTCTATAAATTATAGATGGTTCTGGTAACAATGCCTATGATTAAGGCTGCCTGACACTTCCCATAACAAAGCCTTTTTTCAGTTGCTTATAAGTTTGCTGAACTCCAAGCACTTGGAGTCAAATTTTCCCTGCAAGGTATCTACCTGAATATTTGTTTAGTCTTTGTGGAAAGTTTAAAATAAATTGGTTTAGAGAACAAGATTACAGGAAAATATACCTTGCTTTGAGGGGAAAAAAAACCCAGTTCTTTGAGAAGTCCTAATGTTGCATTTTTGAAGGAAGAAAAAACTTTGAAATGTAGTAGAGCATGGCCTTTTTGCCAGATATATAATTTTTCTGATTGCTGCAATGCCAATTCAAAGCCAGTCTAATTTGCTGGGTGTTTTTAATCTCACATCTTAACTACTTCCCAGAATCATTTCAGCTTCTACAGCCAAAAATCATTAATATTCTTCACATGTTTTAATACTCAGAACTGTTTTCGTGGAATAACCTATTCATGTTCCAGCTCTGCAAAACAGAGTTTGCTTTCTTCAGCCCATAGAGCTGGACACACCAAGCTAGAATATCCCTTCAGTCCTTGCTCTGGATGTCCCAGACCAATAAAATAAGATGCTGGAGCCAACTTCTCCTATCGTTTTCCCAAGAGTTCTTGCAGGTGCTCTGAGAATGACGAGGAGGCTAGGCATAAAGAGAGCATGCAGTAGCTTGTTACAGATTTTTATGCATGGATGATATATACAAATCATTAAACAAAGCAAATTATAAACTTAAAATAATGGATGGAGACTGAGGGTAGTGGCCCTCAAATTGGTAACCTGTTTCAAGCTAATGATATGCACCCACAGCTAAACCTGAGTATTGTTCTTCAGGAAAAAAAAAATAAAGCTTTCAGGATCTTGGGCACATAAACAGCATTCTGGCAGTAATTAGTTAACTGTGCTATGACGGACTTACAGGGTTTTCTAAAATGCAAGACCAGAATTGGACTTGGATGTAACTGTGAAGATAATGGAAGTTCAGCAAACAGATTAAAACCAAGGAAAGCAAGGACTACTTATGCTTAGTGCTAGCAACCTTGGGAGATCCTCCAGGCTAGATCCAGAAGTTGGCTATAATTACTACTATGAAATGCTTGCTCTCTTTGTCCAAGGGACCTGTTAAAATTCATAATCTGGAATTAGCTACTCACATATTTCTGCTGGGAAAAGTTTCCTGAGAACATAATTCACAGAAGCTACCAAACTGTCCAAACAAAGCAATCAAAGAAAGAAAAGGAATAATTTAAGCACTTTCTGACATTTCTGAAGCATAACTGCTCCTAGAATTAGGTACTTTTTTTTACTGTTGCTAATGGATAGAATTGCAATGGATAGAATTGGCAAGGCAACATAATTTCAACTTTCTGGTTCAGGAATTTCTTACACATCAGAATAAAGCTATTTTCTGATATAGGTCTCTAAAAATTTGAAGGGTTTCCACTGTGAATGATCACAAACACAGAAGGCCAAAGAGCAAGAAAGACTTAATAAACAAATATCTCAGAACGTACCTACAATGAGTTCCTGTTTCCTGAGTAAAGAAGTCAGGGGACTGCATTAAACCAAGCAGAATAAAATGAACAAGCAAAAGCAAGAAAATTCCTCAGACTATTCCACCAGGTGGTCATTAAAGCAATTACCTCTGAATAGTGAGGTTTGGGTTCATATTTTCTGAGGAAGAGAAGAAATTTAATCTCTTAAATGACTGACAGAGGCTTCAGTCACTGGGCTGATGAGAAAAACATGAATGAGAGACAAAGAAAATGGAGACTGGAAAAGTCCTGTGACCCTATAAAATCTTTTGTAAGTCTAGGGTGTTACAGACCCAGATAGAACTGTTTCTCAGTGGCCAGCACAACTTTTTTTTTTTCCCTTTCATGTATCTATGTGAGTCAAGAGAATCAATAATAGAGAAGTTATGGTATTTTAGGATGAAATGGTGGCATTTAAATTAAAAAATAACCCAGAAGTCTAGCTATCACAGCTGATACTAATTCTATTGTAAGTGATAGCTGAGGTGCAGTCATTTATCTGTGAGCAGAGCTTAGCTACGTGTTGTTACAACTGACTAAGAAGATGCTTGAAAGTGTAACTGCAGCTGACAGCTGATCCTGGCATGATCAGGCCTGACTTATATCAACCAATAAAAAAGTACTGTACAGTGAGGATATGCACACTGAAAAATGTCCAAGGAATATATTCTGACTGTCGTGAACTGAAATTACCACACTAGAGAAAGACAGAGTGCATAGTTGAAGTGATTATGAAGTAATTGAATATGAAGTAGTTAAACAATTAAAGATAGAAGCTATGATACAAGACAACACAGATGAAAAATAAAGAATATTTCATGTAAGAGAAACTTTCTGCATAGTCATCTCATTGGACATTTACAATGTTTTTTTTTTTTGCTGGGTTCAATGGCAGTAATACTGTATGAGAAAAATAATCCCTAGATGAAGAGTTCAGCATTGAACCAAGCCTGTGACTGAACAAGAGTTTCAGGTTTGTGGGTAACATTGACTCAGATGCCAATAATGCAAGATGAAAACAATTTTTAAGGAGTCAAGAATGAAATAGAAGTCCAGGCTCAGAGGAGACAAACTGTTGTAGAAACAGCCATCAAAGCTAAGCAATTGCGATAGGATGACTCTTTACTCAGATTCTGTTTTCTTTGAGATTTTGTTTTGATTTCTAAGAAGGGATTTGTGTTGGGATTGCCTTTTGATTACTGTACTTATTTCTATGCAACTACAGTGACTCATTCATATTTTAGAAGCAACAGTATTCAATTAAAGATGAACCTCCTGTTTCTTTGAGTGTGAGAGGTAACAGCATGCATTCCCTACCATTCCCAACGAGTCCTCTAGCAACAGCAGAGGTGACCATTTAGTACCATTACTTAGGTACTAAATAGGTCAAATCATGTGACTTTTAAAAATGATAGCTCCCATATCATGTTTGTTTATCATGAAAATAAACAAGAGCACAGTCTCAAGTATATTTTGTAACCATTGGAGGCCACTTTTATGCTCACATTTCTGCTAAGAATTCTCTGCCTAAGCAGTGATACATTTTACATCCTTAAGTAACTTGAAATTACTTCCATTGTCAAAGAGCAATATCTCGATTAAAAAAAGAAAGAGTTGAGTCCATTTTCTGCCAGTCTATCTTTATGACAGCTTTTGTTTCCTAAATACATACTCAGAAGGCATTGGAAACTAAGATAAATTAATCAATGTAATTTCAGTTGTCTAGATTTTCCATCCCCACTGGGCATATTTATTGGAATCTGACTGTAGCTGGGCACATTTTTAATAGCAAACAATTTATTTGATTAATTTACCCTACACTTCTGTTCATTAAAAAGCCTCTCCCATTTTGATTTCTGCTTTTTTTATCCATAGGCAGTCAGTGAATGTTTTCAGCATATTTTAGTCTGCATTCTGTTTGGAAGCTCTTTGCTTCATCTAATCACAACGATTATTTCTTTACTGGAGATGTTGTAACTTTAAATCTTCAGTTAGTGTTGTCTTATTTCCCCTAATTGACTTTGCTACTCTAAGTGTAGTATCAGGAACACCTCTGACACGATTAGTGAACACATAGTATTATATTTGAAGCACTGACTTACCAAGGGATGCACAAATCCACAGGGAAACAATCTTTCTCTAAACATTTATCAGACAAAACAAGTTTACACAGGTGTATGTTGAAAAATGAATATAAAAGGATGAGAATACAGGAGAATAAAAAGCTTCTGAGGAGCAGGAACTTTTATCGGTGAATCCTCATGTTATTATCCCAACTCATTTCAAGCCACTCCCCTGTTATTCTGTGATATGTTTTCCCAACACAGAATGATCCTTCATCTAACCACCTTCATCCTACTCCAACCACCACATGATCAGCTGCAGTCAAATCAAGGAAAAAGGGGAACATGGGCAACATGGCAACAGTGGTCTATGAAAAGAGAATTACAGGATGCATGAGCAATGAGTTTGTTATTTTTATAAATATTATTAACATATCTCCACTGGAACTACTCTTATCTAAACATGCTGAAGAGAGAATTATTCCAAACATTTCTATAGTCTTTGGGATGCTAACAAGAAGTCAGGGCACAAAAAATCAACCATGCAAGGTGGACCAGACTCAAAGAGGGTTAAGTGGAAATACTGTCTTAGACTCCATCGAATTTCCCCATTAATAATAAAAGCTGAGGTAAAAAAACTCCCAAAGAAGCCCCCTAGAAGCATCACATTCCCACAAATGAACAACTTCTCCTAATGAATACTTAATCACAAGTGCCTCTCATTACCTGAAGTGTTTTACAGATCAGGAGGTTAAAAACTTTCCACAAGCAATGGAAATGTATGTACAAATTTAAAGGATATAAAACACATGAGCAAAATTGAGTCAGGGACCTGCCCAGCTAGCTGAATTTTAGCCTGAATCAACAGGCTAACGAAGTCACAGCTCCACCTGTTGAGCTGAAGCAAATCATCCACCTGTGACAGCTGGCAGCACAGGTTCATTTTTGTGCCAGATGTAGATGACTAACACTGTGCTGCTTGGATAAAGCAAAACACAAAAGTTTAAGGACAAACCATGCCATTATTACTCTAGGTGGAGGAGTACTGTAGCCATGGAGTCATTCTGTCAGAGAACAAAAGGGCTCAGTTCTACAGGAAGGATCTCATGGCAGACTAAAGACAGGATGACATCATTCTGGGTAAATTTACTAGAGCATACAACAATGAAAGAAACATGCTAGAAATAAAAATATATAGAGCCCCCTCAGCTCTTTTTGACTTCACTGAAGACTAAGTTACTCTAACCAAATGTTGTGAATACCACATAGCCATATATATATTCTTTCACATTTATTAGACGTGCTTATAACCTCTTTCCTGTGCTAGCTGTGAACAGCCAGTTCACACAAAGCAAATCAAGCTAAAATTTAATGAAATATCATTCCCAACCACCTTATAAAAGTGGAAATACTTATCAAGCTAAAGACCCCATTTTATAAACGGAGAAATCAATGGCAAAATTCTCATGAACCTGAGTGATCTTGAATCAACACGCAAGTTTCCTTAAATAAGGATATATTTTTTGCCTTACATGGTCATTATTCTGATACATTTTTCTTCTGAAAGAAAAAAAAAGTATCTGCAGTGGTCTGCAAAAAATGTACATCAATAGTGCAGTTAGACTTCAAATTTACAGCACAAATACAATACTGCATATAGGCCACACGTGGCTTTCTGAGGTATGCCACCATTTCCATTTCTTTGTAATTCTAGAAAACAGTAAGTGATGCTGTCTGAATGCTTTAAAAACACATTTACAGGAATAAAAAACAGAATACATGAATTATCTATTTGAAAACCTAACTTTAGTTTCATTTCAAAAATAAAGATATTTTGCAAACTGTTTCTTCAGAACTTGGATCAGTAGTCAGAATGAGTCACAAATCATTATTTCAAAAATTCAGAGTTAATAAAAATAATTATTATCCAATAATTATTGGATTTTTAATTATTCAGTGATTATTATCCAATAATAATTGGATAATAATAATTTTTTAGAATAAACTATAGTAAGTAGTGTAATGCTTGGTTATAGAAATGATACTGTAATGGATCCTAAGTAGCCTAGAGATAATTCAGCAGGTTCTTGGCAAAAATATTACTTCATAACATTTTTAAAGGCATAGATGTGTTATTTTTTCTGTCATGGAAGAAGAAAGTTTTATATCCTAAAATAAAAAATGCAACAAAACCATACTGCATTCACTTTCTCCTAGTTCAGTAAAGCACTGAAAAGTGAGTGAGTCTCCCAACTTCAGTTAAGCTTGTGTTTTGCTTCTAAAAGCAGCGACAAACCACTGGCCTCTACTCTGAAGTGTCTGCTACAACACCACAATTTCAGAATATTCTATAAATTGTGGAGAACAAAAACAGCACTGGCACCTCCTCTAGTGTACTTAGTCACACATTTCCATATTCACTCGGATTGTATTATGCTGGAAGACTGAACCATATCATTACAATCTGCTAATCCACACAATAACTTTTCCAAGACTCATGCTCTGCTCTAGATAGTAAATATTCTGTGCCTTTAAGATGCAAACACAAAATGTATTCTGATATATTTATAATTCAGTGGGATAGCACCTTATTGCAATGACTAGGGCTAGCAGAGGCAGCAGAGCTGTCACAGAGGAAGGAGGTACATAACAAGGGGTACCCCTGCTTGAGTCAGCACAGAGAGAAGCTGAAGATATGGAACATGATTCACACAGACCACAGTCTTATGAAGGACCAGAAAATGTCATTCCTTACTCACTCCAAGTGACCACTCACAGAAAGGATTCTGTGAAATAATGGTTATCCTTTGTGCAAGTAACTACTGAATACTGTAGTAAATACTGAAATTTTAACTCAGATATTAAAAATAGTATTGCTAAAGGGTCCTAATCTCTCTCCCCTCTGTTTGCAACATGTACTACACTGCCACCTACTACAAGGAAGCCAGTAAGCAAATGTGGTGGTTTATGGAAGCAGGGAGAAGAAACAAGTAGGAATATAAAATGTGGACCTTGCAGATAAAGGTAGCAGGATGGAGCCCATCTTTTTTAATGGTTTTCATGTACTATTTATTATGTACATCTTTTATGTCATATCTCTGTAGTCTTTCTTATTTTCCTTCTCTTTAAAGACCTGTTCACTTGTCAGTTGTGCTCCACAAAGCTACAGTATTATTGCTATGTTTTACTTATCAATATTGCTTACAAAATCCTCTCAAGGTGCAAAGCATTTCCCACATAAACATTAAGAAAAATCTCTGATTGTAATACAGAGCAGTTGCAGCAAGTGAAAGCAGAATTTACTCTAAATTGGAGTCAAATTACAGACTAATATTCTGATTTTAAACACACCAATATTTTATAATACTGTTACTGACAGTGCAACAAGCATGAGGATACAGTTTTAATATTCTTATTTTTAGTCAGTACCTTCTTTTGCAAGACCTCAAATGCTATGGATGAGATTGTAAATATAAAAAGCAGTCCATTGATTTTATATAAGCAGTTTTATATACCTGAAGGCCTATGCCAACATTTCTTGACAAAATACCCTAGCAGAAGAATTGTTTTTCCAAAGTTCAATCAAGAATAGCTTATAAAAATGACTGTGCAGATAAATATTATGGTACAGGTGGTCTGAAGAACCCATAACAGAAATTCCATTAGCTAAAATTTTTTAAGAGCTGCCAATTACACTTTCAATTTGAAGTGGCATCTGAATAGTGACAAGCAATTCTCGGTGATAGAAATGGCCTACTTAATCTTCAACAGGAAACAGAATCTGTCTTCCTCGCAAAAGTAAACAAACTATTGATTTGCATAGGAGTCCTATCTTGTATTACAATGCAGGATCAGGCCATAGGATCTGCTGCAGAAGAGTCTTTGTTTTTCAATAGTGCACTCAGTGTATGTCTAGAGTGTCTCCTTTTGCTTTTTTCCAGTAGCTCATATGCACCTCCAAAACAAGTGCAGGAAATATCATGCCAGCTGAGAGTTAACTCACACATAATGTAAGGCTGACATGGGGCAGGGGAAAGGGGGAAGAGGATAATAAAACATACTAGTCTGTTCTTTCTGACATATGCATGCAACATCAGGTAGAAGCACTATACTCATAGGGCCAGATCCAAAATGACCAGAACTGTTAGAAATCACCACTGAGTTCAGGGATTTTCATATCAAAACATGTTCTAACAAGGAAGGTAAGTAGCATCTGTTGTTTTTCAACTGAGGATACTGTGTTGGTTAGAGTTACATGATTTTCTAATTTTCTTTCTAAATAAATAATATAATTTTAATATATCATATATATATATACATAGACAGACAGATATAAAAATTTTAGTTACAAGTCTTTCAAAGAACCAAGGCCATTAGATCACTTTTTTCTAGTATTATTTTGCCTGTCAGCTATGCTGCTAAAGGAAGTCTGCTGTACAGCTATAACTAAAATTTTAAGGAAACATACAAAGAAATAATATGAACATATTTTCTTATCAGTTTTTCAAAAGATCAGAGAAAAAAAAAGAGCATTCATGAGTGCATACAACAAGAAACAACCAAGCTACACGCACAAAGAAACAAACAAGCTCTTTGTTCTTTAGTTTTTTGCAATTCTGGATTAGAAAATGAAATTACAGGAAAATAGGGCACTAGTATCATAATCATTTAGTAAGCCTAATTTCTCCCCCATCAAAAACCTGCAGATGCAGAAAAAGCAGATTATCTTTCCATGCACTTGTCAACCTGTCATCGAAGTGATCAAACAGATTAACAGGAGAAGTGATACTCCAGAGTGCACTAACTTGTTAAAGGATAGGATAGAGATCGACTAGTGGACAAACCTTTTTTCACCAGAAGCAGGGGGCAAGGAAGAAAATATTACTAAATAAAATATTACTAAACCTTTCCTTGGAGAGGAAAAGAGATAGGGCACCTGGAGAGATGGCGGCAGATGAACGTCCCTGAGACATTTGTCACTAGCTGGATGGTGAGACAATGACATTAATGAGGGTGGCATTTGGAAGATAAAAGCAATATCTCTGCAGCAGACAATACCGTTTCAAGACACCACACATGGGGACATGGTGTAATCAAAAGAGACTGGAGAGTGTTCACATCTAGCAAAAGCATCACAATCACTATTGATATTCATGGGAGAATATGGATCAGGAATAAATGGCTTATGGTTTTGTCTGGAGGGTTGGTGGGAATTGTGGGTTGTTTTTCTTCTCAACCCAGTCAATTCCCATCACATTCCTTTATTGAAGGACTCTCCATCAGTCATTCACTTATACCTGCCTTGCCAAAAGTCACTGTTTCATTGACAAGTGCTTTTCAGGCAGCAGAGCTCTAGAAGACAGCTTTGTCGATAGTGAGTGGGGATTTACAGGGGTGGAGGCTCTTGCCTGCAATTATCTCCTCATGAAAGCAAGGAGAGAGCTGGGACATACCCTGAGCACTGTCTGCCAGGACACAACCAAGTGCAGACAGCAAGATCTGGCTGCCCCTCGCAGATGCCTCAGAGTGCCACTACCCCAAAAAGGATATCAGCTGTGTCTGAGAGTCACTCCTGCCATTACCCATGGGATAGAAAGTGTCATTATTAATTAATCACTCCCTGTTCTCTTGTCTTGGTGTCAACCATGCCTCACAGCTCATTTTTTACTCCGATGGTCTCGGGTATCTCTGATCTCTCTCCAAAAGGAGAGGATGCTGTGGTTCTAGGATAGAATGAGACAAACCTGGGCATCCCAGAACAGCCTTCCTGATCCCCAGATTCATTCTGTCGTCCCTGTTCCACTCCATACTCATGTATTGCCCCTCTGATCAGTTTTTCCTCAGAAAATAAAGCAACTGTTACGCCACTGAGAGAAAGCAAGTCAGCAGCAATATCAATTTGCTGGTCCACTCGTCTACTTCTTCCTTCAGGAAAACGGACGCAGGTCGACAAACCCCAAGTTCAGAGCCTGTTGCGGGTGAGGTCTAAGCAGCAGCGGCCCGAAACATTGACTACCCCGGGACGGGGCATCTATGAGAGTATTTTCTAGGGGCCGGCGTCGTCCCCGGGTCGGTGCGGGGCCGGGCGCTGTCCGCGGTGCTGCCCGGCCCCGCGCGTTCGCCAGGGTCCTGCACAGTGCTGCGGGGGTGGCCGGAGGGGCAACACCAGCCCTGGCCGGGGGGGGAGCGGGAGACCCCAAAGTAAGCCCTCCCCTAGTCCGACTGTAAGCGCCTGCCCGCTCTCCCCGCACCGCTCGCACCAGCCGTCCGTGGCTGGAAACACTCAACATCTCCAACAGAGGGGGGAAACCCACACTTAAAATAAATAAATGAACAAACAAAAATCACATGGATTAATCGTGCAATGAAGAAGGTTTTAAACACGGATCCAGCGATGAACAGGAAAATAGTAACCCAAACTAACCCGATATGTGATAAGGACAAGCTCTTTCTGCATCCTCAATAATGCTGCCTGCAAGGAGTGCAGCCCCACACATGAAGGTGCCCATGTCCCCGTCCTGCAGCAGAGTACCGAGAACCTCCTGGTTGTCCTTCAATACCGTCTCTCTCTCGCTCTGCTTCAATTTAAAAATTGAAAGAGAATGGAGAAGTGATAGAAGAAAGTTCATTGAATCTATCACAAAAAGCCCAGCAAGATGGATTGTGGGGGAAAAAAAGCTGTAGTCCTAAGCAGCGACCGGTGTCACAGTAGTTAAAATAGAACAGAAAAGCCTCTCACAAAGTCAATTCTTATGTAGATGAGGAGACATAAGAGCTTTTCTCTCTTCGCGGGCTTAGTGAATTTCTAATTTGCCCAAAGAAGTCCTAGAGGAATGAGGTAGAAAGGGTGGGAATATTGGGATTGCTAGTCACAACAAATATTGCCATGATCTGGATTGTCGCCTAAAAATACACTGAAAATGAGGGGATCCAACACCATTGTCTCAGCCGAATTATTTCTCTTGACCTTCAGCTTTATCCATCCAGGCTCAACAAACTTTCGGCAATGAACGTCGCCCCCTCTGTCTACCAGAAACACAACTTTGGTCTCTCTAGGTCACAGAAAGGGAAAGAGGATGATAGGTGGTTTCCCCTCCAAAAGAAAGGCACTCGTAGAAGTTTAAACAGCTAGAAAAATGTAGGGTTAAACAATAAACTAGGAAATGTGCTGTCCTGTTGAACAGAGAGCAGTTTGCACAGCATTGAGAACCCGCCAATATATATCATATCAATAAAAAGGAGCTCTTCGAAAGCTTGCATAGTAATTGAGATTGGAGATCTTTTTTGATATGGGTTGGCATTTCCTCATATCAATCTGACAGAGCCAACTCAGGAAATTGCTGGTAATATTCATCTGGGGAGCACTTTCATTAAACGTAATTCATTCGACTTTCACAATAAATTGAGTGACATCCTTACAGCAGAACCTTTTTATCCTTGATGAAGTGCTTGCCAGCCTTTGGTTTTCCACTTTATTGTCACATTCCTTAAAGCAGAATCGTCAACATGTCAATCTGCTGCATGAAAAAAATGCTAAAGCTGTATTTACAAAGCACCCAGGAGGTGGTTTAATGCTGACTTACAAGAAGAGCGACTGGGTGTTAAACTATCTGATAAATCACAGCAAAACTTCCCCCAAACCCAATCGGGAAAACAGAAGCCAATCCTAGGGAGGGAAGGATGGCTCACACATTCATTTTCTGCAAGTGCTGGCTATTTCGAGCAGTTGGTTTCTTAACCTGCTTCACCGCACTTTCCAAGAGGATTGGGGAAATTGGCTTTTTGTTAATTAAAATGGCGGTTTAAAGATGTAGGAAAATATCAAAGAGGTTAAAATGGATACTTCTAGGTACCGTACCGACTTGGAAGATGTGTCTAGTAGAAGAGAGGCAGATATTATGTTGAGGTGCCTCCCTAAAAGGCGAAATCTGTTCCAGACTGCTTTCTCCAGCTATTTAATAAATAGAAATAGTGTATACTAAACACCAGAAAAAAGACATTTCAGTGCGGGGAAACCCGTTCTTAAACTAGCACAGGTCCCTGGTGATTAGGAAGTAGGGAAGCCCAGAAAAGGACGCACCATCCTACGTTAAAAAAAAAAAAAAAAAAAAAAAAAAAAAAAAAAAAAAAAAAAAAA
>NW_020897726.1:4426260-4632623 GCF_003984885.1 Neopelma chrysocephalum | reverse complement strand
AAAAAAAAAAAAAAAAAAAAAAAAAAAAAAAAAAAAAAAAAAAAAAACAGAAGCGCAGATAAATTTGTTATTCCCGTGCCTTCCGAAAGGGTAATTTCCCCCCGCCCCATTCCATCGCGACAGCGTTTCTCGAACTCCTTTAGAAAGAGGGAGAAGGACCATCTCAAGGCTACATAAACTCCCCTGCACAAAAAGCCACTTCTCTCCCTGCTCGCCAAGCTCTCTCCCCCGCCCTCCCCTCCTTCGACGTCAAATTGAAAATTGCAGGAAATCGCTTTTTGGGGGGGGGGGAAAGCAATACCCGAATGCATTCAGCACCAAATGCCTCTGAGAAAATACTGTGGGTGATGATTACGATAGGACAATGCCTTGTCTCTCTTTTGTTTTCTCTTTTCTTTTATCTTCGCTGCCTATAGAGGTGTGGTTTGTTTGGGTTTTTTTCTTCCATGACAAAGTAGGACACAGTCAGCAACTATCTTTAAAAAGAAAGAAGAAAAAAAACTCAACTTATCTTCGGTAGCGCATGATATCTCCTCACGTTCACCACAGCTTTCATTAACCGGGGTGAAATGACCGCAAACAGTGCGACACACAGCGAAATTAAATGTACACAAACTCTGGAGCCACTAACCCTCTGTTTACCCCCTCAGCAAATACCGTACCAAGTGTGCCACCGCTGAGGACAATTTTAAACCTCTATGATTCACAACAATTTTTCAGGAAAGCTCCTCTCGGCTGCCAGAAGGCCTCCAAGCTACAGTGGCGGTGTGGAATAGACCTTAAAATCCCAGCCCGGCACGGGGAGGAGATTAGCAGGCTGTTTCCAAAGCCCCTCTGACTAAGCCATCGCCTTGTAAAAGAAGGTGCCCCGTGAGCTCCGCAGTTCTACTCCTCTGACAAAGCACCGCGCAGAGAAGCTCCCCCTGCGAAACAGCCCTCATCGCGGGGTGAAAAATCACCCCTCCTTTTGCTCTCGCGCTGCTAAAGTTCCACATGGAGTTAATGCGCTCTGCCAGCCGGCTCCGGTGTGTATCCTAGTTAACAAACCCACTGGTGAATAAACACTTTACTGGGAGAAGACAAGCCAGTTTGGGGGCTGAGGAGGGGAGGGATCCTTACCCTAGCAGCATGCCACGCAAAACTCCGACTGATTTTAGTTCCGTACCGCTACTCCGGGTAAGGAGTACCTAAGTAACGAGCCAAAGTCCCTTCGAGCCGGGATGATCCTAGCAAAAGAGGTGCATGTTACCATTCCATGATTGTACGGTGCGGGAAGGTCTCCCTCGAGTGTGCGGGGGTAAAGCCTGTGACCGTGACGGGGAATGAAGTCCTGTTATCTGCGGGGCACTTTGGCCGCGTTTCCCGAGGGTGGGCAGGATGCGGGCGGGGAGCGGCGGGACGTGGCGAGCACCCGGCGCCGCCGGGAGCTGCCGGGTACAGCCCGCCGGACCCGCCGCACCGACGGGCTCCGCAGCTGCCGGCACGGAAACGATCTGCCTCCTCCTCCTCGGCCCTGCTTGACCTGTCCCAGTGAGAAATAACTCGTTAGGATCCTTGCCGTCCTTGCTAACAGCCCGCGCGTTCTGTAGTCGCTTCTACAGCATGCTCCTTCCACACAGGGGGAAAAAACGGGAAGAAAGGAAAACAAACAGCCTGGCCTTTTATTGTCCTGCGGTGTCGAACTGGAAATTCAGCGTCAGCTAGGCAAGAGGTACAAGGAGAAGGTTTCCGTTACGGGAATGGTATAAAATCCCGGTGTCCTTATAAGCAGAACTCGGTCCTGTGAGAGTCTGTGATCTTTTGGGGTTTTTTCTTTACTATTTACTTGCTTCCTTACTGACGATTTTGAGCTCAGAACAGCACTGTTAGTTAATGAAATATTATCCATTAGAATTAGACTAAGATGCTTTCGAAAGAAGAGTGGTGGAGTGTCGTGGTGAATAAGACCGAGCGTAGGTGTTTGAACACTTTCTGCAGCTCTCTAAAAGTAAAGAAGGAAAACAACTGCAAGCCTTTAAAGGTTAACTCCTAATTCTACCAAATAAGTACTAAGTTATCCATTTAGGCCAAAAGAAATACATTTCCACTGCAAATCAAATATAACATTTTCAATACACTGCACAGCTCAAAACAAGGAAAAAATACACGTCTTGCAAAGGACACCTGATGTTCTTATCAATAAACATAATACGGCAAACCATCTCTAGCCCAGCAAAATTCCTACTCGTTTTGATCGACTGTGACCTCTATAAATTTCAGGCAGTAAGGCTGGATGACATATGGCTCTATTAAAATGGGGGAGAAAAGCAGAAACACTTTTTTCCCCTTTAAGATTTCATTACAAAGAAGTTTAAAGGTGGAGGGAAAAAGGGAAAGGAAAAAAAAAAAAACAAAACCCAAAGAGCAGCGGTTTGCTGGGTGAAGCGAAATTACAAGCCAGGCAGTGTCTGTAAATGAGTAACTTCGAGGCAGCCCAGCCTCGTCACAGCAGTTCACTCTCCCTGAACACCTCCTAGTTCAAGCGAAGGGGAAACAGGCTATTTTCTCTCTCACCTATATTGTTAACCCCTCTCAAAAAGGTTTTTTTAACAAACTCGATAGGAAGCTGTTTGTGCCGCCATTTCATTTACCCTTCCTAACAGTTTGAACACTGAAAATTAAATTCCTAATTTGAAACTGCTCTAGTCCACACAGAGTGATGTGCACACACGGATAGGCACAACAAAATGCTGCACCTTGCTGCTTTGTGGCACCGCATTAAAGCTTTAATCAAAACTTAATGCTTCGCTGCTAATAAACAGTTTGTTATCACGCGATGGCCTAATGTAAACTTTCAGAGTCACTCCTGAAATACAGAGAACAGGAAGAGATTGGCACAAACGTGGAAGTATCGATTCAGAAGGAAGAATCGTGTTAGGGAAATCCTTTGGATCCTCCCCGAGTGTTTTGGCAGAAGACACAGCCCAGCCGAAGGACGCATTCCCTCCCCCTAGCTTGTCTTTTATTCACGATTTTTTTTTTGGTATCATATTTCGCATTGTTTGGAGGGGAAACTGGAAAATCGTCTCCTTCACTCTGCAATGCCAAGCCCTCGGAAAAAAAAAAAAAAAAAAAAGAAAAGAAAAGCATTCAGGTAATGAAGTCTGTAACTAAACGGTAATTGAATCAGCATAATTTGCACACTGAATGGTTTTCAAATGCTCCCAGTTTACAATTAAAGGAGAATTAATGCGCTTGTTGTTCAGACTGCAGCGCATTAGAATAAATCCAGCACTGTTGTTGTAATGAGTCCAGAGCAGTTTAACCGCCAGCAAACACATTTAAAATTTAACACGACGTATCGATCTCGCTCCAGCTTTTTTGATGGATTATTTGCCACGCACTTTTCTCCCCATTTCCCCCACCCCTCTACCCCTCAGCCCGGGCTATAAAATTCGCAGGGAGGAGAGACGCCCGCGACGGACGTGGCACCGCCCGGAGAGGGCAGGGCACCCCACGTCGGGCGGGCACGGGACGGCGCGGGATACGCCGGGATGGGCCGGGATGGGTCGAGTGCGCGGAGGCTGCGCGGGCGCGGGAGGGGCGCGCGCCGCCGGCCCCACCACGCGCCCCCGCGCGAGCCGGGTCCGCTCGCGATTGGCTGCTCCCCGCTCCGCGCGCCCGCGCTGCCCCGCAGCGCCCCCGGGTGGCGCGGCCGCGCCAGTGCAGGGAGCGGCGGGGCGGCAGCGCTCGGCGGCCGCGGGGCCGGGGCCGCAACCGCAGCCGGAACAGGAGCCGGAGCAGGGCCGCCGCCGTCGCCACCCCCCAGCACGGTCCCCAGCCGGGATGCTTCTCTCCGCAGCGCTCCTGGAAAAAGGTCTTTTCCCTCCCCCGTCGCACGGGGACGAGCTGCCGCCAAGCGTTTGCCTGCTTAACGCGTCGCAGGCGAGAGAGGACGCGGGCTGCAAAGGAGCAGCCTGCCTGGTTTTTGTTCCTTGCGGTCGTAGAGGGAATAAAGTGTGTGTGTGTGAAAGGAGATAACACCACTGTTTACTCGTGTTCCCCCGGTAATCTTAAAGGAGATTTGCTACGAAAGTCAATTACACTTCACGCGGAAAACACTCGCTGTGCTCGCCGCCGAATGCCCTCCCGCCTGTGCCGCGCCGCCCGTAGTGGTACACCGGGAGGGTTCCCTTCCGGAGGGGCTCCCATCCTCAGGAGGGAGCAGAGGGCAAGAAGTTGCCTCCATCCCATAGCCTGTCCAGGAGCCCCCGCGGCGGGACTCCGGTGCCCACGCAGATGCCGAAGGACCCGGCTCGGGAGGTGGCGCCGGGGGACGCGGCCCGGGAGTCCCCGACCTTACTCTAGCCCCCCAAGGAGAAGTTACGGGTCTGCCCCGCAACATCCCCGTGTCCCGCCGAGATTTCTCGGCCGAGCCCCGCGCCTCTCCGCCCCTGGCCTGGCCCGACCCCGGGACGGCGGGGCAGGGCTTGCTACGGGGCACAAGTAGTTGCCGTGAGTTTCTTCGTTCTCCGCCAGGCTAGTGCCCTCCCCCCCGCCGAGCTCCCCGCTCCCTGGCCCATGCGAGAGGCCGGGGGCACTCACCAGGTAGAGGGTGGACTGCAGCAGAAGGACCGCGTACCAGTACACAGCCTGCATCCTCGCCGCTCAAACTTCCCCCGCGCTGCCTTCACTGCCTCTTTGTTCCTTCCAGAACATAGATCCACCTGACATCCACTTTACAGAACAAGCAGAGCTCTCACCAGCCTAGACAAAAATGAAATTATAGACCCCATGACCACAAGACAAGGTTAGGCTTGAGACAAGGGGCGAAGAGAGGTGTGTAGGGAACGGGGTGGCGGGGGGCGGGAGAGAAGGAGGAGATGGGGTGTGTGAATGGGGGTGGGGGACAAAAAAACGATTAAAATCGAGATAATCCAGCGTCAGAGCAAAGTGATCGCACGGTCCGAGGTGGCGGCAGATCGCCTGTAGGCAGCACTCCCCAGCGCTCAGTCCTTTTACTGGGTAGGAGAGCCCCGTGGTGTGGGCTGGGATGGCCCAGGGGTGCCAGCGCCAGCCCTGCCCGCCTGCCTGAGCCCTCGGCGGGGATCGGGCGGCAGCCACCGGCCACTTGGCCGCGGAGCCCCGGCAGCGCGCTGGAGAGCAGAGCGGGGAGAAGGGGACAGTAGACGCTGGGATCAGGGCTCCGGATGCTCCTGGGCGCTTAAAGCCAAGGCAGAGAGCTTTGCCTTCGGTACACTGGAGCAGGTTCTGCGTACCCCTACAAGTACCCACCTCCCTCTACCTCTCCCAAAGGCGAGCCGTGCCTTGCCCCGGGCCAGGACCGCGCCCGGGGGCGCCCCGACGGGCGAGGACCCCCATCCCCGGCCCCAGCTCTCCTCCGCCCCCGCGGCCCGCGGACAGCCCCGACGCCGCGGGGGGGCCGCGGCGGGGATACGTACGGCGTGGAGGATCCGACGGCGGCCGGGGCTCCGCGGGGCGCTCCATGGGCAAGCCTACAGGGGCTGAGTGCCGCGGTGCAGCCCACCGCCCCTGCGCATCTCCTCGCCGCGCTCCGCGCCGAGGTGTCCCGCGGCCGCTGTGCATCCAGCGCAGGCACTGTCAGGGCGGTGGGGCGGCTGGAAGGCTCTCCCCCCCTCTCCTCCCCTTCTCCGCACACGGCCGCGCTCCGGCTCCGCCGAGCAGGACACTTACGGGAGGAGGGAGCTGCCCGGACTGCCCGCTCGCCTTCGGCGGGGGGCGAGGGCAGGAGCGGCGGCACCGGCGCTCCGGGGCGTCCAGGGCGATTTGTCTCTATTAAAAATGACTTATTGGCGAGGGAGCGGCGAGCGCCCACTATTTAACTTCAGATAAAATCTGTCTGCAAAGACCTTGGCCGATCATCTTAAAATAAAGCGCTGGAGCCGAGCACTGTCCGAGCCTCACTGCTTGGGGAGAGAGAGCGAGCAGTGGAGGGGGGAGGAGGGGGGGGGGCTTGCTTGGCGAGGGGGAAGGGAGGAGGGAGGAAGGGGAGTTTAGCGGCGTCCCATCCTCTCCGCTGAACGGGGTGATGAATTAGAGCCCTCCCCGGGCGGCGCGAGCTGCCTTGCGCTGTCCGCCCTCCCCGCCCTGCCCGCGCTGCTGCCTGCCTTGTGTCCTGCCCTGTCCCTGTTGCCTGCCCTGTCCCTGCTGCCTGCTCTGTCCCCGCTGACTTGCCTGTCCCTGCTGCCTGCCCTGTCCGCCCTGCTGCCCGCGCTGCTGCATGGGCACAGCCCCTTTCCTTCTCTGCCTGTCCGCGGGAGCCGGCTGCCTGCCTGGAAGAAGCATGGGAGAGCACCTTCTCCCTCTTTCTTCCTCTTCATTGTAGTTTTTCCACCTCCCTCAGGGGTGTCCCGTGCACCCATAGCGCTGCTTCGCCCGCGAAGGCAGCGGGTGCCCTCCAGCCGGGCACGGAGGCGGCGGGATGGAGGAGCAGAGCTGGGTGACGGCTGCGGGAGACAAGTTCCAGAAGGAAAGGGTTGCTTCTCCCACGCAAGCAGGAACCTGTAGCTGAACAGCCCCTCGAAGTGAAGGTGGAAAGCTCATCTCTGCCCGGTGCTGTGGCTTATCCTGCCAGCTGTTACTCAAAGGGAAAGGTCTCATTGACCTTGTTTTCCTTCTTCTTTACAAAGAGTCCTATAGGGTTTTTTCGTACACTCTTCCATCCCCCAAAATGGTGTCATTAGCAGTGTGACACCAGGACAGGAGGATACCAACAGCACAGGGTAGCCTTACCAGATGCCCCGATTCAATAACAAAAGTCAAATTTATCACCTCCCATAAGGGAACCAATAAGCAAGAGAGGGAAATAAGAAAGAAAAGGGAGACTTCAGTTGTCCTGCCAAATCCTTGCTTCCCTCAGGGCACATAGTGGTAATTAATATCTGCAATCTGAGACTTCAGTATCAAGTTGTAAAATACTATTTTAATTTGAGGGTCTGAGTTTGGAACACCATAATAAAAGGGGATTGGGAAAAGAATGGAGAAGGTACGAGTACTCTTTGAAAGAGCTGCACCAGAGCTTTGCCCATGGTTATTTCTGTTCCAAACACCTGGAAGATGGACACTTCCATATGTCTCCAGCACCATCATTCTTCTAGACATATGGAGTGCTCACATCACAGCTTTGGACAGAAGCGTGCAGCCTGCAAGGAATCATACTGTCATCCTGCCCCTCCAGACAGCCTCTGTATTACAGTGTGGGTTAAAGCTGCCTAGACACTTCTTGTTTCAAAAGGATAACAAACAAAAAATTGCAGCTGACTTCTCCCTTGCAACTCCCTCCTTCCTATCTCTTCCACTCTTACTTCTTCATAAGTGTGGGGCTTGAACCACACTTAGTACTCGATCTAGAGATATATGACAGAGAGAGAGAGAGATTGCTAGATAGATATCGCTCTCTTTGGTAGAACAAACTTGCCATAAGCTGCATGGAGCATACAGTTGATCATTGCAATAAGCTGCTGTTTAGACTCAGCACAGTTACTCTTACCTTAGATATGAAATTGCAAATGGCTCAGGTTCCTGAAGAAGACATCATTTCTTCAGGAAAGGAAAACTCAACTCTACTGTATGTATAACTTGAATCAGTTTCTCCAAGTTCTGGTCACTGTCTTCATTGGAGCGACAAGGAAGTAATCCTTGGAGAACAATTATTCCTTCATCGGATCAAATAGAAGAAGGCCCTCCCAGTCTTTCTCATCCAGATCCTTACACCTCATCTGGGTGAGAACTGTGGTGGAGGTCCTGGTTCCACTGTAATCACAAGCAAACTCTTTACTTCAGCCCACTGAAATTTCTTCATGATGTAAATTCAGCAAGATCTCCTCTAAACAGTCTGATCTGTGTGACATCTACTTGAGTTGTGAGCAGGCTCTTGAGGCAAAGTTGTTAAGGATGAATGAACCTGTTTTCTGTCAGGTTTGAACAGATCCAAGGTCTCATTGACTTCATTGAGGGCTTCTTTGCTCTTTAGCCGACCTCCTTAGCAAAAGGCCACTGGGACAAAGTTTCCAACTAGAATGGAACTGAGCTTTCCTTCAGAAATGCTGTTTGGACTGCTCCTTTCCTCTATTGTCACTCCAGAAGAGAGGAGTAAGGAGCATATGGGAGTCCGGATTGATCTTTTTTATTAAAAAAAAAAAAAGCAGACTCCAAAGTACTTCACCTGTGAACATGTAATACTTTTTCAAAGGCAATACAATGCATATGACAATCTGACATTTAGGATTTTTGCACTTAGTTTTTTGACTTTTATGTGATTCTGTAATATTGGTAGAGCACCTTAAATGGAATATTAGATTTTTTTAAAGTGAATTTTAATTTCAAACATTTGGATGCTGTTTATAATCTTAGCAATAAGGTCCCCCTCAGAGTAGTGTCAACTACTGAGGCTTTAAAGAATCATAAATTCCGGGCTTAGTAAGGGACTCTTAAAAAGACCAATTAGACTTTAGAATGCAATTGGACTATTTTTAAAGCTTTGAAATACATTCTAAGATGTCTTTAGACATCTTCCCTATTTCTGCAAAGATAGCATCCTGACTTGCACAATTGAAAGGGTCACAAGCAGAAAATCCAAAGACAATGGCAAGTGATTAATAACAGCTACAGGTTCCGATGGAGGATGGGCACATGGTTTAATTGCTTGAGGCACTAAAAGAAAATACAATGCTGTAATGATAAATATCAAATTATTGTGCTAAACTTACTGCGCAATGTAGCTAACCTGTCTAAACATGGACAGTTATTTATGAAATAGTAAACAGAACTGAATCTCATGCAATCCTATTTGTAGAGGCCATGTTTCTTATTTTGGAAATACTACTTGGAAAAAAAAAAAAAAAAACAAAGAAAAGAAGGAAAAGGTAGGTCAGAGAGCAACAAAATCTTTTTAAAATGTGAAGATCTAGAAGGATAAGAAAAACGGTCTGATGAATGAATGTTTAACAATATGAAGAATATTTCAGTAAGATTATTTACATGAGTGATGTGAAGCATCCGGCCTGTATGCTGTATAGTACATATGCAGTGCATATGCAACTCCAGTATCTCATCTATATGCATGTTGAAGTACTACTGAATTCAACTGAAGTTGCATATGCACTACAATGACAGATTATGGCCTCCACAGCTTTTCTATATTTGTACTATACAGTGTGCGGGCCAGATGCCTCATATCACTCATGTAAATAATCTTATTGAAATGTTATTCATATTGCCAACCATTAATTCTCTTCTTATCCCTTCCCCTCTTCACATTTTAAATAGATTTCTTTTGTTTCAAGGAAATCTTTATGTTTGAACAGATTATTTTTATGGTTGGTACCAATACTACAAAGAGAGTCCCTTGTCACATTTTATTTCCATTCTTTCAAGGTCAGAATATGACTGTATGTACCATTCATATTTCTAAATATAAAAAGATATATCCGTGAAAGTTTTATTTTTAATACATGGATTTCTGACTACTTACAGTCAAAGGCATACCACAAAGTGGTGTTTCTCTGTATGTCATAAGGAAAAATACAGGAATACTCCAACCACTTCAAGAAAAGTGTCTTGTTTTCATGGTGTTCTTAACTAGTTCTCCTGATGTTATGTCATGAGGACTCACACAGTATTGGAGTGAGATGTGATATTCAGCATTGAAGAAGACTAAAAGGTAATGTACAAACAGCCTTGTCTCGACTACTCAGTGCTTCTGTGGTATGAGCAAGCCTACAGGCTTCATGAAATTTATTCCAGGTGACACTCAGTGTGCACATACATACTCAGTATTTCCCCCCAAAATACTTGAGATGAGGTAAGACATAAAATATTGTCTGTATGAGTAAAACTTACAGCCAAGTGAATCTACAGGGTTTTCTCATTAATAATGCCTTTACATTCCAGGAAGTGAGTCTTTGGATCATCAATATAATAAGTAAAAAAATCTTTCTAACCTTTTTTGCATAGGGAGCTTCTTTTCTAACATAATATTTATAATAGAGATTTTTACTTGCATTCGACTTTTATTTCATCCATTAGATCTTGACAACTTCATACAGTGGCAATACAGGAAATAGAAGAGTTTTAATAGTAACCATAAGAAATGGGAAAAAAAAAGGACTCAGAGTAATGGAAGGAGTCTGTACTGAGTCTGTATATTGTCCAGAAAATACTACAACTTGGATGAGTTTCCTGAAGACATAATTAGATTTCAAAAATAGTGTAGGTCTAAGTGAATTTCTTAATTAAAATCCAATTATTGGAATATTTCATGATGACCACTCTAGGGATTATTAGCTGACAGCTACACTTGTTGGAATAATAAAACTCGATAACAAAAGTTTTATTAAAATTTCTATGTTGATGTGTATGGGTTTTAATTGCAAAATAACACAGTGTATATCATGTCAGCTGGGAAGAGTTCATACAAGAGAGCTAAAATATGAGAGTTAAATTGTCTTGAAATAGGAATTGATGTGGGAGAGAGTCTGCAAGTCCAGTTGTCTTTTCTTTCAGTGTGATGGCGAGGAAGAAAGCAGGAAACTCCCTGAAGGCTTCTTGGACTGCCTGCACAGCCAGAGGAAGGAGGGATGCTTGCAGCCCAAGGCACTGTCAAAGCAGCTGCCCTTGGGCTCCTGGGAGCAGCTTGCTCTTCAAGGCTCGAGTCAGAGAGCTGCAACAAACCCTGAATGTTCAGGGCAGAAGGGCACTCCACAAAGAATGAGGAAGAATGGCAAAACATCACCCCAAAAGCCTGCCATGGTAGGACATCCTGGCCCTACATCCTAAGTGCCAAAACAACATCATGGAGTCACATCTTCCAAAGCAGGGTGGTGAAATGTTCTCCATTCACTGCACTGTAAACAGGAATAAACTCTCTGATGCAATGTTATGGTTGCTGAAAGCAGATCTCCCAGCATCTTTTGCTCTGCCTTTTTTCCTCATTCATTCTGTTGCATACACTGAACAGTAATGTTGTCCTGAAGCCAGAACTTACTTGCCACTTTACAGAGCGGTTGCAGCAGCAGTCAGGCAGGTCAGGACGGTAGGCTACACGGCCAGTCAGGCTCTTGGTGCTGGAGCCATCACCCTGAAGGCTCTGAGGGCCACTCCATCCACCCACCCTTCCATCCCCCAGGGTTTGTGCCAAGCACGTTGGTGCCAGGCCGACTGGCAGTAGTGTGTGTGGGTCTGCTGCTCCACACTCACCTGCTCATAGGGAGCCAGGCTGGGGCTACAGTTGTTACACATTGCAATAAAGAGCCTCAGAGCTCTGGTGACCTCAGGAAGGGACGTATAGGTGGCAAATGACTGGAATTGCTGGTGTCCAAAAGGAACATTATCCTCTTTTAAGAAAGCTGCTGATAAAAGGATAAATGATCTCAGTCTGAGTAAATTTGGGCAACCAGTCTGTTTGTCATCAGATAAGTCAAAGACTTCCTTTGAACAAGGTGGAGTTGAGTATATGTGAGAAATCTCCTTTAGATACCTCTTGCAGTGACAAGAATTTTTAAAGACAAATTTTGTCAACGTCCTAGTAAATTATTTCATGTGGCCAGGTGTTAAGACCAGCAAGGTTTTTTAAACCATTAAAGGCTGTTTGCATTTCAGAATCGGGATTTTACATTGCAGCTACAGTAATTAGGGTTAAAAGGCACCAACAGAGTTTATTTTCTTTGTTATCTGGAGGGGATTCTCTTAGTCATAATTGTAAATGACAATCTTCAGTTAGACAACAGCCTACTCAAATGAATGACATCTCATTACTTTACTGAACTATGAACCAGCTTCAAAATTTGCAGTATTTAGAGAATTAAAAAGAAATGTGACAATACGGGAAGGAAGTATATGCTTTGTAAAATTATCCAAAAATATGTCTAATTCCACCTGTAATAGCAATACAATAATTAACAGCTTTTGCTTACCGAACCCTACATTTGGTATTAAAACAAAGTAAGATATTTTGGCCCAGAATATTGTGAAATCTAATACAAATTAACAAACCTTAGTAGAGCTTTCACCTTTGATGAAAACCTGAAACAGATTTTCAACTGTACTTTATGAGGGAAGAGAAAGCTTGAGACAAAATATCAAAGAAATCAGAGGAAATGAAATTCCTACTTTTACATTGCAGTTACTGCTGAGGTATGAACACTTGGCTACAAAAAGAGAGACAGCTGTTAGGATCACCAGTATTAATGAATACATGTTTAAAAACAAAGGGATGTCTATTCGTCGAGTTACTTTGTTGTGACTTTTCAGTAGCTACACTGCACACAGATGCATTTCCATTTTACTCTTGAGAAAACTTGACTAAAAATTTTTAATGAATCTAAAAATCAGAAGGAAGAAAAATAACCAATTCCCATGGTTTACATCATTTAATGTAAAAAATTGTGCTTTCTCTGTCAAAGATCTGGGGGGTGATGGTGTTAATTACACCGTATTATTGCAATCTTCCAGTGCCACCTTGTGGCCTAGCGTAATACTGCAAGAGGCATCCAACATTACATTCGCCAAGCATAAGCGGCCAGTTATCTATGCAGCAATCCATAAAGATAATAAATTGAGAGCTGGAAGAAAGTTTTCATCTTGGATACTAAACAACCTTCTGGCCTGCCACAAGAAAATTTCAGCTTTTGCTGGTACAGAGTACCACCCATCACACCTAATGCTAATATTTGGGCATTACTCAAAGGATGCTCCCCAAAGCAGCGTGCAGAAAGACTCTCAGGGAGGCTTTACAATAGGCCATGTCAAAGTACATTAGCATTGCTCTATGTTACACCATAAAATTTGCCACCAAGGATGTATTTCTTGGTTTAAACCACTGTTGTTATTTCACATGTAATGGAATGCATCACCACAGGCAAGCATCATTGCATTTGGGCACCTATTCCAGTGCCTGACTACTCTCACTGTGAAGATTGTTTCCCTAAGTCCTCCAGGATTTGTCTTGCTGCAGTCTGAGGCTGTGTTATCAAATTACACTCACAGCAATGGGATCATGGTTTCTGACCAGAGCCCTTCCACACTGCTATGGAAGGGCAGTGCACTGCTATGCACACACACATAATACCTTGGTGGTAAGTGCTTTCCACCAACAGATAAGTGGACTTCTTTAAGCTGCAAGTTAAGAGATATACATCATCCAGAAATAAAACCAATTAATTTCATTGACAAGTATTCCAGAGGACATAATCTTTTTGAATGGGGAAGGCATATCTTTGAAAAGTGTACAAGACAAAAGGATGTCAGCAGCTGTGGAAGTCATAGTGGCAACAGCTGCAGATCAGCTCAGATTGGTCCTCTGAGCTGTGGTTTGGGGAGGGTCAGTCCAGCTCCCCAGGCTGGCTAACCTCACATCCTACTGTGAAACTGCCCATCTCAGCTATACAAGACTTGCAGTGATGGCAAAGATATTTGGAGGACATAAAAAATTAAACAAATGAGAATCAAGTGGCCTGATTCCCATGAGCCTGAAAATCCATGAAAGCCACAAATGACACATGTATGAAAATAATCTTCAGGTTGCTAAGGCAGAATTTATTAATAAGATCAAAATCAGTCCTGGATAATTATGTCTCAGATGATCATGTGGTGCCAGCCAAGCATCATACAGCAGGCCTTATATTGGGATTCCTGTTTTGGAGAATCAACCATTTACCCTACCGACAGATCCATCCTTTACTTTTCATCCTATACTTCTTACAGTTCTGTGCCGACAAATCTGTTATTTCTTGTCATCTGTCGATAGTATATATTATGTCATTTTCAAAGGTGCTGAGCTTATGTAGTGTACCACTCATAAGGTAATAGGATCATAAAATATAATTGTAAGAAGCACATTTTCAGAAGATTCATCTTCCTCTTGAGGACATAAGATGTGTCCATGGTTTTATATCCCCGCATAGATTTAAGGAGACTATCAGATGCTGACAGAGGCCTGATTTAAACAGCAGTGGTGTTTAAATCTAGTAAGGTAGCCATCATCATTCCAGCTTCCCAGGTAAATTGAGGCTTGCAGATCTCATTTTTGTCTTTACAGAGGAGGACAGTTGTAAGATGAATGACAATACTCTTCTTAGACAAGCATATGCTAAATACATAGGTAGCAAAACATGGATGTACTGTTTTTTCAAGTTTGGATTATTTCCAGATTCAGATATATTGTATACAAGGTATACTCTGCAATAACAATAGAGTGTTTAGATTGAAAACTGCTTGTTTGAGCTGACTAGTTTCAAATACTGCAGTAAAATACATTGAGTAAATTTGGATTCTATAGATCAGCTAGTCTTAAGGTGGAATTACATTTAAATTCAAGGCAGGGTGGGAATTTTGTAGTTCAATTAGGTTTAAAGTTCAGCTAATTTAAAACATCACCAGCATGGCACAGTGTGCTTGGACAAAACACATATACAGCTTTAGAACTTGTTCAGTTTAAGCACCATTGACTAAAATTTAGTAAATCCTCGAGCATGGTAGTTCAAATTCCTAGTTTGAATTAAATCCACAGATAATAATGTTTAACTGGATTCAGCATAAAACGGATCTGAGAGAGTGATAAATAGGTCTCTGTTTGCTTTCCATTTGAGTGCTAGGCACTGCAACAGTAGATTAATTACCCTTAATTAACTATCTCCTTTGTAGAAGCTTGGAGCAAACTATCTAATGAGACCAGAAGGAGAACGGAGGCTACTTGATTCTCTTAATGCACAGGTATCATCTGTACAATTATCTGCCCTTTGAGCAGATGGGGTGCGCTCACAGCAACCGAGCTCCTGACCCTGGTGAACGTGACAAATTGAGGGAACTTGGGGAGACAGAAGAGCACCACCACTACACATGGAGACATCACAGCCAGTCTCAGCCGTGCACTAACAGCACCTGTGCTACTAAATAGTGCTACATCAGGGCATCATTCATCTGAAAAGGAGCGAATATCTCCAGTAAATGGGTTCCCTGAACTGTGGTACGTCCCTACATTCTTTTTCAACAAGAATATCCCTCAGTGGACAAGGAACCTAGCTTGTATTGTAAACGAGATACACTACAGAAAGATTCAATTGTCAGGCACACAGATAATCCAGTTTCCAATGCCACGGAAAACTGACCATTGTTTTCTGTGCCACATGTAATAGTGTTGAACCTCTGAATCCTTCTAGATAGTTTCTTATACAACATCAAGGAGGATATGGTAGCTGTGGACCATGACGTTAACAATATCAAAGGAAGAAAATGTAATCTTTTGTGCGGGAGAGTAAAGTGTACTCTGAAATCGCCACAGAGCCAGAGAAAAGATACATTTAAAAAGCATGGCTAAGAAAGCAGAAAAGGCAGAAAGGTTAATTTTTTGAACTCTTTGGAATAGCTGAAATCTATGTAAGAAGGAAGGAAAAACCAAACTGGAACCAATTCATTGATTCATCTAAAGCTATAGAGAAGTTTTTGAATAAAAAACAATATTTAAAAAAATATATTAAAGAAAATAAAAGTCAAGGAAAGTCAATGTTTGTAAAAAAACACATGCTCTTTCCAATCCTCTGTAATGTTATCCCTCTCTCTCTTTCTATCCAAATGAATGGCATTCCCCTTCACCAAGTCTGCAGCTCTGGCAAGGGACCTGAGCCTCCTGTGTGTGGTATCAGACTGCCATGCTTTTTGAAGGGGGCTCTCCCCACTCTGTCCCTCTGAGGACTCATAAATTCCCATTGAGAAGAAGTTATATGCATGACAGCCCCTGGAAGCAGAGCTGCCTTGCCTCCATGATGACATGCCAAGGGGATTCAAACACCCAGAGCACCTGCAATTTCCCAGTCCTTTCACAGGCAGCAGACACTCCTATTCATGACATAAGGCCCAGCTCCAGAACTGACAGCTGAGAACAAACAGTGCCTGGTTTCCTGAGAGAGTATCCTGAGATGGGATGAGAGCTGGAGCATACAAGACTTTGGGACATTCTTGAAAAACACAAAGCCTGCAAGCACCACTATCTTGAGGGCTAGCTGAAGGGTCTGTTCTTTGCTCACAGCCATAGCTAGGGAAATGAAAAACAAGGATTTGTTCTTAGTAAGGGGTCACAAGGAATAAATGTGTGGCATTAGATAAAAATTTCCTCCTCACTGGACTGGGAAAAGACTTCTGCTCCTGAAGTATCATTTACTTCAGATGTTCCCTGCTTCTGCTGCAAGATTCTGGTGGATAAATCAGGCAAGACCATTTTAGTATAGTGGCAGGATGGAATCATATAATGTATGTGACAAAGCCAGGTCAGTGAGCTGTTGAGAACCTTCACAGAGGTGCTCAAGAGTCCCAGAAACTGCTGTTGTGCAGAAGGGTGTTAGAGGTACCTGCTGTGTCCTATTCTCAGGACTACCTTAGAAAACAGTGTAGACACTGGCCACTTATGACTGCATAACACAGCAGTTTGGAGAGCCCACAGAAAAGCCATGATTGACTCAGCTCCAAGCAGTGACTTGCAAAGGAGCCATAATATGACCTTGTGTTACATGCCCAGTGACTATGCTCATAGGACCAAAAGAGTTGAAAGAATTACCATGAATGGCATTTGACTTCAAAAACAGGAACTACATAAAAAAGAGAAAGCTAGGAAAGAGGAATGTAAATGTAACAGGCAAAGGGGTAAAAATATTTATATGGTGTGGAAATTGTTTTAAGATATCACTTTAGAGACTCTTCGTAAGCTGGTAACAACTATCACAAAACTTTAAAAGGAGTGAAATCACAAGTCAGTTATAGTAAACAACACGGTGAAGAAAGATTTTAAAAGTAAAAAAGAAAAAAAAGACATTTCATCCAAGTGAGGAAAAGAGATCATAAAAACTGGTAAGTTTAAAGAAAACCACAAGGAAGCCCAAAATATTTTTAGGAGCAATTTACTGAAGGCATAAAAATGCTTCATAAAAAAACTCCTTTAAAACACCTCAGAAGCAGGAAGGCTGCCAGCTAGTTAGTCAGGCAGATATATGATCAAGATGTAAAAGGAATGCTCATGGAAGATAAGGTTGAAAATGTTTAATGATTTTTTCCACTACTGTTCATGGTGGAGGATCTGAGGGAGGCTCAGGCACCAGAGCACTTTATATGGAATAAGAATATGATGATCTATCTCAAACTTGAACATTAAAAGAAAATATTAAAAAAAAATTACAAAATAAGTTATAACAAATCAGTTTCCAGAACTAAACAGCATTCAGCTGGGACACCTAAAGGAATTCAAGTAGGAAATTGCTGAAGAGCCAACTTCATTTCTTGTCTTAAAACGTATGCCAGCCTGAGTTTGTGCTAGAGTTTGATGCAATTTTTTTTTAAATAGCTGTTGACATGAACCTAGGAAATCTGTTTTCTATCATAGATAAACTGGTAGAAACTACATTAAAGAACAAAATATATAGACTCAGAAATCAGCAAGGTACATTGGAGAAAGGTCAATATGGTGGAAAATCATGCTTCATAAACCTACATTTCTTTGAAGAGTCAATTAATATGTAAACAAGAATACTGTAGTGCAGTAGGAATATGTGGATTTCTTAAAAAGTTTAGTTAAACTCTCTCCATAAGGGCTTTAAAAACATAATGTTTGCCTGGAGGAAGGTGGAGGTCCTGTTATGAATTGAAATTTTTCACAATGGTGGGATTTAGCCATGGGGCTAATAAGGATCCATGTAGGCATTTTTGGTGCTCAACAGATGTGCAAATGGTCTGGAAAGATCATTATATTGATACCAAATTATTCAGGACTGGAAAAAATTCAGATGGCCGTGAAGAGTTATGAAGTGATCTCTTTTACAAGTGGCTTGCATATAGAGTGGTGCAGGTAAATTAAAACTTATTTTACTTAAACATGTGCTCAAAACAAGCTTTTTATACTCAGGAAAGAGACGGGTGGAAAGTTCAGCTTAACAGTCTATGGAAATCATGAAGACAAACAGATCTTAAGCACCAAAAAAAAAAAAAAAAGAACAAAGAAGTCAGAAAACAGGAGTACATTGCTAACAAATAGTTACAGCATCCTCATCATTGACTGTGCCTAGGTCTGCTTGCTCTATCAGCAAATGGCTTTAACAGAAGTAGAAAAGCTGCAGCAAAAGGTAAGATCACCACTGTGTTGCAGCTTACATATAAGAAAAGCCTCTACAAACCACCTCCTCTGTAGTAAAACCAGTGGCAAAGGAAAAAATGATGTGAAGAAGGAAAGCAGGCCATAATTTTGCACTCTTCTAAATACAAGACTTGCTAACCCAGTGAAAGGAGAAGGTATTTTTTAAGACAAGTGAAGGTCAAGATGTAAGTAAATTCTGCAGCTCATAACCAAAGAATGTGCAGGTTGCATATTTGAAATAACTGAAAAAGAAACAACTGTATGGAAGACAGAGCCGTCAGGCTCACTGTTTAATACTGAGTGACTATAGCCCAGCTGCACCCTTATAGGCCAGTCAGTATTTAAATTGCTGGTTACATGAGGCTGGGAAACTTTATTCTTGTACACTTCCTTTCAGTATTTACTGTCAGAGCTAGACTTTCAGGCTAAACAGGTTTTTTATATGCCCAGTCATCCTTATATTATAGTAGCATAGGTGTACAAAACATGAGACTGGAAGAAACCACTTGAATCACTGAGTCCAGTCCTCAGAAGGACAGGCCTCCAACAGCAGCTGAGTTCTGCCCAGCTCAGAAAGGATCTGCTGCACCAGCAGCCTCCAGGAGCTGTAAAAATATGCTTAAGGCATAAGTATACTTATGCTTAAACCATAAGTAAAAGTCAAAAAGACACAACTGCAGTGCATTCCCTGAAGAGAACAGGAGAGATGAAGAGCACCACCTCTCTTCTACATGCCTACCCTAGCAAAGTAGAATTCAAAAACAGATGATAGTACATGACACAGGAGAGAAAAAACCCAGAAATTTTTTGCTGATCTACAGTGGCTGAAAAAAAAATCCCCTTGAAATGCATCAACTCTTTTGTTCTTACATTCCAAAAACACAGACGCCACTGTTAAAATGTCTGATCCCACTTTTTCCTTTGTTGAAATTTTTGTTTGGGTGCATCTGGGTGACTAAGGCAAGAGAGATGCCAATTTCTGTAAAAGGAAATGGAAGTGCTGTTATTCAACTCTGCTATACGATCACTAAATCTTAAAGCTTGTCTCATAGTGGAGGAGCAGTGAAGCAGGAAATTGCTAATGCAAAGTGTATAAGAGAAGATCCACTACAGCAGGATTCAGGCTTCATCCCAAAAGCCACTGTTGCAAGGAAAAAAAGAAGAAATACATGAGCAGAAGAGAACACTATGAAAACTAAACAGTTTTCCAAAGCAGCAGGAAAAAAAGGACCCAAACTAATCATTTTACTACCGTAAATTAAACTTTAAAAGTTTATGTTATGAATTTGTGTGCAGTGATCAGTCTTCAGTATTGCACACAGCTGACACTCAGCTCAGCTCCCCAGAACCAAAACCGTATCAGTTTTAAAGGTTTCTAGCTAAAAGTACCTCACTGTCCCTGTGGGGTTCTTGTGACCCTGCGTGCAATGCTGGTAGGCAGTTCTGGGGTGTTTCTGCAGACTCACTCAGAACATGTAATTCTTCAGTGCAACTCTGTGTGAGGAGATAAGTTTCTTAGATCCCTGCATAATCTAGGGCCTTTAAGCACCTCCTTTAATTCAGCTCACTTATGCAGTAACATACATCAACAGTACTATTAGCACTATTTATATTAGGCACCATTTAAATGCTTTCGGAGTCACAGCTTGCAAACCTTCAGATATGTGACCAGCTGTGTCTGGCAGGTATAGTCAAGGTACAACTAAGTAAGATGACTGGCAACTGAAGTTGTGCATCTGCAGAAGTCTTCACTACAAAAAGCCCACGTGCAGATAAATTATGTCATCTTTTTTCTGAGGTAATGTAAAACATAAGATTCCCAATCAAAATTGACTTCACACTATTTTCACTACCCAGTTGCTGTAGTTTCTATGGTGAATGTTTTCATCTCTTCATGACACTGCACAGACCACTCTGTAAGCCCAAAATGAAATCTTTCATATCTCAGATTGTCTCTAGTGTCTTCTCACCAAAGGGAGGCTGGGCATCCTTCTAGAACCCTGCTTACTGGAGATATGTGCTATGAGCAGAAGTTTATCTATAGTTTGGATTAACTATAGTATCATTTGGGGGGGTTTTGTTCTTTTTAATTTTTTTACCTATTTATGGAAAAACATGGAATCCTCTGCAGAAATAATTTGCTAAAAAATACAGCCTTCAGGATGTAGCTGCAGCCACAACAGACAGTTTTCAGAGTACTTATATCTGTGTTATGACAGTACTTTAACAGACCTTAAATACAGAACCACATAATGCACAGTGTTTCACTCTCAACTGTGTGACGTGTTCATGTGTTTTAATACTTACCATGTAGAGAGATTCACAAATGTTAAACAACTCATTCTCACAACAATAACTAAAGCAGAGAATTCTGGCAAGGGAATTGCAAGCTGGAAAATGTAAGGGTTTAAATATACTCTAATCTCAATAGAAAAACAAACTCTAGTTTATTCAATATAAAGCTATATCTGGCTGCAGCCTTAAGGTTAAACTGTGGTTTGTACTAACCTGGTGAACCGTTATGCCAACAGATGCTGCTATGAGTGAAATTTTCAAAGGTTTTGTTGAGCTTGTGGTACAAAGCAAAAAGCTTCATATTCTTCACACCCCTCTGAGCACAAACCAGAAGCATTTATTCCCAGAGGGACTGTTCAGTTGATCCTTCACTCTTAAATAGTGTTTTCAGTACAGAGCGCCAAACATACAAAATGGATGTAGTTTGGGCAGTATTTTCATAGTTATAATTTCTTAAGGGCAGCCATCAGAACTTTGACCTGCCAACTTTCTTGGCTTCACGGTCAAAGGATCAAGGCAGAGATCTCCAGAGAGCAATTCATCTTGCATAACTCAAACATGAAGATTTAGAGCTCTTTGACATTTGATTTCTCTTTTTGACAGCAATTAGACACTTACTTAAGTCAGAGTATATTGTGGTTTCAAGATGCCATATTTCTTCTTCAGCTGAAGAAGAGGGGACAAAATAGATTAGACCCTAGCTTTCACACAACCAAAGTTGGAGAGCGTGAAACCCATTTCTTGTGTCTTCTAACTTGCTGGAATCATTAACTGTGGATTTTAAATTACGATATATAGGCAACCCACTGCCTGAATTTGCTTCCAGACACTAATATCCTAACTTTAAAGCCCAAATTACTTATTGGTCAAAAAGGCCTGAGATACCAATCTGAAATCACTTCAAAGATCATACCACAAAACCTTTTATTCTTCTTCAATACAAATGTTAAGCAGTCATCAGTTAAGGAATGATGTAAAGCTCTTGCTCAGACACAGGCATCTACATTATGTCACCACATGTATATGTGGAACAAACCAGGAATATTTACTGTCAGGGACAAGCAGTTATTTTCAAATGCAGCCAGGGTGTTTTCAGCAGGGGAATTACTCACGTGCTGCTTTATGTAAACAAGTAGCTTCTTTATAAGCTCCCTGGGATAGTTATCTATTCTGCTAAGAAGCCTGTCCACCTCAGCCACCCAGTTAAAAATAAATGAATAATATAATGCACAAAGACTTCAGGGGCACTTCTGCCATCCTAATTCTAGGCAAAACAATTTCCCATTCAGTGTTTAACACAACAGATTTAAGTGAATGAGTAGTGTAGTCATACACCTACTCTAAATACCACCTTGGACTGTGCCACAAGCCAGTACCTGGAAGTTCCCAATTTTGGGATTTCTGTCTTGGGTCATTTATTGCTCTCTTAGAATGAGATGCCCTAGTAGACATGAAAATAAACAGGTGCCATGACAAACAGCCCGAATATGGCAAAAACCAGTGTGGTGAAGCAGCAGCTCAAATTTACGTAGCATTTGGCCTCTTCTAGAAGAGGAATAATAGATGAATTGATTAATAGACTAATATTCATTGTGTAGCTCTGCTGACAATCTTTCTTCTAAGTCAACATCCTCACGAGAGGAAGCAGAGGGGTAGGTACAGCTCTCTTCACACTTGTGACCAATGACAGTACTTGAGGAAACAGCATGAAGCTGAGTCGGGGGAGGTTTAGGTTAGATATCAGAAAAAGGTTTTTCATCCAAAGGGTGGTTGGGTCTTGGAACAGGCTCCCCAGGGAAGTGGTCACAACACTAAGCCTGTCAGAGTTCAAGAAGCATTTGGACAACATTCTCAGACACATGGTGTGACTCTTGGGAATGGTTCTGTGCAGCCCCAGGGGTTAGACTCGATGATCCTTCTGGGTCCCTTCCAACTCAGGATATTGTATGATTCTATGATTTTACTGCTGTCAATAAGCAAACTGTGTGACCTGTGTACCATTTGGCTGTTATATGCTGCCCACTTCACTCATCCATTGTACTCATTAGCAAAAGCCTGAAGAAAAATCATTCCACTTGTATCTATTTCTTATTCAAAATTCCCACTGGATCCTCATCTGTCAAAACATCCCTGTGTTTGAAGGTATTCAAGCATTTCTGAACTAAGATTTGAATTTTCTCCCATGTTAATTACAGGAACAACATGCTGAGCTGCTCTTCAATCAGAAGTCTCCTTTTTGCCACAGGAGAATGTGTGACATACAGCTTACGACACAGGAAAAGAAGTCACGGCTGTATTTAGCACTTAAATGAAATAGAACTTGCATGTTTCAGAGACCATTGCAAAAGAATTTAAAATAATCTCACAGGATCAAAAAACATAACTATAATCTGCAGAAGTAGCATAATGTTGGCTGAGCTTCACTTGTCTTAGCTTTGTGCTTTCTTCCACAGGGAGAAGTGCCAAAATTCTGAATTTTCCAGTTAGCAAACCTGCCAATGACACCAAGCTGTGTGGTGTGGTTGACATGCTGGAGGGAAAGGATGACAGGCATGAAAGGTGGGCCCATGAAGACCTCATGAAGTTCAACAAGGCCAATCCACCTGGGTTGGGGCAATTCCAAGCACAAATACAGACTGGGCAGAGAATGAGTGAGAACAGCCATGTTGAAAAGGACTTGGGGTCCTGGTGGATGAGAGGCTGGACATGGCCCAGCAATGTGCACCTGCAGCCCACAAAGCCAGTTGTGTCCTGGGCTGCATCAAAAGCAACGTGGCCAGCAGGTTGAGGGAGGTGATTCTGCCCCTCTACTCCACTCTGGTAAGACCCCACCTGGAGTACTGCATCCAGTTCTGGGATCCCCCACACAAGAAGGACATGGATTTGTTGAAGCAAGTCCCAAGAAGGGCCAGAAAGATGATCACAATTCTAGAGTACTTCTTCGGGATGAGAGAGCTGGGGTTGTTCAGCCTGGAGAACAGAAAGCTCTGGGCAGACCCTAGAGCACCTTCCAGAACATAAAGAGGTCTACAAGAGAGCCAGACAGGGACTTTTTACAAGGACATAGTGATAGGATAAGGGGTGATTACTGTAAACTCAAAGAGGGCAGGTTTAGGTTAGATATAAGGAGGAAATTCATTATTGTGAGGGTGGCAAGGCACTGGAACACTTTGCCCAGGGAAGATGTGGATGCCCCATCCCTGGAAGTGTTCAAGACCAGGTTGGATGGACATCTGAGTAACTTGGTCTAGTGGAAGGTGTCTCTGCCCATGACAGGGAGGTTGGAACTAGATGATCTTTAAGGTCCCTTCCAACCCAAACCTTTCTATGATTCTATGACTCTGTATTTCTATGATCCTACTGCAGGTACCACTATGTAGAGGTGAAAGGAAAAGAAAAAAGAGATATAAGCCCAGGTCCAAATAAAGAGGTAACAACACAGCAATGAGATGGGATGTGACACTGTCCTTGCAAGGGAAGAGAATGGAGATGGACAAGGTAAGTGAGATGAAAGCAAAAAATGGTTCATGATTGTAAACAGCCTCATTGTAAAGGGAAGTGAAAAGGTCACTGAACTGGAATCAGTGACTGACAAAGATGAAAGAGAATGCTGTGTGATGAAAGGATTCCTATTATTTATAGCAACAAGTTCTTGAAAATGAGAATACTGTAATCCTGTGTATGTGTTGATGTTAGATGAGCCGCTAGTGAAAGACTGTATGGAAGTGACACTACTCAAGGAGAAACAGGGCAAAAAAAGATTGAATGAAAAGACTAGTGCATGTATGGAATTGCTGCTAAACTGCTTAAAGAACTAGGGGGGGTAGGAAAGTGTCTGCCACTGTATGCCTTTATAAAAGTGTTACATCTGTTCATCAGAGCACACTGCAAAAGCAGCCATCGAGAAAGTGCTGCAAGAAATCAAGAACTGCAAGAAAGCAAAAGGCAAGATTTGTACAAAGTTCCCAAGAAAATAAGTTATTCAACCCACCACTACTAGTAGGCCAGCCTGTGAGAAGGTGTTTGTGGCTTAGCCAAAGATGTGGCTAATGTTTTTGGCTTAGCAAAAGTATGTCCCCAATGATGCTGGTAATGAGAAGAGATGTTGGCTTGGAGTCAATCATCCTGCAAACCCATGGAAAGAAGGTATGCCAGGCTACTGAAGAAGGTCTTGTGGAGCTGGCAGGTAATTGCATGGGTTCAGATGTAGGCCAAATCTTGTTACAAGGGTTTCTACTCAAGTGTCTGTCTGAATTCCACTTCAATTCTAAACAAAGAGAAGAGAAAGAATAGGGAGCACTAGGAGAGTAAGAGTAAGAAAATAAAAGAATAAAAAAGAGTAGTACATAATGAGAGAAAAAGACTGTAAATATCTTCAGAATAAGCAGAGCTGTGCAAATGGTGGTATTGCCTCCTAAATAGTTCAGTGGTAAAAATGTGAGGCATTAGTAGGTAAGCTCAGTCAAGCAGCTGTGGGAGCAGGTGAGTGAGGAAGAGACACAGGAGAGGAACTGCCTCCAAAAATGCTGACTAGGGGACAGTCTGGAGCAGTCTGCAGATTGCTCTCTTGCCTTCCTCTGCTCATAAAGCAGAGCTGCAGAGTCTGAATGAAACAACCCCCTCACCTTTTTCATCCCACAGGAGGAGCTGCCAGAACAGCAAGTGTTTCAACGTATGCAGGTCCTGTAGGTCCTGTCACTTTCTTGTAGCCTTTCATGAGTCTAAGTTTGCCTGCATGTTCGTGCCGACATAAAACAGGGGAGTCAGACTCCAAAGACAGTCATCTGTCTTAGCTAAGCTAAAAGAATGAGAGATGCTAGCTAAAACAATGCCTGAAGGTACAGTGAGATTAGTTTGTGGTGCTGAGCCTCAGCTGGACTCTCTGGAAGCTGCAGCCTCTGGGTAGTGTGGCTCTGAATAATAAACAGGAAGAAAACACAGAGGTGCCAGTAGTATTTTCACCTTATAGAAAATTTATTAATTGTGTCAGCTAGCTACTTCTGTGCTGTACTGAAAGGGTGGTGAGACCATCTCTTACCATGGTGCTTCCAAACCATAAATTATCTGAAATGCCCTTGGTTGACTCTGCATAGAGGTAAGATGTTCTGTCCTGAACACAGTGACCGACACTGAGTCCTTTCCCTTTGGATCCAGGTTATCACATCACAGCATCCTTCCATATTACACCTTCCGATGATGGCATCTGTTTGGCTTCCATGAGTAGGGGTGTGATTACCTGAGAACAACTAAGTAACAACAAGTGACCTATAAAACTCCTAAATGAGCTAATATTTGGTCAATATGCTTCAAAATACCTGTTTTACAAGGGAGTCCTGGTTATCTCAAGCAGATTACATTCATTTGAAACGATAT
This sequence comes from Neopelma chrysocephalum, assembly GCF_003984885.1. Lineage (NCBI taxonomy): Eukaryota > Metazoa > Chordata > Aves > Passeriformes > Pipridae > Neopelma > Neopelma chrysocephalum. Next base: position 4,606,822 of record NW_020897726.1, on the reverse strand, counting down.
ATCAGGTTATCCACAGTCCTATTTTAACTTTTTAAATTTTTTATTGATCTTAAACAGAAATTTCTTTTGCCTTTGCAGTACTTATTTCTTGATTCTTCATTGAGCATATAATAATATATGCATGTCTATAAACTCTTTGTTTGTTAAGTACCATAATGATTTCAGGATGATTGGTTGTGACAAATGCAAGGTACTCTGTGCTACAACTATTTTGAGAGAGCTGTGAGCATTATCTGGCATTCCCTGAGTGTATTTCTCATTACATCCCATCATTTTATTGTCTTTCAACAATGATGTCCCTTGTCTTCATTCTAGTCTTGCCTTGGGGATAAAGTAATGAGTCCTCAGACCATTTTCCTCTCTCTCTAAAGGGAAAGCAAAGTACCAGACAGAGGAGAAGATAAAAAAGCTCACATAGTAGAAAGCAGAGAAGGAGATGGGACTATACATCAAAGAAATCATGAGTAGATTTGATTCACGCCAGGTCCAGGTATCACTTGACTGATCTGTAAGAGACCCCAGCTTAGTCTCTTTTGCAAAACTCCACTGAAATAAGTTCAGGTTTCTCATGCTAACTGATCGCTTTCTCTCTGTCTCAGTTGCTGGATTTCAAGTATCCCCACTGAGTATTTGAACATGGATTCAAAGCAAGTATTCTATCTATTAGAGAATTGTATGATAGACTTTGGCATTTATGAAATAGAAGGAAAGGCAATAACGTTTTGTTTTGTTTTGTTTTGTTGTTTACACTGCTAGTTGCTGGAGACCTTCCCGTGGCTACGGAATCATCACTAATTTCCAGTATATAATACTGAAATTGAATTATGGATAACATATCATTTTCTACATCTTTAGCTGCCAGCTCTTGGCAGTCCTGTGAAAACTGTACATCTTGGACTCTCTAGCATTTTAAACATGGTAATGTCTCTGCTTCAAGGACACATCTCTGTTCCCTCCTTTCATAGAATCATAGAATATGCTGAGTTAGAAAGGACCCACAAGGATCATGAAGTTCAATGCCTGGGCCTGCACAGACCATCACCAGGAGTCACACAATGTGCCTGAAAGTGTTGTCCAAACACTACTTGAACTCAGACAGGTTTGGTGTTGTGACCACTTCCCTGGGAGCCTGTTCCAGTGCCCAACCATCCCCTGGATGAAAAACCTTTTCCTAATATTCAACCTAAACCTCCCCAACTCAGCTTCACACCATTTCCTCGAGTCCTGTCACTGGTCACGAGAGTGACGAGATCAGTACTTGCCCCTCCACTTTCCCTTATGAGAATGTAAGACAGTAATGAGGTCTCCCTTCAGTCTCCTCTTCTCTAGACTTAACAAACCAAGTGACCTCAGATGCTTCTCATACAGCTTCCTCTCCAGACCCCTCACCATCCTCGTTGCCATCCTTCAGATGCTCTCTAATAAATAGCTTAATGTCTTTCTTATACTGTGGTCCCCAAAACTGCACACAATATTCAAGGTGAGGCTGCACCAGAGCAGAGCAGAGCAGAGCAAGACAGTTCCCTCCCTTGACCAGCTGGTGATGCTTTGCCTGATGCCCCCAGGGCACAGTGGGCTCTCCTGGCTGCTAGGGCACTGCTGACTCATATTCAACTTGCTGTCAACCAGGACCCCCAGGTCCCTTTCCACAGCCCTGCTCTCCAGCCTCTCGTTCCCTAATCAATACACACAGGCAGGAATGTTCTGTCCCAGGTGCAGAATCTTTGCAGACATTACCAGAACCATTCCTTTTCTTGTCCTCCTGGCACATCTCCATCTGCTTCTCCTTTTATAGATTAGGAGGAGGCCTTCACTTCTAACTGCTGAAAGGCAAGTTGGTCATTGCTTCTCCCAGCTCTGCTTGCTTTGCTGAAATGGGGTCAGATCTAGCCCTCCCCACCTTCTGTTTCTGCAGGACTGACCCTGGTTTAGGGCAGCTGACAGCATGGCTGCGGGTGCTGCTGCCGTGGCTTCCAGTTGAATGAGTGTTTCACAGAGACTGACTTGGTCAACATCTTTGTGCTGGATCCCCAGAGGTCTTTGTTTTCACCACCCAGTGGGTATTTCAGTTCCCACTTCCTTTGACCAGGAAATAAATAATACTGGCTTTTCTCTGTGCAACTCAGAAATCAGTATCTGTTTGAAATTGCTGCTGTTGTCCTCTTTAAACTGCAGAACATTTGACAGCTTTATGCCCTAGCAACACAAAGCAAGGCAGACTATGCCATTCAAAACAAGTTCCTCTTCCTGGGAATGAGTAGAAACCACTTGTGATACAACACACACCTTCTCACCATGGTATTCTGCAGCCCCACAGACTTCTTAACCCATGAAGAACATTCTAGGAAGGCTTGGAAATAGCTTGGGAGCTATAATTTGACACGGGAGGCATGAACACCACTTGTCAAAAGTACAGCAAATTGCTCAGGTTTACCCAGGGAAGTCAGAAAAAAATGCATGATTTATGGAAGAAGTGTACAAAAAAGAGAGGTGGTTCAAGCTCTGAACATAGCTGTTGTGGCTCCTGATGAATCATTTACAGAAAAAGACACTCAGTTTCCTTTCATATGTAATGAAAAAGTGCAAAAGAGAGTTTCCATAAATTATTTTCATCCTCCTTTTTATGCATCCAAAACATTGCTTTAACCACTTACTGAAGGACTATACTATAAAGCTAAAGAAGCCACACACAACCACAGTGGAAGAAAAGGATAGAACTATACAAATAAGAATAAAATATCCCGCCTTCTCATTTTGCCTTCATAAAAATACATCTTGAGTGCAATCCTGATTTTCTTGCAATCAAATACCTACGGCTGTTACAGAGGCAGGGTTCCTTTGGATCCCACTCCACTGCCACCAGTCTGGCCCTCCTCATCAAATGGGCTCTGCTCATGTCTGCAGCTATTTCTGTCTTTAACCCCATTAAGTAATTTCTCTGTGGCCACAGCTTTACAGGGATCTCAAAAAGACAAGCACAGCTCAAATGCATAATTTACTCTTTATCCTCACTTCCTTCCTTCCTTCCTTCCTTCCTTCCTTCCTGTCCCTTCCATGTAAATCAAAACTATATATTTTTGTTCCCATTGATACTGTTTCTACTTTTGCTTACACCTTGGGCCACTTTGAAGCTGTGGAGTGCAACTCTCATTTCTTCATCCTCAGCTGGTATCTCGAGTGCAAAAGCTCATTCCCAAGGGGGAAAACTATCCAAATGATCCTAAGACATCTAAACATTTCCAGTCACTATAGAACCATGGGTAAACAAGTAGATATGGGTTGTGAGACTCTAGGGAACAGGAATAAACATTTTTGGGAGATAACCTTTCCTCTAGCATTTTTCTGCACTGGCACTTTCAAACATCTGCTGCATCCTGCCAGCTTTCACTGTGATACCGTCATAAATTATCAGTGATGCCCAGGTGGTGTTTGCATTACAAACCTCTAAGGAATATCTAGATTCTTCAGGAAGGGAAAATGTTAATTTGGTAGCTTGCATTTTCCCCTCTAACATGAATTCTCAGATTGATGTTGCAGGACAATGTAAAGAGCAGTGACCTGCAGAGGGTTTTGTCTTCCAGATAAGACATTAAGCCAGAGTCTGCTACTTGCAGTCACTAAAGATACTGTGACACTTTTGTCTAAGATATATTATTTCCTCTATTCTTGTGAAATCCCAGCTGTGAACCTTACATTCCTTCTATCTCTTTTCTCCTTAAAATTAAATTGGATAGGATGGTTTTCATTTCCTGTCCCCTCACTTCTTGTGTTGTGTGGCTACAGGCAGTTAAACAACCACAGTGTTTCATCCTGGAGGTGCCTGTATCTCAGTAAAGGGTGAAATAATCTTCTATGAAAAGATTTACCTGCCTCACAGGCATGTTGTGAAGTTTAAGCCTTTTTTTTTTCTAGGATAGTATTGAGATAAAAAGCACCATGAGTATACAGATGACCTGTACGTTTACAATGAATTGACAAATTTTTAATGCAATTAAGATCATCATTTTCTGAGATTTCTGTTTCCTTCATCATTTTTTGAGAGGAAAAATTAAAAAAAAAAGCAATTGAAAGGTAATCCAGACAGGAAATGAAAACCAACCACAGTGCTTTTCTTTAAAGGAAATAGCTCTTTCTGCCAGGCATGACCTCTACAGAATGTATAAAAACTATTGTGAAGGATGGCTGTCATATTAATGCATTTTCAGGTCTTTTCCTGCAGATACTTTGAAGACGTGTGACTCAGCTCTATTTCTTTATATTCAGCAAAACTAGTGCTTGCTTTGAATACCAAAGGATTTTAAAAAAAAGAAACACAGAGAGATCTCTGTCAGCAGTCACACAGTCAGTGCAGTTCCTGATGAAAATTATGGCAGATGCTTAGGCTACATTGGTACCTTGCAATTTCATTCCTATTTCATTGAGTTTTGCAGACCTGGAGACTTGCCATCTGAGAGAAATTAAAACAGGGAATGTGCTTAAAATTGGGTGCTAACATAGTTTTCAACAAACTTAGCAGAGACAGGGCATGGTTAGATGTTATTCCATTCACTCCTGGCAGAGGGAGACACCAGAAACCTCTCTAGTTATTACACTGGAGGATCATCTGCCTTGGAAGGATAATGGCTATTATTAATCCTTGTTTCTGGCAGCATCCAGCATGACTGAGATTCTTTCAAGTGCCAACAAAGATCAGTCCTTATCCTTATAGTCTGAAACTAAATTCAGTGTCAGAGGTAAGGGGAAGTAGTACAATGTACAGAGTGCTTCTTAGGATGGTCTGAACTGTGAGACAGCCAAGCAGTATCATGAGTAGGAATGACCTTGAGAATCCTCCAGTCTATTTTAGTCATACAGTGATTGTAGAAACTGACTGCTTCATTCTTGATGAGTTTTGTCAAGTACCTTCTGTGAAAGTAAGTATACACACTGTAGGAAGAAAATCAAGTGCAGTCTATTCTCATTTATTTTCAGGAGAATTTTTCAACTTGTAGTTTATTGAGACTTTGCAGAACAAACCCAAATTCTTCTTATTTAGACCCTCCTTTTAAAGTCTTAACTTTCTGGTCCTTTTTTTTTCAAAAATAAATATAGGAACTACGGGTTGACCTCAAATCATAATTTACAAATATTTTATCTTTACCAGGTGTTTATTTTGTTTGCATTATCTCATCTCTTTCTTCCCTGGATATTTGAGGATTAGCATATGTTGTGGACAAGATCAAAGAGATCAATTTACAGTTTGTGAGCTTTATAAGGGAATAATTTGATTTTTGCAAACACGGCACAGCTGTTGCGCATGCAAAAATCTACTTACTGAATGGTATGTAAAGAAAAGATTTCTACATACTCTTTTGTTTGAAAGAATTGACTCTTCCATCTCATACAAAAATCAATTAAGATGAAAATGCAACTGGACTGTAATTTTTTTTAATCAATAGAGCTCCATGTCTCCAGATTCTATTGAAGTAGGTTTTCAAAGCCCTTTTGTTCTCACCTGTCTATGAAAAATCATTCACAGCATCCTGGGTCTCAGCTCACAGTGGCTGCCTGAATCCAAAAGGTAAAGCAGTCCATCCCTGTGGAGGACACCAGCTGTCTCATTGATTCTGCATGGCTCTTGGCTGATGCTGAAGTAGCACTGGCATAATTTCCAGAGAGAGGTGTATAATGAGGTAGCACCATGTTAACTATTAGCAGGGAGAAGTAGAACATCTGGTCTGGAGGAAAAGAGGAGTCCAGAGCTGAGCTGAGCTACCAGCATCAAAGCATGCATCTGTGGGGCGGTGTATGCCAGGATTCATTGTCTAGAAGCAACAGATTTGGGGAGGAAAAGAGATGCAAAAATAATAGGAAGAGAAAATTCCTTTTCCAATGTATTTTTCTTCTAGAAGCTATGGTCCTGATGACTTAAAACCAGCCCTGTTAAAAGAAAGGATACTCAGAATAATCCTCATATAGTATAAATGCACAGTTATTTCCTCAACTTTTTTTTTATATATCTGTCTCTATGCTTTTCACAGACTAAGCTAACACTTCTATGCCATCCCACTAAGACCCTAGCTTGGTGCAACATTTTCTGTCCTTTTCAGGTTGCAGTTCTACAGCAGGAGTTTAAAAATGCCAAGAAGCACCCAGTTTGTGAGCTGGGAGCAATCTCCTCATGCGCCTCTCCCACAGTCCGGAGGGATGAGAATGTAAACATTGAAAATTATTCATCAACACTTGGTGGAGATGTGGGGAGTGTTTTAAGAACAGAGACAGGGTGAGAAAAGGAAGGAAGTCACCCCACGCAGCCCTTGCTAACAGGTGCATTCACACCAGGTGTTGGCTCTGTTCTCCACTGACTATAACAGCAGGACACTGGCAGTTTTTGCAGTGGTATAGAAATGCCTGGGTATATTTCAGCTTTACTTTTGTTGGATTCATACTTTTAAGAAATCTTGGTTTATATCAATGAAACAAAAGGAGCAAGGAAGTGTCTTCCTAACATTTGTTAGGGACAAAATAATCTCTGCATCAGCTTCCAGAGTACAGCTTTCTCTTTGGTTGTAGTGTCAGATACCCAAGTGAGTGTATGGTACCCTCACAGTTCTCTCATCATCATTCTGGGCATGCTCCTTTCTGAACAAAGTCGCCTCCTAGAGGACTTATACTGAGGAATCTGGTCAAGTACCCATAATGCCAAGTCCTAGTGACAGGCATTTCACAATGAAATCAATTCTCTCTTACCATCACGGGGAAAGGTGACTCTGACCTGAGTTTTGCTGTTTGCTTCGGAAGGGTTAGGATTCCCAGCATTGCTCTGTCCCATGACTAATTTAGAATTAACTGTCTGATTAACACAGCTTATTAATTGCATACCAATACTTTGTCCTTTCTGCTTGTACATCCCTGAGCTGTGATTTTTGCAAAGTATTATGAGATTGATTGATATTTTCTTACAAGCTAAATACGGAATAGTTAAATCTGCCAAGGACCTTTTAGACAGTATCTCTACCAACTTTCCTGCTGTCCCATCTGGCTTTTCATAGTATGGATTTGCCATGACCTGCTTTAACTGATACAACAAAGAAAAGCATTGTTGGAAAATAAGACTCCCGTGACCTCATTCAACCCCAATTAGGACTCCCTGAAGTCCCTTATTTCACATTGCAAGTAGTCAGATTCACAGCAGCAAGTTATCAGCTCCTTAGCCAGCATACTAATTTGTCATCCTCACCCATTTCCTCCTCTTCTACTCACAAACTGCTCTAGGTAGTTTCTGACTCTAAACTGCCTATTCTTTCTCTACTCCCCCCTCTGCCTGCTCAGAGCAAAACTTCATCTCCTTTCCTAATTATCTTTTCTTATCCTACTTTTGAACTTCAAAATATTCTGTGCCTTTGGGGATTTGCTGGTCTAACTTTTCCTCTTTCCTGCTCACTTATTTTTTTAGGTCCTCCTTTCTTTATAAATACCAGGAACACCAAGGGTGGTAGCATGTATGCTCTATTCCCCACTTTAAGCACTATGAGTCTATATATGTATTACTGGGGATGTGAACTCTGTGAAACATCTTCTTTCCTCATTTCCTGCCTGTTCAGAGTGGTGGACCTCTTGGTGTAAACTGTGTCCCCCCTTTCAGCCAGTTCATGCGAATATGTATTTTGCATGGACTCTGAGGCACAACGGGTGGGAGGTATTGTTCCTAAGTCTTACCTCAACAACGGGGTGGGACACTGTTAGTGAATGCCTCCATAGCCAGAAACTGCCAAACACTCCAAAATCCTAAGGTAGAGATATAGCCAGTGGGGGGGGGAAGTCACTGCATTAGAACAGGCCATATTAAAAGGTTTTTTACAGACCCATCTGTATGAATATAAGTGGCTGATCCATTTCTCTATAACGACTCTGGTATCAGTTGCCTGACAAGTTACTGGGGGGGGGGGGGCAGAAATAACATGTCATCAAAATGAACTCCTTGAGTATTTCCATTTTGGTGCACAGAACATTCGATAAAAAGAGGCACTTGTCATCACTTCCTTAAACATAGTCTTCTGCCTCTTTTGTTCAAACCACTAAAAGCTAGATAGCATATGCACAGGGCGTAAATTCTTCACAGGCGGGCATCTGGATTAGTATATTGAAATTGAGTCTATTTTTAGGCTACTGATGCTAGCTTCCCCATGAAACTGCATATTTGTAGTTTTCAGGCTTTCTGAAGTGGATTCTTGCCATAAATTGATTGTAAATCATTTTGAGTGCATGGGAGGAAGGGCCTTCTCCGAAGTCTATTGAAAATACATTAGAGCCTTCTATTGATTTGAAAAGCTGAAGATCAAGCCAGCAAGGATTCATTCTGTCCATGTAAAATACCAGCAATTTGCATTAGAAATGCAACATAAATGTATTTCTTATGCAAAACTCAGCTGAACAACACACTTCACTGCCTATCTAGCAAATTCCACAGCTGGAAATATTGTTCTGTCTTTTACACCCTTATTCTTCTTATCCAAGTAGCTAACCAGATATTTGGGGTTTTCACAATTGTTTCGTTAGGGGGATAAATTGATAAGAGAGTCTGTGATTGCTCTGGTACAACCCATTTTCTTTACTAGGAACAAGCATAAATCCCTGAAGCAGAAGGAAGAGCAATAGAATGTCATTCTTTTTGTCTTTAAGCATTCTAAATCTGTCTTTTTAACAATCATTCTGCCTCGAAAGCTGCTTTTTTCCCCTTTGGCTTTCCTTCAGTCATGCCACATATATTTCTCTGTTACCTGTTTTTCTGGTCCTTTCTGCTTGTTTTTTTTTTTTTTATGGCTGCTGATTCTCTGCTCTATTCATTAGATCTTTAGGCTCTGACGGCTTTCCAGAAATTTGGGGCTACTGGGATCTGCTGTCAGTGTTCATAGTGACAATTCCATTGTGTCAGTTGCTGCTTAATACCTAGTATCACTGTTCTCATTTACCTTAAAAGAGAGTGATTGTCATGCCCAGGAATTTCAGTGAGGTCTGTGATTGTTTCCAAATCAAAAAGTTAAGGTCTATGATCTAGTTACAACATATAGGCATTTCTCTCGCTCTCAAAGAGCGCCATCCAAATCAAAATACATTCTATATTGACTCACTTGTTCTCAGGCCACTGAGGCTCAGAGAAGGCTATATATAGATCAATAGGTTCACATGGGGTCAAATGAGAGGGGCACATGGTTTTAAATCTCTTCAGGAAAAATTCGAGCTACCAATCAAGCCATTCCTCATTCTGTGAATTTGTATTACCTTGACTGATCACAAATTGTGAAGCAATGGATATTTATTAAATTATTACCTTTGGGGGACAGTATTTATTGTCTAAGCCACACACTGCTAGGATAAGAGAAATTTAGTGTCCAATGCAATTCTGTTATATTACTTTTTCTCTCAATCTCAAATATTTTTATTTATTAAAGTCTCAAAACACATGCGAAGTCAAGATATATTTATAGAATTTATTTTAGCAAGTAAGTGTGATCATGAAGGGAATAGAGATTCCTGGTGTTTATTCTCAGGTCAATCACCAAATTACAGAGAGTTTTGAAAAAAACTCTTCACATTTTAGTCTTTGGTCTTGTGTGACGGCCTGGAGAATGTTTTTCAGTAGACTTATGAATTCTCATTAATTTATGAACTCTGCTTATGACTTATTTTCAACGTGGAATAAATTTGTGCAAAAAGAGACCCTGCCTGAGAGACAGAAATGAGTCTTCAGGGCCTTGCACTGCCTCTACCCAGGAAAATAATGGACGTCACTACCTGAGCCATTAACTCTTCATAATTTCAAGCATCAAATTAAAGAAGCGATGCAGAATAGAAACAACGCAGAGGAAAGGCAGGAGGAGGAGATATTTAAAAATGAATTTTACAGGCAACACTAAAAAAAGTGGCAAAAATCCCACATTCTAAAACAGGAAAATGGTCTGGCAGAAAAAGAGATAAAAGACTTAAAAAACCTTAACCATTATATTAATGATCCATTAAAAAATCCTAAATAGTGGATTTTATTTTTTTTAACATCTACAATTCTTTATTTTCCATGTCTTCCATAATTGGTATGCTTAAGGTCTTTTACAAAGGCTGAATGTGCTTAGCTTCAGCTGTCACAGAGCTCTGCAGAGTTAAATAGCCTGTCAGAGCTACCTCAGGAGGGCCTTGATGAAACCAAAATTATTTCAGCAAAGTGTACATGAGCACAGTAATATTCTAATGTTTCTGGAGTCGTATTAGTATAAAAAGTAGTGCTTTTGTATCCAAATTTTTTATGCCCCCTCCCTCTTACTGCTGAATAAAAAAGACTATTTACACCGAAAGTAATAAATTGTGACATTGTGCTCATAGGAGAAACTACTGAAATTAATAAAAAAAAAACTAGTGTGTTCAGCCTTCTATATGAATTTTACCTTCCCACTTATTTTGTGTCTTTGCTATGCTTTATCACGACAAAAATTTATACACACTTACAAAATCTGTTTACCCAGGTGTTCTGCTCCCTGATGGAAGGCTTTCACCACTCAACCATTATATAAAAGATGGGCACTATTGTTGTCCCTGTCCTTTCTCTGTACCTTCAAAAGAGAAAAGGATGTAATTATGTGTTCTAATGAGTTGACTTGGAGGCATAAACAAAAGGAATCCCTTTCTGAGGGGCTTAAATTTCCCCATACATTAGGCACCTAACTCAAATTTGTCAACTCCACTCCCACAGCCAGTTCAGTTTCAGCACTGAACACAACTATATGTGCAAAGCTACGCATCAAAGATTTGACCAAGGTCATGTTGAAGTCTGGGATGGAGTGAGGGATTCAGGTTTTTATTTCAAATGCCTTGTTCCCTTCTAGTGCACCTGAAATGGCACTGAAGACAGAAGCACTAGCTATTCATATAATAAATAACCCTTCCACTGAAAATTGCTCCAGGCACACTTGGCAGCAGGAACAAGGGTAAGTGGGAGGACCAAGCCAGCTGATAACACTTGGTAAACTATTAACCAGCCCACACATGGGCTTGAAAGGTTTGTGCCTCTATATATTAATCTTTTTGTAAACACACAGAGGACAATTATGGACATGGTGGCTTACACTTCTAGTGTTAAGAGATTGCTGATCCAACATGATTATTACTGCACAACTCCCCCAGATATCTGGGGATGTCCTTTAGGCTCAGAAGGACATCCCAGTCTGGAGTGTTTCTGTATATACATATGTATATAATGGTGTTCGGTTCAGAGACATAAAAAAAATCACAGAAAAGCTCTTCATGACACCTAATAGAAAAGATCATCTTGACAAGTGTGTGACTTGCCCTGACTTGAGTCCAGTAACTCCAGCACAGAGGCTGCAGTTTGTTTGCAATGGTTGCAATAAGCTTCACAGTCCTGCTCAGTGGCCCTAGGTTAAAAAACAAGCTTGTCTTATGCAGACCCTTCATATTCCATCCTCATAAAGCCTGAATACTCAGACTATAAAAGCAGAGCAGATCTCAATGAGAGTGTATAAGTATCAAAAAAATCTGAATATACACGAGTATTGATGTCTCTGTATTTGAGCACATGTTCTGTCTGTCCTGGAAGCCCCAAGATCCCAGGAAAACTCTTACATCCTGATCCAGCTTCTGTGGGCATTCTGTTTTAAAGGTTGTATGATATTGCTGGTAGCTTTGAAAAAGGTCTCCATTTCACCCCAGAAGTACATACATACAAACTCTGAGAAATGTCATTCCTCTTTACATCACAGCATCTGGCTTCCTTTTGCAATAACAGGTGCTGTATAGGGCAAGATATGACAATCTGAGCAATAAAATTAGAAATTCTAATCTCTCCATGCTGGGTGCAGAAAGAAGTTCATAGAGGCATTGGTTTACTGTAGTATGTTATCAAATTGTGATAATGCAGATAAAAAGAGAATGGAAATGGCAAAGTTATTAAACTAACTGTATTTGCAAGGATATTAATTTGATTTATCTCACTTATTATTATTGCCATCAAGCTCAAATGCAAATCCTAAAGTGTGAGTTAAGTAGATGACTGAATTTAGTTAGGGGGATGGAAAACAAAGGATTAACAATTATAAATGCTACTTCCTTACGTGAATTTGGAAAATAAAATCTTTCTTCTAAGTGATTCTTTGACATTCTTCTTGTTTTCCAATTTTCTTAGGAATTTTTAAAGCTCCCATTTTAAAGGAACCCATAAAGACCACTAGCATTTTTGCTTTACTGGACATTAATATGTTTGCCTGACACTAACTTAATTCTCTGGTGTTTCAGTAGATGCTCAGAAGATGCTCAGGATCATATGGAAATCAGAAGACCTACTGACCTCAAAGAAAAACATGAATTGTTATTTTCTGCCTACAAATAAACAGTGTGCTTTATTAAGTTTTAAAATTTGTTTTAGGTTATTGTGGTGCTAGCACACCCCCAAAGAAGAATTAAAAATGTGAAATATATGGTTTCTGGCTTATGTTTCCATTTCAGTATAAGGGATTTTTTCTTTACATGTAATCTTTCTTTAAGGAAAGAGGTGGAGTTGTGTTAGGTTTCTTATATTGTACATCTTTAAAAGCCTGTATCCAGGGGTTAGAACAATAAACAAAATTCTGAATAGTGTATTCAGATACATTAAAAGGTATAAATACTGGAGTCAGATCATTAACCTCATCCCGACTGCGGATATAACTATAATATATACTACAGTTTAAAGTCACTTGCTGAAGGTAATTTAGGCTTAGAAAGACCATTTTATTAGGATGACTATGATGCCTCTGGTACCCAAGTGGGCTTCTTCAGAGCAGTGTTCTCTGGAGACATGCTTTTTTTTAAACAATACAGAGTGCTTTGGTATATATCAAATCCTCATGTCAGGATTAAATCACAACAAAGCCATACTTTGTCCCTTGGAGCAGAGGGTATGGGCCCAGTGGAATGGATGTGGCTGTATGAGAACCTGTAGTGATTTTGTACTTGTGGACAACCTTACTGTAGATACAAGTAATCACTCTTATTTCTCTGTTTGTAAATGTGTTCAGATCAAGGGTTGTGATTTTAATTATTCAGCTCTGGTTACCTCTTACCAGTTCTGAAATCTGACTACACCCTGATACCAGCCTGTTGCTATTGGTAGAACCTACAAAAGACAGAAGACTTTGATTACTGTTCATCACGGTGTGGAAGCAATTCACCAGCTGATGGAATGAGTGAAGAAAGATGGGGAACACCATTGGTGGGACATTTTCTTTGGGTGGTTGCCAAAAGCAATGGGAATTTTTAACATAATGTTGCAACCTGTGATTAATTTTTAATATTAATCTTTCTGCTTTTCATTTTGGTAATCAGACTGTACATTAAGGTGTGGAGAATTATAGAGACGTTACCCTCAAAGCTTAGAACTAGCTTGTAGAACGTGTTTGTCCCTCTGTCCCTCTGCTCTTCTCCCTCTCATCCTTGTCTATCTTTGCGGTGGAGAAAACTGTCCATAAAATGGTACCCTCCAAGCCTGGGTGGCATCTCCAGGACCCTGGACATCTCATTGGCCAGACCAACACAGCTGGATCAATGCTTATCAGCTGGACTGATGCTGGAACCAGGAGTGATGAGCTCTTTTTCTTTCTTTTCTTTCTTTCTTTCTTTTCTTTCTTTCTTTCTTTCTTTGTCTCCCCCCTTGAATTCATATCTTCCTTTTTCCCTTCCCTTTCACTCTACCCCTTTATCCAAAACCCACTGCTGTGTGCTTATATAGTAGGTCAGGGACTAACGTACAAATTTCCATGACAAGTGTGTAATTTACTAATAAAACTTCCTGATTGTTTGCAGACCCTCTGACTTTTGTCGTTCCTTTTGACCACAAATATTTACAAATCTTAGCTGCTTCCTTTCCCTTAAGGGTGGGTCGTCACCTTTTTGGCTTCAGTCAAGAGACCTTCTTCTGTCATCTTTTTGATCTCCCTGTACTGTAGTTTCCTTGTTGGCAGAGTGGAAGATAGGTCAGAAGTCAGAATTGGGCATAAGACATGAGGTATAATTTACCTTTATGAGGTTTTATCAAATTCTTAAGTGTAAAAAACTAAGTAACAAACCAAAGCAAGAAACAAAGCTCAAACTTCATTTGGTGAATGAAGTAGCTCTCCTAGTCCAATTTCACCTTTGCCTCTTTTTATTCCTTTTCCCTATCACTTCTAATCCCTGGTAAAGTATTTGTTTTCAGAAATTAGAATATCATAGGCACAGTCCACTGATATATTTGTTCATACTGGACTGAAAAACTTCAATTATTCTTCTTTTTATTAGGAGGCTATAAATAGAAAACACCTGCCATTCTCACCATAACACCTTTCTAAAGAAATTGTACTCATCCCTAGAACCCAATGAAACAACAGGGAAAACAAAGCAACAGTACAGATGATGTCCTATGGATTTGGGTTCTACAATCAGGTTCTCTGGTATCTTTTCAGGCACCAGGTCTATGCTCACACTGCAGCTCTTCCTCAGGCCCAGAGGAAGACGTTTCTTTCTGTCTCCATCCAGCTACATATTTCATAAAGTGTTTGGAAATTTATCTTTGAGATTACGAGGAAAGGCTGAGAGAATTGGGATTGTTCAGCCTGAAAAAGAGGAGGCTTTGTGGTGACCTAATTGTACCTGAAGAGTGTCTACAAGAAAGATGAGACCATTTACAAGAGTATGTAGTGACTGGACAAGGGTGAATGGCTTCAAACTGAAACAAAGGAGGTTTAGATTAGATATTAAGAAAAAATTATTTACTATGAAGGTGCTGAGGCACTGGAACAGGTTGCCAAGAGAAGTTGCAGAAGAGTTTAAGGCCAGGTTGGATGGAGCCTGAGCAAGCTGGTCTAGTGAAAGGTGTTCCTGCCCGTGGCAAGGGGGTTGGAACTAGATAATCTTTAAGGTCCCTTCCAACCCAAACCATTCTGTGATTTCATGATTCTGTGATTACTGTTTTTCTCTCAGGTTGGTTGGAACAGGCCAAGAAATTCAGTGGTTATAAGGAGATGAAAGAAAGGAACAGTAAAAGGCACGTACCCATGCACACATTAATTCAGCAATGATTTCATAAGCCTCCTTTCTTTAGGAAACTGAGCCGAACCTGTTTGAAATACCTACAAATAGTATAAGAAAAGGAATAAACATTCAGAATTGTAGAGAGGTTGATTCACTTCTGATAAAAATCCAACTGTACTATATTATAGCAAGTCTTAAAATCTCAGTCCTGCAAAACATTTATCATTCTTTCTTAAGGTAATGTGTTTAAGATGGAATACATGCTTAGAAGACTTGTTAAATTGCCATCACACTCTGTGCCAAAAGTTAGGATTCAGATCCTATGAATTTAAAATAAAAGCTAAGCCAAGGGTAGCCAAGGTTTATTATTATAGCTGTGTGCAGCATGGTAATCAAACCTGTGGAAGTGTCTGCAGCTGTATCCACAACATCCCCTCTGAAATGTTTCCTTCACTAAGCTGAGATCTTGAAATAAGTGGATTGTTGTCTATCATGCAACGTACACAGAAAGAAAAAAAACAACAACCAAAACAGAGAACAGAAAGCAAAATACTTTTGGCTGCCATATCCCTAAGTTAATAATCATTGTAAGAGCACATGTTGAATTTTAGTATTAAAACAAAGAGTTTGATATTATAGATTATAGGGAGACTCATGTGAACAAAGTGTCAGATATAGACATGCGAAGTGTCTATTGAGGCATGGAGCTGCAATACAAAAGCAATCAGTGCAGAAAGCAAGGCAGTGACAATACAATTTTAAATCCATTTGACAGGCAAACTATATCTGTTGAAACTTCTCAGGATGAATGAGTATAAAACTCATTATCAGTATTGCAGCATGCCTCATGACACTGCTTTATTTATTCAGATGAAGATTGGAGAGTGTGAGTAAATACAGCATCCCTGCTCTCTAAAATGTCTTTGCAGGTAAATCCTTTGCCTATATTTGTTCTTTGTGCACTTTCCATGAGCCTCTCATGCAATCTCCCTGTCCACTGTAGGAAATCAAGTTTTATAGAAAGTACAGGGCATGTGAGTGAAGTGTATTTACCATTTAGAATGGTCAGTGAACACATTCAGGGTCTTCATGATACTGGAATGTACTGAATCCTTAATCTTGGCTTTTATGATTTAATGTTCTTGGTTGACTATCTCAGATGTCTGTGAAGCACTGCAGACTACTCAGTCACGCCTTTAAATGGTGAGCATTATTTGGCTGGCACTGTCCATTCAGTCACACTGTGTGGTAACATACTTTGCATCTGGACACAAATGTTTGGGTTTTACTAGGTAATTTCCACATAGCAATTTTCCCACAGGGACTATGGATCCCAAGCAGTCTGCATCCTATTTCAATCCATATCACTGGCCAGCGCCTTGAATCCTAATGTAGGCTGATCTATTCTTCTCCTCTCATTGGAATACAAAGAAGTCTTATAAATTAACATTCCTGAAATATTTCAAATGCACATGACCAATCACATTTGTACATTTTTCAAGATGGAAAAACTTTAAAAAATCACAGTGTCAGTGATTACCGGTGGTTTAGACAGTGATTTTTTTAGCCCAAATCCAGAACTACCCCTGATTTGATAGTATTTGAAGCCTGAATTATCTCGTAGCATGGGTATGTGGGGATCTATGATTTTCAGTGAGCTTTGAATCACTCACACACAACAATTACTTTTGTTTGCTCTGCTTTGTGGTGGAAAACTAGTGAAGATTCAGATTGTTCTTTTTCTTTTTTTTCCTCTCATCCTTGTTATAATATCTGTAATTGTGACAATAGCAATCTGAACCTTGCCCTTTTCTTTGTTGAGTAATTTATTTGAAAGAAACTCCTAATCCCAACTTCAGTAACCTTAGAGAGGAGGTGAAAGAGAGAGGTCATTCAAAATACTGAGACTATCAGAAGTTTTAAATAACAGAATCATTAAGATTCTATAACTGCCTCTGCATGACAAAGATGGTAATGAGGAGAGGAAATAGCGTACTATGCAATGTATTCATTGGGAAAATTACTGTAATGAAACTTAAGCACAGGAAATAATACAAATGTAGCCTATTCTCATTATATTCCAAAGATTGACATCTCTGTATCCCTTTCTTCCTATCATTGTTACTCCTGTATGAAAATCAAACCAAGCTTTCATTTTAAAAGTCACATTCTGCTCAACATACAATAAAAATGTGTCACAGAAAATTGCTAAGACCAGACATGTGGTCAGGCAGTCAGAACATTTATGTTCATACAGATGGGGAAAGAAATCTTATGATCCAATCTGTATGCAGTATTTATCAATCATTACTACTATATTAAGATTTATGAGGTATAGAACACGCTTTGGAAATATCAAAAGTAAGTCTCTATGTGCAATTATTAACCATTTATAAACTGGTGAGACATGAAGTGAAATCATGAGTTTTCCTTCGGAGATTTTTGTGCAGATGATTACTCCAGTCATCCACCATATTTACAGGCTTGTTATCTGCAATGCAAAATGAGCAAGATGTTGCAGATACTTCCGTAGCACACTCTCCTCAGTGGTCTTGGTCTCAACTCTTTCAATCTCCTATGACCATAAGTACAGAAGGGACACTGGTGCAATGGGGTGCAGTACTCCTTACCTCATAAAATCTAGTATTAACTCAATGCAGTGAGGCACATTGTAAGTAACTTTTTCATAATCTTAATCTAAAAATCAATTAAACAAACAACAGGCATGTGTTAACAAAGGATTCTTTGTGCAAAGGCACTAACGGAAGAAGATGCTATTCCTATTCTTTAGACTCACCTATGATGATGCTACTCTTGACAGGTGGGGATTTTTCTTCTCTTCCCATCTGTCTTGCTTTCTTTGAGCAGAATTCCAGCACTCAGTGCCTGGGGGCCCCTGCATCAATAAACACCCGTATGTTTCTATTGTTACATTTTCACCTGACACAACAACAATTAAAGTGTTCTTCTGTATATCCAGCTCTGTTTCACATAGCTCTGGCAACTGCCAGCTGGAATAGGAAGAGACTCTCTGATTTCAATAGTTGACAGAACTGACACGCAGAGAAAGCCAACCAGTGACAACTGAAAAGGAACAGGACGTTACAGAAAACCTGTATGTTAACACAAGAGTCCAAGGCCAAATAGAGCACTAAATAAGATTCAAACCTCACCCTTTCCTTACCCCAGCTGTCACCAGGCATCAGACCTAAACAATTCCCAAGTTCATGTCTTTAGTGACTCATCATAAGTGCTCCTGTGCATGGATAGCACAGTGGCTGTAAAGCACAGATCACATCAAATACAGTGTAGAAAGAAAGGGGCAAAATGAGTGCAACTCAGCACCCATCTACTTTCTGGAGATCAAACTATATACATGCAAACTTGGGAACAACTCCATAGGCAATCTGGGATACCTAATGTATCACACAACGGAGACTTGGGATCCTGCTTACAGCCAGAGGTTCCAGTCCCCCTACACACAGCAGCAGTCTCAACCATTGCACTCCTCCAAACAAGGATCTGTTAAGAGAAACAGGAGTGTGAAGCAAGTGAAAAGACCTGGATACTCTTCACGGCTTCAGTTGTTCCTCTTTTCTTCTATCCCAGTGACGATGTCTGCTCCCAGTGAAGAATGGGAAGAAAAGAGAAAAAGAAAGAAAAAAACTTAAGGACTAAATAGAGTATACAGTAGGCACAAAATACAACATTTTCCTAGAGTAAAGTCTCATCTTATATTGGAATAGTGTTTTTTCCCCATTTGAATTCATGGCCACCACTGCATGCATGCATCTGTCCTTAAAAAGTGCAGGTGTCGCCTTGTAGGTACATCTAAGGATTTGGGGAGCCAAGGCAAGGACAGAGGATTAGTCACGAACATTTTTCCTCAGGAAGTCACACATTTTGATCTGAGTACAAAAAAGGCTCTGTGACTCTGGTAAAACATGTAGAGGTTGCTGCAGATTTCACTTATATTTATTTCTCATTCCCTATAATTTCAGTATAGCAAATTTCAAGGCAAGCTTGTCTAAAGAAAAATTTTAATGTGTTCAGAAACTTCTTTCCAACACTTCACATGATATAACCAGGCACGTGACAAATTCTGGATGGAGAATTTATGACACCTGACATGTAGAGCATTCACATGCCTTTTCAATGACAGCTGCCAAGAAGAAATAGCATCCTCCAGCTGCACAACTTTATCCTTCCCTCACTTGTGAATTGAGATGTTTGGCTTTAAAGTGGCTCTCTGTACTGTACTCTTAAAACTGCAACTGTCACTTGATGAAAGGAAGCCAAATGCTCCATCAGTGACATTTGACAGCAAATAAAAATCTCTTTCCTAAGGGCATAATGGGCAGGATTCAGCCATATCATTCTTTCCTTATATTAAATCACTCCATCCATGGGATTAGCTATCAGACAGTAGACACATGGACTCCACAAAAATATACAAAGCAGAAGCAGGGTACAAAAGGCAAGCACACTCTCTTCCTCAGAACTGAGCATCATGACATTCCATGAATAAATTAATGTGATTACTCCTCCAAAGAAAGACCAAGGAAAACAGTTGGCACTAATGCAAGGCCAGGTACCCCATCACCTTAAGCCTGGCCTTCACAGTGGGATGAAACCATGCGGGAGGATAGAAACAGCAGTTCCTCACTATCTGCCTTCACTTGCAGGATACATTTTAAAGAGCACCACGAGCATATGCACAGATAGTTAAACAAGGATGAAAAGCATGACCAGATGAACAAAAACTTTGAGTTCGTTCATTCTTTCTTCCCACAGCTGCCGTCCAGCCGCAGTCTCCTTCTCAGGTTTAATTAGCAGACCAAATTACACTCTCATGTTATTCTGTTCAATGGAGTTTGCATATGGCATACATTTGTACTAAAGTGCTATGGTAGAGATTTTCTTAAGTGACTCTCTACTAGTATTTAGATGTTGAGGAACCTTATTTCAGAAAGGGTTGAGTGTCCTGACACACATACAGATTTTCTGTATAAGGACTAAAATGTCAAAGACAATCCAGAGTAAATCAACTAATCACAGCTCTAGAGGCACTAGATCTACTGTGGTCCCCATATCCGACCTACCAAGCACACATACCCTACAACATCTTCAGTGACACTAGACATTCATGGTTAAGAACCTTAAATGTGCCCCATAAGTCAAACAGAGATTTTTGGATTTTATGTATGCTGTATCCAGACATAATGACCCTGAGTTATTTATCACATTTCTTCAGCATAATATACTGAAAATAATGCTGCTCACAAAAATCAGATTAAATATTGGTAATAGCTTTTTGTTACTTTTTAATATTTCCTTTATTTATTCATACAATACTATTTGCAAATTATAGTTCAATTCCAAAGGAGCCACATAGGACTAGCAAAAAGATGCCCTCTTGAGCATGAAAACTGCAAGGTCAAGGACAGACCTCCCTTCTCCTACCACTGGGTCAAAGAGGAGATCCTCACTGTAAAAAGAATCTGACTCAGGTACTATCCATGTCCCTATAACATCCTCCCTAGAGAAAGGCTGACCATATCTCCTCTTCAGCACAAGCAAGAAAACATGAGAATCAGCAGAATCCTTCCACTTTTATCTATCCTTACTTAGAAGGATAGGAGAAAGGGGTTCTCACTGTGAAACCTATTTTCTTGGTTAGTGATACAGCCTGGATCACTAAGGCACAACATTCCTGTTTCTCTCTTGCACAACGGAAGGCCAAATTCTGTGTGGTACAGGATATGTGATGAGTGTATTTGGGCTTTCCCAAGCAGATATCTAGTGCTGAGCTGAATTTAGGACTGCTTCACATAAGAAGGACTTAAATGCAGGGCGAGGAAGGAGAGGACACACATCAGTGCACTTTTCTCTGACTGCAGAGTAGCTCAGACCCTAGTGCTCCAGTCAAAAGCACCATGCAAATTACCTTAACTGACCCCAGTTTATTCACAGAGCATTTTATTCTAGAACATGCATCCTGTGAATCCCCTTGGCAACTAGCTAACAGCCAGCAAAATATTCCCTGCCAAATGCCCATTAAACTTCACATAACGTTCCTACACCAAAGAGGCTTTATCTCTAGTTTGTAGTCTCATTTTTTTAAGCATCCTGTAGTACCAGATAAGCTTTTAAAAAAGGTGTTCATTATTTGATGTTTTCTTTGTTCAGAAAAAAATTACAACAAATAAATTTGGGACAAAAACCACAAACAGACACCACTTTCATATTTTCAGTGGTGCTATTCACATGACGAAGAAAAGATACATTTTTAACATTCATGCCCAGAATATTAAAGTTCTGCATTTTGCCAGAGAGACGATTTGGGTATAGAGAGTTTCATTATCAAAGGTCTCAGCTGTTCTTCTTGTCTGTGTCTTCCCCAACAGCATCTTGGATGTCACAATCATTTTCTGGGAAAGCAATTTTGATCTTCCACAGAAAGCTATTAAAAGTAACCTGGATCTTACAGATACAGCACTTTAACCTGAGAATTTTGAAAAAAGCCATAGTCCTTCTTAATTATTTAATAAAGATTTAGCACTGGGTATTAGCTCCTGGGCAGAGATGTATGTCAAGTATATGTCATATAATTTGTTACTGAAGAACGAACATTAATGTCTGTTGCCACCTTAGGAGACAGCTTGACCCAGGCAATACTTCCCTAACAGTTTGTGGGGTGGGAGGATTTTGAATTTCCATCATTTTTAATGATTCATTTGTGTTTTAATGGGGATCCAGGTTCACTGCACATCCTTGGGCCATTGCAGACATTTTACCCCCCTGTGTTCATTCCTCAAAATAAATATTCATACCATTCAAATGCAATTTTTAATTAATAGCACCAGCAGCATTATCATTATTACACCTGAAAGATCCAAAGCCAGATCAGAGAAATGTTACCACAATAGAATTCACTAAATTCTGCTCACATTCCCTTCTAAGGTTGATCACCTTTAAAGTAATGAGAATAAACTGTGGGATAATATAAGACAGATCTAATTAAGATAATGAACTGGAGATTATGAACATTGCTACTCCATGTCTGAAGAATTTTAATATATTAGTCTAACAGAAGGTTATGGATTTACAAAAGGAAAGATAGAGAAATATACAATGTGGGCTTTTTGGACAAAGCTTGAAATTTGGCACCTAAAATGTATAAATAAGAGGGATAAAAGGAAATCAAGGAGGATATTTCAGGAAACACACATCATAATTTTTTAAAATTAATTTACTTAATACTTCCATAGAACACATGATGAGACAATTCACCCTACAAAGTGAGGAATAAAAAGAAAGCAGGCAGGGAAACATTATGAGAAGCTGAGAGGCACTTATAAGGCTATACTGTGGAGAGTTTTATCCTAGCTTCCATCTGATATGGCTATTATGGCCTTGGATGAATTTTTCTTGAGGGAGCAGCCTAATTAGCTTGCCAGCAGCAGCAAGGAAAGGAAAGGGAGGGAGGCAAGCAGAGAGGAAGGGGGTAAATGAGCTGTTAGGTAAAATAGAGTCAACATCAATAAGACCCACTGTTCAGTTTCTGTGAAGTTTCATCTTCCAAAACAAGGCAGCAGAGAGACAAATGTTTGAGGGTGAAACTAGAACTCAACAATTTTCTGTAATCAATAGTATATTGTCAGAAATCATCCTTCTCACATTTGCAGAGGTATATTCTTCAAAGCAAGTGCCTGGGAACCACTGCCTTGGAAAGGTACCCTCAGATAATTCACTGTAATTATTCTGCTACGGATAAAATTTCACTCCAGAAAGAATCATTATTACCCTTCTGGACTAGAAACATCAGGTTACTAGCATATTTGTTGAGGAGTAAGTAAAATTAGGCCAGTCTGTGTTGGCTCTACACTGTACACTGAGTGCACAACAGGCCTCTTCTGGAAAAGGGGACATTGAGAAAACTGAAGTCCTAAGGGGTAGGTCAACACAAAGGCATGACTGCAGCCCAGGTAGGCATAACCTGTCCATCACTGGTGATGACAGCAGCATGTCTGCAGCAGTACAGCTTCCCTAAGACTGCACTGTCTCGCCTAAAACTGCAGGTTATGCTGAGCTGCGAAGCCTCAGCAGCCAGGAGGGGCTGCTCCTCATAGTCTAGCTAGCTAGTGTTATGCCCCAGCCCTTCTGACTCTTCATGGTGTGAGGAGTGACACAGCTCCTGGAGATGATTTGCTCTGTGTTGCATGCTGCTACTGTAGACTAACAGTCCTTCGACGTGCCCCAGTACCTGTGGAAGTATAAACATGTCAAAATGTCCATGGCGTTATTCTGACTCATCACACACTCCTTCACAGAGCTAAGATAGTATTGCTAGTGGGAACAAGAGACATCAGACCCCGCACTCAGGGGAGTCCACAGCCGTTAACAGAGGCTGGTCACTGGATGTGATGGGGGAAGCAGTTAGTGATAGCCAGCTCCGAATGCCATTTCATGTTGTGTTGCCATAGCAATACAATATAAGGAAAAGGGAATAAAATTTTGCCTGATTTAAGACAAGGTTTAGCTTTGAGAATATCCTTTGACAGAAAGAAGTATCTGAGAATAAAATGGAAGTAATGCCGTTCTGGTTCATTTCTACTGCTCCAAACAGGATGCCATAGACAATACATAATGGTTCCAACATCCATTTCCAAAATGATAATTAGCACTGGTGGCACCTGTCAAATTTTCATCTTGTTCCAGACACAGAGGCTGTACTATAGATAAGCCTAATTGTCATTGGTTTCACTGAAATACCCCAAACAAACAACAGGTTTTTCTCCCTAAAGCAGCACAAAGAGAATATCCATAACACAGTATCTACAAAGAGTAAAGCCTGTCTGTGAAGCAGACAGATCTCAGAAGCATGTTCAATGCTTGGGGTAAGCAAGAAAATAGGGACCTCACAAGTCTCACTGAACACAAGCACATTGCTTTTGCCCTCATTTTTCTCTTATTAGCACAGTATTAAAAATAATTCCAGAGGAAAATATTCAGCTGGGCACACTCATCCCCCTAAGGACAGAGAGAGAGAACAAACATGCACCAGCTGCTCTTCATGCTGCTCCATGCTCTCCTGCATGTCACTCTGTGCTTTGGTCATGAGCTCAATACAAAACCCCAAAAGAATAAACTGGAAACCAAGACTGTCCTAATGTCTTTGAGAAAAGCCTGAAAAAATCAGAACAAGAGCACTGAAGCAATTCTTTATAGGTCTGCCAGCTGTCTACTACACACCAGCTCACTGAGAGAGGACAAATTAAATGAGGAGTCATCTTCACTCCTTGAATTTTAAAATAGGCTCTTAGAGTATGACTTGAAAAAAAATCAGTAGACTGTAGACTGTGGGTAAGGCTGATCTTCTAGAAAAATCTGTTTTATATGAATGACTTGTATTGAAAATACACTGCAATTAACTGTTAATATTGTCCTGATTTGTACACATTTAATATGGGCACAAAACACAAGACACTTCCACTGTGACTGTGGGGGCAGAGGGGAGTGTGTTGAAACAATATGATGTTTGCACAATGAGCAAGGCAGACAGTCAGTGAGAAGACAAGGCACCTCTTTGTAAACACTTGGGTGATGGGAGGTTCTCTAGCCCTAGGAAGACTGTCTCAGCCTGCCAGTGAGCCCACAAATTTTCCTTCATGAATGCAGGAGATAAACCAAGAAAAGAAAAAGGGAGCTAGAAATATGTAAGTATGTTTAAGCAGATATTAGCTGGTGGGGTTGAAGAAGGTAGGTCTGCCTGCTTTTACAAAAAGGAAGCATTATTTCAGGGAGACTAAGAGACTTGTTTAAAACCACTTTTCTCTACCTAGTGTATCACCTTGGATTAGAAGTGATCTAGCCACTAAACTCAGGCTTGTCAGTATTCAGTGGAGACAAGGACTTAGTCAAAGTGCAGGTTGGTCACTTGATTTCATACCAAGAGTTTAAGGTACAAAAGCTAAACCATGAAATCTGATAGAGAGATAATTTGAGTCAAGCTGCCCTTCCTAATCATTACAGTCTAGTGAAAAATTTAAGTGAGGAAAGATGCAAAATAATTCTATTTTCCTGTATTATATTTCTGACTTTTTTCAGACAGGTAATATAATTACAGTTTGATCATTTTTAGTGTAGCTCCTAATCATCATGGGGAAATGATGCAGCACTTGTCATCTCTGGTTTGCAGAGCTGAAATATTTTTACTCATATTTTCCTTCCCCAATATTCAAATCAATAGTTCCAATTGTTATTTTACTCTCCATTATCTTTCCAACTTCTGTTGGCCTCAAGACCATATTCTTATCCCATGCATATGTATAGAGATTAAAAGATCAAGAGGTATGAGCTCATTCAAATCTCATCATCTGTCTTATATTCAATGTACCGTACATTAATGGAGTATTAAAGTTTTTGAATTAAATCAAGGTAAAAAATTCAGTTATGATGATAAAGGCTGCTGTAACCCAGCAAACACAATTTTAACTGCTGCATGAATACTTGAGTAGAACATATGATTTGAATAACAATATATTGACAAATACTGAGTAACTATGTGAAAGTTTAACATTTAGTATGGTAGAAGTATTTTGTCAAAAAGTGAGGGGAACATATATGTTGCCAGGTTGAGGACAAAGCTTGATTTTGTCACTACCTGTGTACTGATCTTTAATTAGTTCTATTACAAGCAAACTCCAGGTGCTAAAGTGTATCACTTTACAAAAGTTTTAAAGTCCTTCGATATTTTGTGCTGTTCTGTTTAAAGTAAACTAACTTAAAGTATTCCAATCAGAAGAAGCTAAAATACTATGTAACTCTCTTACCACTTCTTTAGTTCAGCAGCTACCAAGATGACTTGCATCAAAATTACCAGGACAATGAGCTGCAACTCATTCTCCTAAGGGGAATCTTCCAGAAGCCTGGACTTACACTGTCATTGTGGTGACATTTCTGGATGCTGTCCTCACAACCAGAAGTCACCATAGCAAAAATGAGTTATCTGCTGCCCCCTGCCCTTTCCACTCCCAAAAAGTAAAAATTACTTAATACAGAGTCATATACTGTGGTTTTGAGTAATTTTCCCTAATTATTTAGTCTCTGGCACTGTAGAAGTCCCTATAAAAAAAAAAGGGACCCTTCTCTGCTAAGCCCAAAGCATGGAATAAAGTCCAAACCCAACTCAAAATCCAAACCTGACCTAAGAGTCATACAGTTTAGCAACAAGTCTGAGGCATCTTATACTTAAGACCTAGAGGTATTAAAGAGAAAACCCTCATCGTCACTCTTATCCATGCAAAAGCAATGTGGATGCCTAAAGGGGCCCCAAAAAACCTTCAGAGAGACACTATGAAAGGATTCAATAAGCCTGATTCCTTACATCCTTTCTCAAGGTCTTGTGTAAGAAGCATACTACAGTTTGGAGTGGGGACAAAAGAAACCGTATTACAGCTATTTCAGCCATGACATTTCTATTTCATGCAATCCTATTTTGCATTCCCATAGGACATAGAAGAGGCACCAGAGTTTGAGCTGAACAGATCACACTAGAGGTTCCACCAGATCGCAGGGCAATTCAAGGTTAAAGGAGCTCAGAAGAATCTTGAAGCTACTTTTGTGCCTCTTTGTTCTGGGTCATGATTTCTGTGCTTCTACTCTAGAGACAGAACACCGAATTTCACTCTGATTTGTTCTAAGTTTGCAGTTCCAGAACTGATTTCAGATATCCTGATTTCCCAGTTTGCCTGATTTACACTGCAAGAACTGTGACTTGCCCAGCCTGGAGAAGAGAAGGCTCACTGGGATCTTACCACTGTGCATGAATGCCTGACAAGGGTGAATAAAGATGACCCTTCTCTGTGGTACCCAGTGATAGGATAAGAGGAAATGGGGAACAAACTGAAATACAAGAAATTGCACTTTTAACACAAGGAAAACTTTTTTTACCTCAACCACTCTGTGACGCTGTGAGTTCAGGAACCCTTCTAGACAATAACTTGATGGCTACTTCACTGCGAGTAACTGAAAGTTATCAGCATCTGTAATGCTTACTTAAAAATATTTTTTTCTCTGAAGGAAGACAGGATGTGCTGACATGGATGCATGGAGGTTGAACACAGTGCTGAATGAATTTCTTCCAAGTTAGTATTTCTGCCTGCTCTAGCATGATTCTCAAGGGCCCCTGAGTGGAAGAAAGGCTGAAAATACTTGGAACTAAAGAACTTTCATATGCTCCTTTGTCTTTAGTGATCCTCCAGCTTTATGCTTAACTATATACAGTCTTTGTCAGGAAATCACTCTTAAGAGATGCTCTCCGCTGAGGTGTGGGTGGGGTAGGTTTTCATGGGCATCTGAGAGTTTAGGAAACCAATTTACACTTAAAATTGAGAATTGGGTTATCCTTTTCTTTGGCCAGAGAAGAAAATGCTTCCCACCATATTTATTCCTTCATGTATATGATTCCTTGCAATGAGAACTACAACTTCAGTGATGGGAGACCATGTTAGCTTCACAAAATAACCAATAGGCTATTGCAACAATAACCTATTGTGGTTCTTCACATCGCTCCAGATGCTTTTGTCAAGTAGCTCTCCACTTTAGGAGTCACAGGCATCCAGGCTTGCAGCATGTATCAGGTAATGAACAGAATTTTTTTGCCAGAAAATAATAACCAACATGGTCAGGTAGTCAGGAGTCCTAAAATGATACAGTTCTGCAATAGCAGATGATAAACCTATTGGGATTTTTCACAGCACCAACAGGGCTGACTTTCTCCTTACCTTTTTTCCCAATATCTATAATATCAGTCTGTACCCCTACCATTCCCTCACCTTGGCAAGCTGTCACAGAAAAGTACACAAATTAGGAACTCTGTGAAGAATCACATATTTTGTATCTAGAAATAAGTTTAAATATTCACAGTGGCTTGCCTCCATCCTAACAAAAAAAAAAAAAAATCTCACCTTTCACTTTCATCTCAGTCTAGGCCAAGAAAATATGAATTACATGTAGTACCCGCATCATGGAGTTCTGAGCCCCAGGAAAGCAGGACATGTGAGATCACTTTATTTAGTACTACCCTATCCTGACACTGGGATCTATGAACTTCAAATGGAAGATGAAGCAGGAATAGAAAAAAACAAAAACAATGTCTGTCGGGTCTGCCTGTCACAGATAGGAGCTTCTTTGACTCTGCTGCAGAGCTAACAAACAGAAGGGACATTCACAGCATGCACACACTTAGCCTCCCCTCTCCCCTCCTCTTCTCTTTGAAAAGCCAGAGCTCTTTGCATCTCTACTGCATCTCTAGCTTCAATGATGCTCAGTTTCTTTGCCTCCACACTGATATTTCACAGATTCTTAATGACCCCTTATTAAACCAAAAAGTGCAGTTTCATACATGCTAATGAGAAGAGCATAATGTTAGCTCAAGGAGTGGGAAGTACAGCTCCACAATGAAGCATTTTGCCAAAATACCTCAGTATTCACATTGGCAGGTGAAAAATATACTTGAGGACAGAGTAATAACAAAGTTATATTCACATGCAAGGACATCTGAGCATACATGGTGTATAATGAATTTGTGTTTAAACATCTGAATGGAGTGCCTCTGCATAAAATGCTGTGAAGGGATTAAGCCAAAAGAGTCATGTGGCAGTGACTCAATAAGAAAGATAAAGCACAGTCTTTTAGGCCCCAGTTTCCCCAAAACCTTAGCTTCAGCTGCTCAGGCTTCATTTACATTACCACATCTTGTGCTTCAGCTATTAACAGCATAGTACATTGTGACTGGCCTTTTGTGGGGACACAAAAAGAACGAGTGGTCACAAGGAAACCTTTGTGCCTCTTCCGCAGTTGCATAGGAGAGCCAGTCCTTGCAGTCCACAGCTGTATAGGGAGTTTCAGAGTTAATAATACCAGCAAGAGAACACTTTTCAAAGGAAAGTGGAGCAGAAGGGAGGGCAGTTAAAGCTCTGCTCTCTTTCTCTCACGTTAGCTACCAAACTAAACAGAGGGAGTTTATGCTATACCCCCACAAAGGAGACGTACAAACTACTTGTCATTGGAGAAATCCCTTCCATGACACCGAGACTTTCTGCCTGCCCTTGAGAGCTGACAGGCACGACGCTTTCAGGAATTACCAGCACTGCAGTGCACCTGCAGTTCCCCCATGATTTTGCTGTGCCCTTGCTAGTGTCGGGAGAATAGGCGTCATACAGGATTTATGCATGTCCTATTGCTGGATTTATTTATGGATTTTTAAGCACTGGTCATATGCATAATGCTTAATAAGACGTTAACTCTGGCTGAAAGAGATTATTTGCTACATATTCCTTCATTCTCTGCCTCAAAAAATCACAGAGTATTTTAAAAAGAATATAAAAAGCCTTATTCATCCTTGAATCACAGAGTCCATCAGCATGACTAAATAGACAATTTGCACCACTGAATTTGTCCTAGATGTCAAACTTTATGAATAAGCAATCTGCATAGTAAGAATTGGGAGCTTGTTTTTACCAAGGATATGTTTACAGTTTGCAATATGAGCCATAAGCTCTGTATAAAAATTGTTCACAACCTTCAGAAAGAAAAGGATAAAATAAGAAATGGGGGGGATGCCAGAAAACCAAAACACTCCAGATGCAGAAGGAATTAAAAAGACTATTTTAAATAAAGCTGGATGTGTCTCAAATGCAGAAAATCCATCTGTGTCTGAGAGAAAGAGCCGGCAGGTGTCAGCCTTGCTTTATCCAACCAGCTTCTCTCTCGCTCACTAGCAAATTCTTGCAAATTGGTTTGTTCTGATTATTGACAGTAATTTTCTTCTGAGGAGTAACAGTTACACAAGTTAACTGTATTATCAAAGAATTCTATATCCAGCCATATTTATATAGGTTAAAATATTGAAACAGCTGTTACCATAGCAACTGCTGCATCAGATGGATTATAACTAGGTGAATGAGGAGACTGGAACAACTTCCTGATGAGAAATTCAGTTAATATGCCAGTGTTTGTAGGCAAAAGCTAAACAGCAATTCTTCTGAGTTGGCAGTCACATTTCACATGTGATGTTTTTCTCCAAGAGGGAAATGATGACCTTAATACCTTTATGCTTCCTACACATTTATATGTATGCCTATTTTCAAGGCATTCCCTTGAGAAACATATTTATTTCCTTTACACCAAATTCCAACTGCTGAAATGACGTGTAGGCTTCCATTGAGTATATCCACATCACACAGGCAGTGTTTTGTAGTGTCAGTGATCACTCTGTGTAACAACGTGCAAACAAGATAGTGCTTCCATTGTTAAAAAGCAAATAATACCACTTTTAACCCACAGCTTTATCAAGACAAAGTACTGTAAAACACCCCGTATGCTAAGGGGAAAAAAAGCGCAGTCCTTGTGTAATTTAGTTTTTGAAAGGTTCCTTATCTCCTGCTACACCGCAATTTCCACAGCACTCTGAATTCCCAGGGATGATGACAGTCACTCTGAAGGGTGCAGCACCCAACCCTGTTTATTTCTGATGATCCTTTAAACCCACTCGCCACCCCCTCCAGTAGTCTAACCCGCAGGAAGCATCTCTAAGTAACAGTGCAAAATGTGTCTATGGAAGACTCCTGACTCTTCTTTTTCTTATCTGCTCTAAGTCATGCCATAATTTGATTTAGGGACCAGTAATCATTTCTTCTGAGATCCTCAAATAATTTTTTAGTGTATAGTCACGTGAAAGTGCCCCTTGGGTCCCATACTTTAAAATGCTTTAATCTGCTTCATCCACAAAAACCTTCAAATGTTAGTCAATACCCATGCCATCTTGTTTCCATTTGCAGGGACCCCTGGTGGCCTAGTGGTTAGCATGCAGGACTCTCACTGCTGCAACCCAGGTTTGAATCCCAGTCTCCTGGGCAGATGGAGCTCATTAGCCCTGTGAGGCCATCCATCTCAGAGAAGGTCACTCTAAACAAACCTACGTCCTGAGGACCTCACTGCCATTGTCCAAGCTTGCTTGGCCCCGGCAGATGAACCTTAGGATTAAAGGGTGGACTCAGTGCAGCGCATGCTGTGTCTCACCTAAAAAATCCATTGCGCAGGCTGGAAAGGTAAAAGACCTTTCCCAAAATCTTCGTTCACGAAGACTGGCCATTATATTATTATTATTATTGTTTCCATTTGAAAAAGAAATGTAACACATTACTCAGACTATTTCCAAAGTCTCATACTTTTTTATAACAAGTGCACACAAAGAACATGCATAAATTTCTCGGAAGCTGACATGAGGGTTCCCCACTCATAAATTTCAAGTCTGGGTTTTCACCTGATCATATGCTCAAAATATGCTTCCCTCTCTCTCGTAGGACTTCCACCCAGGACTACATCCATGGTTCCCCTTGTTCTCTAGTTATTTTTACTTTCCAATTCCTATTTATCATTAGGCTGACAACTGCACCAAACTGATACATCAGACCCTGAATTTGTGGTCAATTTTGAGGCTGTGTGACTGAAAATCTACTTGGGCCTTGTCCAGCCTGACACTAGTTTCTACTACTATGTTTATCACTAGAAAGAGGGAGATTCAGTGACTTCCTCGTTTAGAATAAAGCAGAGGTAACATATTAACACACACCCAACAATACTTTTGACGTCTGCCAACAAGCACCACCATCAAGCAGAGCAAACCTCTGTGGCACACCAAATATGGTCAAAGTGGAAGTTCATAGTAAGCATATAGTCTACATGAAGTTTGATACTGTAATGAATAAATCAATGTCAGTATATGACCTCTGAAAAATGTGGTTTTCTCTGAGGCTGTGCATTAGTGCCTCCTTATTACCCCAGTTCTGTGAATTTAGAAGGTTTTCTATGCAATCACAAGTACTAAAAACAGCCTTTAAAACTGGTCTGCTAAATTCTGATTGGTGGTATTTGCAGGTAGTTGGGATCAAAAAGTATGTGAGAGAAAGATTAGATGAACAAACAAGCCACTGGATGAAGACAGCTGCTGCAGCTCAGGAGATTTGCCTTCTGTTTTCAGCCTTCTCACTTATGCCTGATGGGACCACAGATAAGTCATTTCTTTCCACTATAATTGCTTATTTTCTGCCATCCTTTTTCTGTGTTCCCTGTTAAGATTATTTAGAGTCAGAGATTGCCTTCTATTTTATTTACACTATGATTACATAGAAGAGACCAATATTGTCAGAATGTTTGAGTGCTCAAGCAATGCAGTTATCCTGCTAACAATTAAAACAACATTATTAATAAATCATAGATACCATGGCAAATGTCAACTCACTGAAAAAGACTTTGCAATTCTGGTCACATAAGCAAGGCTATCCATGCTTTTTTGATTTTTTTTTTTTTACAGTGTTACATTAAACATTTCTTGAAATCAGAAAATTTTTGTTCAAGTTTCCTTTTCAGTTCTGTTTATGCACTGAAAGAATCTGGGGGGAAAAATATGTTTAATTTGTAAAGAAATAATTTCAAAATCCAGTCATATTGGATGTAGGTAATTGGTGTTTGTACATTAGAATGCAATAACGAGTTAATTAATCGTCATATCTTAATATCAGTGCAGTTTCACCACATTTCACTTGGAAGTGAAAGATGTTGATTTCAATGACACTAAAGCATACGTGGGTTTCTTATTATGCGGGTTTTTACAAATGCACGTACCCTGATTTGAATTTGTACGTGATGTAAGACCAGAATAAAAGAAAGTTGAATCAAATCAAATGGACAATTTTGGTGAAGATAAAGTATTTTTCTGTCATGTTGGCATCCATAATAATGAATTAGAGGATAACATATACATTTTAACTGCTCTTTGGGCATTTTTACACCATGCAGTCTGAAGACTGAAGAGAGGCAGCAGCATAGCTAAGTAGAAGGGAATCAGAGTACTATCAAGATGCCAAAAAAATGCTTGCCTCTGTTTTATCTTGTTTCATTAGCTTGGAAGCAAGGCCATGCCTACAGCATGACAGCACAATCAGACATCACTAAATATGTCTCAGCTTGGTGCACTATACAGAGATTGCACAGCACAGGCCAAAACAAGACTGGACATTTCTAGTAAGTTCCACTTTGGTTTCTAAATATATCCAAAGAAACTGGTTTTGCTGAGCTGATGCTGTGGAGTACCAGCTTAACCAATAAAAATTGATGATTACTAGTGCTTTCCACTGTTTATAAAAAGAAAAATCGAAGTCACCATCTCATATTCATTTGTCCTCCTCAGCTGAAAAGGTTCCACATAAGTGAACACAGAAGGTTTTGTGAAATTCAGGGACTTGTTAATAGACCTCTTTAACCAGCTCCTTACAGATTTCTGCTACATCATTTCATGCCAAACATCTTTCATAATCTGCTGCCATTTCCTGTCTGTAATTATGAATCTTACATCTCAACACAGTCTATTGCTCCAGATCTCTTGTCATTCTTTTTTTTTTAATTAGAATTTTTTCAGATTTAGTTTGCAGAAATATGCCAGTGTCTGTGGACCATATTTTTCACCCTGTAAAATTACGTAGGTATGGGGCTTTTTTAGTGGCTCAGTTGCAGAAAGCCTTAGATCTGTCCTGTGAGCTGGTTATCCAGCTGTCTTTTGTGCCTTTGAAAATATCCTGTGGGGCCCCATATTTACTTTTCTAATTATTTAAAACAGTTTGGATCTAAGCCAATAAGGTTCATTAAGAGGCACTCAACCAGGTCCTTCGTGTAAATTTCTAACTTCTTTATAAACACATAGCACAGCAAAGACAATATTAAGAAACCAGGTTTCCTTTGGATCAGTCACAATCTCTTCTCAATTAAAAAATTCAAACCCGAAATGGAACACCGGTAATTATTTTTATAACCTTATAATTTTCAGTTTTTTCCTCATGATACCTTGCATAAGAGAATCCAAAGCATTGTACTAAAACTTGTTATTGTTCTATGAATCCACAATCAATCTAGAAATTATTTGGGGTTTAGATTTTGGAAACACAGTTACTAATAATGAAGTCCAGAGAAGGTGATGGGGAAGTTTAAGGAATTCTGACCCAAGCAGATGAATGGGTACTCTTACAGCCCAATGTTAATAAAAGTAATAAAGGCAAAAGCAACTTTTATGGCAAGGGAAAAAAAGAGGTAAGATTTCATTTAATGTGCACCTCTTCTCACAAAACCAGACAAACTGGCGGTGGTGTGAGAAAAAGGGCTAGAAAAAAATCAGCAAATATCAGAAGGCTGTTACACAAGCCACGGAAACAGCCCTCTCTCTGCACTGGGTGTGCATCTGATCACACACAATGTCTGAAGAAGTTCGCTGCAG
The DNA here is from genome assembly GCF_003984885.1 of Neopelma chrysocephalum. Lineage (NCBI taxonomy): Eukaryota > Metazoa > Chordata > Aves > Passeriformes > Pipridae > Neopelma > Neopelma chrysocephalum. The sequence goes on along the minus strand of NW_020897726.1, from coordinate 4,572,456 downwards.
TTACAGGGCATTCAGAGAAGAATGAAAGAAATAAAAGAGGGAAGGAGTTTTCCAAAGAGAGATTTAAAATATTGATGTTGCTTTTCTTAGAAAAGAAATGAGATATGGTAAAGGCACTTCAATTCTACCTCTTAGTCCTTACCATGTCTACATACTAGTTAGTGATATCAGGGTGATAATGGTCAATATGAGTAATAAATAGGTAGAAGTAAGAAAATTTCACAGTTATGGTCTTAAATTGAGGGATTAGGGATCAGGCTGAGATCTATAGGTGACCTGCAACTAGCTCCTGTACAGCTTTTGCATCTTCCCCTCGGTTTTCACATCTTCCCCTACTGCTGGCCGTGGCTAGACACAGGACAGAACACAGATCTCATCCAGTAGTACAATTTCTTTGCTCCTTTAGCCAATGGACACAATCTACGAAAATGTGAAAATGGGCATATTCCAAAGGCTATGAACTGTAGTCGTTAAAATGAGGAAATTGCAGTTACAACACTACTCAAGTCTGACTAACTTTCATTCTTGGAAAACTGAACTTAAAAATCATTCATAATGCATCCTGCTTCCCTCTTCAGCACAGCCATTCCTTCCAGCTCTTTTTCTCCAAAATGCTTTGGATAAAACCTGCAGGAACTAAAAATAACAGCATTAGCTCATCCCCACACTGTGGTCAATGAGTTGAGTAATGCAGACCTTATGAAAACGTACGTTTAGAGCCCTTGCAGATGAGCTGTGTTACACAAGCCATTAAACACAACTCTATTGATCTAATTTCATTATTTTCAGCAAACTGGAGTTGAGAAATCATGAGCTCCACTAATGAATAACAACCACAGGGGAAAAAATGGCTCTAATTGATTAAATCTTAGTTGAAAACACCTAAGATGAGATGTTTGTCATTACAGATAAAGGTTTACTACAATGTAAGTCTATGTTAACGCAAAGTACTCATAGCCTACTGTTGTTCAAAGAGCTAATATGTAGAAGATGTAATAATTCTTTCACATTGATATACTATTGCTTTCTAGAGATAGGGTTAGAGAATGATATCTTTCTGGAAAAGTATACAAGATAATAAGTTAAACACAGCCAGTATAATAAGCTCATATTTGCATGCTGAAATAGAAATGAGAACTTTTATATGTTGTAATTAAATAAGCCTTTTTTTTCAGATGAGGTGGAGAAAACTAGACATACAAAGCAATTATTTCCTCACCACAAAACAGTACTATTTCGTCTTTGCAAAAAAGGCCTTCCTCAGTCACAGAAGCTAATTTGAAACAAATTAAAATTCATGTTACAAGGATATGTGGTTGTACTGCCATGACAGAGTGTCTAATCTTGCCTCCCACCCATGCTAAATATCAGGACTTCTTTCAATCAGTTCCTATTGAACTTGAGTATAAGCTTTATAAAAGAAAGGCTTACTGGTCTCTTTGTGATTCTCCACAAAATAGTCACACTTGCTTGATAGATTCAAGATCACTGAATGTTTTTTGACTGTTTTGGTGTTTGATTATTCTAGCTTCACAAGTCAAATTCTGGCTTCAGTTAGAAACATATACCTGAAATAATTTAGTCCATTGATTTCACATTTATAGCAACATAATAGAAGAATTTGGCATTGATGTGATGAAAGAGGAAGCAAGTAGAAGTGTTTACACATTTATACAACACCAAAATATATGTATTTTTATGCTAAAGTTTGTTCTGTGCTTTTGAGCAACATGACATCAGGTAATGGTATTTTCTACAAAGGTTGTATCCAGTTGACATGATCGTACCATTAGTAATCAAACCCTGGTATGACTGAAGTTGGTGGAAAAACAGTTATACTATTGCTCTTTGGAAACCTGTCTATCAAATCTGACTATACTGGGTGCAGCACAGTCATTTTAAGATGCATTATGTAGTAGGTGTTCTGCTTCGTATCTTGAGTGCCAGACAGGGCATACCATTGTTCAGAGATTTGAACCATGTCACTGATTAATAGTTCTATTAAACAGGAATAATGTTCCTACACTTAGAGCACTTTATCATAATTAAGTCATACTGCAGAATAGATAATAGACATTTCCTGCACCAGACATAATATCTGTCCTGAAGTAAGTCTAGTTGTATGCATCTACTAGTTAAGAAACACACATTAAGCAGCACATCAACCCCTTTCCCCAGTCTTTCAAGATGTCCCTATATAGCAGCTTTGCCCTCAAGTGTATGCTCCAACTTGCTGTTTCCTCCAACTAGCTGTTTCCTCCAACTTGGTGGCAGCCATGAACTTGTTGAGGGTGTTCCACTCTACCATCCAGTATCATCCAGGTTATTAATGAAGACATTAGCCCAGGATCAACCACAGAAGAGCTACACTGGTGGCTACCTGAACTTTAAAACACTGACTCTTTGAGCCTAGTGATTAAGCCAGTTTTCTAGCCACATTGTAATTCATCTGTACCTAATTTGGCTTATGAGGATGCTCTGGAAGCCTTTGACATAAGCTTACTAAAGTAAAGGTATACAATATCCATTGATCTATCTCAGTTACTAACAGGGCCAGCTATTTCATCACAGAGAACTATCAAATTGCTCAGGGATGATTTATCCCTGGCAAGTCCGTGCTGGTTGTTCCTAATTACATTACTTGACTTTAAGTGCCTGCAAATGGCCTCCAGAAGGATTTGCTCCTCAATTATCCTAGAGACTGAGGCCAGACAGATCAGGCTGCACCTCCCTGGTCGCCTTTATGGCCCTTTTTAAACACAGGTGTGATGTTTGCCTTTTTCCAGCCATCAGAAATATCCCTAGTCATCACAGCATCTGACAAATAGAACCCCCTCCATGACACCAGCCAGCACCCCATCCTGTCCAATGAACTGTTGTATGTTCAGCATGCCTAAATGGTTCTTAACCCAGCCTTTCTCTGCCAGAGGTAGTACTTCCTTCCCTGTGATTCTGCCATAAAGCACAGGTACTTGGGTGGTCTGCAAACAGATACTCATGATTGTACATATTCTTCTGTAGCTCAAAAGAAAAGCTTTATAAAGGTATGCATAAAACCAATAGGAAAGGAGGCTTTTAATTGTTCGTTTGGGTTCTTTTTTTTTTTCACTTGGCCATATTTTTTAGCGGATGTTTGGTATGGCTTGATATCTCCATGTCTTCAGCATTACTCATTTAAATATTTATTTCTGCATAGTATTTCCTGTTTCAAAAGAGATATGAAAACCTGGGATATGACGTTATGGACATCATAAATGCATCTTGATTTAGTTGAATTTACAATATTACTGTTTGTTTTAGACTGTTTACATTGCATTCCTTTCAGCTTTAAGGAACTAATGAAAAAAACATAGCTAAGGGACTGAACTGAGCTCACTGGGCCTGAAATTTTAAAATTACATAAACAGAAAGAGCACAGGAGCTTGAACCAGCAGTCATTGAAGTCATTGAGACTTTAGATTGAATTTGTAGTTCAAGGGACTCAAATGTTAACTTTTTTCTTAGCCACAATGAATACATTCAGTGAAATTTTGCACTGTCATTACTTGCTCATCCCTATAACACATACTATCAAACACAGAAAGATACACAGCTTGCTGAAAAATTGTTAATTGCATTTTCTAAAAGAAACAATAACACCGTGTGCCTCTATCAGAGCAGCTAGGTGCGTAAAAGGCTTGCCTTTGTACTGATGGGCAAGTTACTTAGATCTTGTATTCTAGTATGTAGAAGTAGTAAATACCACACTTTGCACTGCTCAGACTCATCGGGAAGGAGAATAGATTGAGTTCTCTCTTCTTTACACTACACAGGAACCACTCTTTATAAGTCATGCTAAAATAAGCTGGTGTACACCAGAGGGAAGCAAGATCGCACTACACCAGAGGAGAGCATCACAAAGGCACAATGTCTTCAAGCTGCACAGATTGCACATCATTCATTGATCAAGGCGGTGCTGAAAGGAACAGTCTAGCCCTGAATATTTTATTTTCCAGAATTCAGTCTAATGAATTCTTTGGCTGTAGAGGCAACAGATCAGAAATAGAGCCGTGAGAAAACTACATATTTTGCATTTCCAAATGCAAACAAATTAAAAACTTCCAACAATATGTATTATAAGCCAAATTTTAACCTGATGGGAATTGAAATGAATTAATTAGGATCCTCTCCAAAAAATAGGATGTGATAATGGAAAAGCTGACAGATCTTTCATTAAAGCAGCTCAGCACAGAAATTTACTGTGGTACAAATTGCTGAGCTGATCATGAAAAAAACAGCAAATTTTAGCAGGCTTTATCTCTAACAGTATTAAGATGATCAATGCTTTTGACAATTCAAAATGACAAATAATTAATCTACTGTGCTTTCATAATAAAATGATTTCTCAATATTTTAAGTTTTCATATTAACAGTATCTGCGGAGTTTTTAAACACTGTATTAGGAGAGAAGCTGAACCTCAAGATTTTAATGTACATTCCAAATAAGTGTTTATCCCTCTTCAGAAGGAACGAGCTAAGCACACCAATCTAGTGAGCAAACTCAGTTACTTGTCACTTTCACTTTTGTTAAATGTGCCAAAGATATCAAAATACTTCTCATAGAACCAGACTGAAGACAATCTCATAGCAACATGCAGGAAATGTATTTATCTTTAGTTCTGTGGAATACATATGTATATGGTATGGAAAAAAAAGAACAGCACAAACAGAAAATATTGAATCTCTGTGGAAAAATAGCTTGTCTCCTAGGACAAATGATCCATACTGTTCACAGAAGAGGAGGGGAAAAATTGCTGAATGAGAGATGCAGCAATATTTTGAGGAATACTTTCTCTATTTAAAACAGCACTTCTACCATTTTTTCTCAGTTCAGCTCAATAATATTCCTACGGTGGGGTGAAGTGCTTTTCAAAAGCTTAGTACAAAAAGGGTTGGAAAATCAAATTTTCAGTAACAATTGATATTTCCAACCACTTAAAAACATGCACTTTAGAAAATTAAGTGTCTTGTTTTTCGAATACAAAGATGTACTGAAGTTAGACTAAGCAGTACTTTCAGAATAGCAGCCTTCATGGCTGCATTTCTCAGTTGGGGCAACTGAGACAAAAAAAACAAGATTGGTAAAGGTATCTCTGTCAGTAGATCTCTGGATATTAGAAGACGAAACTTCTTCAGTGTTCTGTTCCTCAATCTCAAGCAATGCCACATTTTTTCTATTAAATTTTAAAATAATATAAAGTCCATATATCAGAAGGAACTGAAAAGTATCTTCTATCTCAACGTGGTTATCTTGGGGCAGCCAGTTCAGATTATCTTGGAGGGCAAAGTGATTAACACCACTGGAGGATCTGATTCAAACTGTTGAAATCTCAGAGACTATTTAAATCATGGTGTTTGATTTTACTTCTATTCTATCACTAAGAATTCTTTGGTGCATTTTACAAAGGTTTATCAAGCACAATGACTTCATTTTAGTTTCTTTTAAAGCAAATGTGTAAAAATTTTACAAAACCAAATATTAACATCTTTTGGGGAAAAAAAATCAAATATTTTAAATTATCTGCAGATAGATATTTTAGGATGCTTAGTAGGAACCTGAGATATCAAGCCATAGTATTGCTTGCTAAGTATTGTCATACCTTCAGAACAGTATGTATTTTAACATAGAAGTGTTTATATGATACAGGAGGGGTTGAAAGTAAATCAAACTAGTTGCTTGCAATAATTATTGTGTTAGAATATTTGTTTTCTGAAGCAGTAGAATTACTCTCACACTTCTGAGAATTAGCAGTATCTACAGTACACAGATTTTTTTTAATAGACCTTCATACTAACATATGAAACATCTCCAGGAGAGCTTTAAAAATTAGGTGAGTCATATTCTTAATGGGCCAGAATATTTTAATAACTGTTTTAAGATCTTTGTTTTTAGATGGAACAACTCTCATGAAGGCGTCGAAGAGAACACGATGACATCTGGGAGCTTCAGCCTCTATTTCTATATTATTGCCTTCTAAAGAACTGAACTTAACAGAAAATGTGCCATTTGGTTCATATTACTGCCATGAAAATCTATTCAATGAAGAGCTATTTTGTTGATATAACATCCTCCAAAGAAGTTGTATTTATTAAACACAGTTTCTGTCAGTACTCTGCCCCCTTCTCATTCCCAAACTTGTGGAAAAAGCAAGCACATCTTACGAATCTCTAGCCTTTGAAAACACTGGAAGATGGGATGGTTAAAGGCAGTGGTAAATCAATGTAAGAACCCTTGGCCAGCTCTGCCACAGGCTTTTTTTACAAATCATTTTATCTGTTTGTCTCAATTTCTCATTTACAAAGTGAAAACAATGATTCTTGCTGTCTCTCTCCCATTTTGCATTTTCTTTCAGACTGTAAGCCTCTTTGGGAAAAAAGTTTGGGTTTGTGCTAGGATTACTCAATAATGCTGTTGCAGACTTTCATGGCTAGGCTTCGCGAACAAAGATTTGGGAAGGACTCTACCCACATTTCTTGCAAGCGTGTTGGTGGCTAAAAAGGCCAATACGAGAAAGGCATGTCCGGTTGCAAAAGGCACAGCAGAAAGACTCAATAATGCTGTTGCAGACTATAATAAAATAAATTCATAGCATACTGTAAGGGCTGGATTGCTTACCCAAGTCCACCGTAGATGGATATCTTCTTCAGAATACAACCAATGACTGCAGGTTGTATGTGTTCAAATTAATATTTTCAAGTAAATACTTAAGAAGGAGATTTTTTTAATATATTTGTTCTCAGATGGAAATCAGTGCAAATTGCTACCATGGCTGTTCTCACGTCCCTACTGTCTACATGTCATCATTAAGGATAAACCTGAGTCTTGAATGCCTCACTAATTCTCCGGTGAATTTCCACAAATACCAGCTCCATCTAAAGAACAGCTTAACTAACACAGCTCTTTTGATTCAGAATGTCAGGTATGAAAAATAGATGGTCACTCCACACGCTTCATCACTGTTATTCAAATGAAAAGTATTTGACAGGAAAGAGTACTCTGTGCGCTGTTTGCTAGAGTATCCAGGGAGTTTGATAACGACAATAAAGGAGAGAATTAGTGTAGGATAGTGGAAGAATATACAACAATTTTCACTGCCAACCAGACAAGAGGAAAGAGGAGTACTGTAGAGTGCTCTGATCATGAATTGTCAAAAAAAGGATATTAACCTGCACTTGGACAGCAACATTAAAAGTCTGGACTTCAGACAATATCTAAATGTGAAAGAAAAATCCAGGCAAGCCCCTGTGCTCACAGCTGTTTCGTTTTAAGTCTGCAGGACCATAGGAGGGTAATGATAACTGAACATCATGAAAGCCACAATTACAGATTGACTTCTATTTGGCAAAGTTTTGGTTCTGCCTTGATGGTCAGAGATGCTTGGCACCACATCAACCTGGAGCCCTCTAATTCTACACTTGGTTGGATTTCAGGGGCTCCACTAACTTAGAACATATCAGGGGCAATGGGCACAAACTGAAACACAGGAATTTCCATCTGAATATGAGAAAAAAAAAACTTCTTTACTTTGAGGGTGACCAAGCACTGGAACAGGCTGTCCAGAGAGGTTCTGGAGTCTCCTTCTCTGGAGATATTCAAAATCCCCCTGAACACAACCCAGTGCAACATACTCTAGGTGAACCTGCTTTAGGAGGGACTAGATGATCTCTGAGGTCCCTTCCAACCTCAACCATTCTGTGATTCTGTATTTTTCAACTTATGAAAGCAGAAACAAATGACTAATTAAGTAAATCTCTGAAGCTGCCAATAGGCTAAAGGTTTTCAGCAGATTACTAAGCTGGAATCACGTCACATAAACAATACAAAATACATGCCTTACAGAGCTACATTACAGAAACTACAGAAATAAATACGAAACAGCAGAACACAAACTGAAGAATTAAATACCTTTAAACTAGATAGATAATTTTGCTAAGAAGCTTGAAAACAGATTAAAGATTGAAAGTCATTTATAAACCCAAGTGGTGTTCTAGACACTGAGAGCAGTGTAACAGGAAAATTAAAAGACCAGCAGATAGATCAGAGAGGACAAAAAAGACTGAAAGTATTCATATAAGAGACTGAAGGAAGCTTAAGGGAAGCATCATTTCCCTTCCCCCTTCTTTTTTCCCCTTCAAAATTTCCAAATTTTGAGCAGAAATGCAAACAGGCAGTGACTGTGTCCATAAATGTTTGTACTTCCTTATGTAGATGACAAACAGAGGGCAAATGATGTGTTATGGGAAGATTAAAAAACATCTTAATGTGTGAAATTTTAACAGCAATTAATAATAACAATGTTACTGTCTAGGCAGGATGAGAAACCTTCATTTCTGGGATACCTAATGTTATGCAAATTTCTGAAGGAACTAATTCACAGATATATCTAAATGGGGGATAGAATAACAGCACATACTATTCTTAAGAAACCGTAAGAAAATAATATATACTAAAGGGGAAAATATCATTCCTGCTGCTTCAACTGAAAAACAGGACGTTACCAAAATTTGGGCTACCAAAATACTTGAATTTCCAGCTTACTCTCTCTTTCCCCTGATGGTTTTCTATTTTCTTATTTGAACTGCTGTCTTATTATCTAAAGAAATATAATAACCTAAAAACCATTACACACATTTGTTAAGTGTATTTTATATAGATAGCATGGAATACAGGAGATGCACCAATTTAAGTGACAAGGGGAGCATATCCCATAGTATGCTATATAGCAATGTGGTACAGTAAACATGACTAGACTGTGAGTCTCACTGAGTCAACATGGGATTCCAATCTTTATTTGTCCTTTTACAAATTAAATGCAGCTGGAGCAAAGTGTAACGTAAGGCTCAGATGCAGAAAAGGCCTTAAAAGATGAGGGCTAAGACTAATCACTAGCTCAGTCTCTCAAAAGCTCCAGGTTTGTGTGACTAGGGGCTTGGAAAGTCAGTTCTCTACCATAGAATGTGATGTTTCCAACCGTGGTGTGGTTAATAGTTCCTCCACAGAGGGCTTACTTTATATTTACTTGAATCTTACAGCAATTTTAATTATGTCATCCAAACAATCTCAGTCTGCAAGAGGATGTGGCATTCTATAGAACAGCAGAAATGGACTTAAGTTTAAGGTCAGGGAACCAACTGCTTAGTTAATTTAAGTAACTAGAGTACTTTGATGCCCAAATAGGGAAAAATGTTAGTAGCAGAATGTATGTAGCACCATGCTTTGGGGTGTTTCATGCATCCAGGCAGCTTTGCCAAAGAATTAAACTTGTGAAAAATAATAAGTACACCTTATTTCATGTATCACTTGCAATAACTGCTTTAGTTACATTTCTGTATTTCTGCTGACCTAAAAATATCTCCATAGGAGATAAGAGAGGTGCTAGAACAACCAGATGGTACTTGCTTATATTTATAACATTCAAGTCTGGTGATAAACTACATGAAACATGATAAAAGATTAAGAAATGCCTGCACTACAGTGAGAAATAAAGGTTTAAAACAAATTTTTTGAGGTTATATAGTAAGCTCAGCTAATGGTTTGAGACATTAAGGTGGACAATGAAAAAAGTTGTCTGTAATTTGCAGGATGTTGGCCTCATGTAAACAAGAAATGACCTAGCCTAAGTCCTGATTTTAGGTATATTCACACACATACATAACTGTTGGCATAAAAACAGTTCCATGATTACAAAAGTACAATATTTTCCAGAATTAAGGCTTATTCAGGAGTATTTGCCCTCCTACATAACTTACCCTGGAGCAACTAAGAAAAATAATACTTTCAAATTTACCAAATAAAATCTCCATTTTCATCTTGGTTCTGCTCTTGCAACGGCTCCTACTTCCTTCACATGCTATGAGATTTTCTTCTTTCACCTTCCTCTAGGAGATTTGCAATATAAATCCCTTTAAAAGACACAATGAGTTCTTCAAGTTCACTTAGAAACAAAAAGCTAACACAACTCAGCGTCAGACTGGTTGGAGGGATCCCAGACCCTCACGTACTGCAGAGGTACCTTTTGTCACTTATTAGCACCACTTCCCTTTGAAGAGGTAAGAACTCCATGAATATTTTTTCTCTCAAAACCAGTAATACCTGGAATTTATTTGACTAATGGGGTAATATGTCTAATGTAAGTATTTACACCTGAGCCTGTTACTCTTTCACAGTCATGGGAACTCATGTCCAGAGTATGATTAATCTCATCAGAAACTAAAATAAAATAGATAAAACACACCCTAAAATACATCTTTTTCAATTTGATCTAAAGAGAGCTCTAGGATACCAACATAGCTTAAGAGTGCCTACAGTGTAACATCTAAAGGTAAACAAGATATCTCACATCAGGTTTCCTGTATTCCAAGCTTTCAGATGCTGAAGAGTATTTTACCTTTTTCTGCAAGACTGAGGACTTCATTGGGAGATTTTTCTCCCATGGAAATATTTGCTCACTGTTACTGTGCTTTACCACAAAGACTATCCTATTAGGACTTCTGCAATTCTGGAAAACAATCTTGTATTTCTTGCCATAAACCCATTGCAGTTTGTCAGCACACCATCTGCTCTACATACATCCCGCTCAGATATGACCTGCTGTTAGTGGTTGCACCAGTGTCAAATAGGGAAAGTAACCAACCTCCCAAATAATCTCTGAAATTCCTCAGGTTATACAGCTCTTAAGTAAATTATCCCTGTTGACTTCTTCAGAGCTCAGGGAGCACATGCTTAGCTACCTACTCATTAGAATCCCAAGTCTTTTTCAGAGCCACTGTCTCACAGCACAGTCCCTGTTGCTGTAAACATCTTGCATTTTGCTCTTAGGTGTGTGACTTACAGTGAAGTTGCTTAGCTGTGCCTCACAAAAACACCAAGGCACTGACATGAGCACTTCAGACCCCTGTAAGGTTCAGCAAATGATGCCTCATTACCGACCTCATTTCTATTTTCCAGTTTCCCCTGTCCTCTCTTCTTCAAACCTTTCCTGGGGCCCTACCAACTTAAACTCACCTTCTCCATCCCCATGTTCATTCCCTGCGTTGTGCTTACACTCTCCTCACGTGCCATACTGGTAAGTTAACACTGCCCTATCTAAGGGGGATCATTTTTCACCCTATCTTGCTGCTCCCCCGTTTCTCCTTCACTTCGTTTTCAAATGCCAGCTGTGAACTTCCCCCTCATTTGAAGCTCTCAAATCAGCTTAAAATTCACCTCCTTTACTCGAACAGTTCTCACAACCCCCCAGTGACCCATTCCTGACGTGAGTTCAAATCCCACGCTCTCCTGACCCCCTCTGACACTGCCACCTGCCCGCTACGTCAAAGGGCCTTTTCCTCCAAGTTTCCACCATCCCGACGACAACTGTCGATTTACGGCAGCCAAAACATTTTAATATTTCCTTGACGCTCCTCGCAGGGCACCTGCGGTCCCCAAGCAGGCTGGGGCTGAGGGGGTTACCAGCGCCCGAGGACGTCTCCAGTCTGCGGCGAGTCTCCCGCCGCTTCCCTCCCAGCGCAGCCAGGAAAGCGAGAGGAAACGCGCCCCGGCAGTGACCGAGGCGAGGAAGCGGCCGGTCTGAGCTCCGGGGACCTGTCGGCCGCGCCCTCCCGCCTGGGGGGCAGGGCCGGGCTGGGCCGGGCGGTGGCTCCGCCCCGCTGCGGGGGCGCCCGCGCCGGCACAGGCGGCTCCGCTCGCCGCGCTGACGCCAGCGGCGCTGGAACACCTGGAGGGGCGGCGGCGGCGGCCGCGGCCCCTGCGGCTCGGCCCTTCCTTCCCCTCCGCAAGGTGAGTGCGGGAGGAGGGGCTCGCTGGGCTCCGTACCGGGCCCGGGAGGGGAGCGCCGGTGCCGGGCAGCCCCGGGTGGGCCCCGTTCCCCCCGCGGGAAGCCCGCTCGGGGCGAGGGGGGCGGCGCGGCCGCCAGGCCTGTGGCGCTGGTGCCTGAGGTCGGGGTGTCCGCGGCCAGACCTGTCCAGGGGGACATCTCTGAGGCACAAGATGGCATCTGCTCCTCCTTGTGCCTTGTGTTCCCCCTCCCGCCGTGCGGTCGTCTCTCCATGATTATTGCATTTATCCGTTTGTGCCTCCCGTACATCCTCCCTGGCTCTGTGCCCGCTGGAAGCGGGGAGGGAAACGGCCGGTTCTCCTCGGCGGTTTTCGGCTGGGCTGCCGGGCTGAGGCGCAGGTTGCCCAGCTGCGGTCCATGCTGCTCTGGGGCCCTGCCGGATCGAGAGGGGTGGCGGGGCATCCTCTGGTCGGGTAATGTCAGACATCAAACCGGCACCGAGGCAGTGACAGCTGGGGAAATGGCAATTCAAGAAACCCAAATTTCTGAGTTAAAGCTTATAATTTGTGAACGGTTGATCTTTATAATCAGATTTGTTCTATATCCCTCCACCTGATCCGTGTAGGCTGCTCTAGTAATTTAAAAGAAAAAGGAAAACATCAGGTCAGTTCTTAGTAGGAGAAAAGGGTGAAGGGCACTGTGCTCTTTTATTTGTTGGTATCATTATGGATATGTTCAGTGCCAAATGTAAATAAGTCTCCTGTTCCACACTGTTTTGCATAATGATGATAGCCTCAAGGATGTGCATGGCCTCTTAAAACAGTAACTCGGGTTTGTCTTAGTTCAAATGTATAAATGTGAAACTGAATCGGGAAGTCTCAGGGGTACGTTCTTTAACCTCTTACCCCCAAGTTACATTGTGGTAGTATTTTGGAAGCTTGGCATTGGAGTTGTTCTTCTGTTTGGTTGTTTGTAATATTTTCCCTGTGTCTGCAAGCCTTGCTTTAAACCAAGGTGACCTTTTATTTCCATGAAGCACCTGTTAGTTGGTTTTGATGCCCCCCCCCCATGTTTAATTGTGTTATCCTCTTTCTTTCACTTTCTGGATAGATTTTATTTAATTTGGGTCTCAGAAAGCAGCTGTGACTCTTGTTTCAGAGCAGACTTCTTGGAAACAAATTGTTCTTGTGTTTTGCTCTAGCAAGTCTGTTTAAGGACAAAACTGTTTGATCACTTCTGCAAAGTGTTGGGCAAAGGAAATGGTGGGCTGAATTTTGGAGTCTGCAGTGCAGACTGCATTTGGTTATGACCTTTCATCTGATTTTTCTGGTAATCCACTCTTTTTCTACTTGGTCTATCCAAGGTTCTCAAGGAGAGAGTGTACGAACCCTTTGACAGTGCTATGTGTCTGACACAGATCTAGAAGTTGCAGTTTTTAGTGGTACTTAGCATGAAGTTCAGCAGCGTCTCATTTAGACTTTAGCAATTTTTTATACTGCTGTTTGAACAGGGGTAGCTTATTGGTGTAAACTGTGTAACGTAATGGTTTAAGGTTTATGTCAATACCACTGAAGGAGGAATTTAACATAGAGCCACACAGATCTTTTGAGTCGTGAACTGCCATAACTGGTATAACTAGTCACGTTTTTCACATGACAAACTCTACTGGAAGGTGATGTGGCAGGTAAATGCTGCCAAACCTTGGTCTAAATGAGTTTCTGAAGTTTCTCTACTGTCAGAACTTCATGGGTGAAACATCATTATGTCCAGAAAGGTTCAAGCATTTTACTGAAAAGTTTAGATACTGGTCATTGAAATTTGCTTCCTTCTTAGTTGAGAAAAAATTAAGTGCTTTTTAGATAATAATGATTTCTTCCACTGTGCATGTTGGAGTTGAAATTCAAATATGAACGTTATTGAAGATTTGCAGGTTCAAGAAGACCAGTTAGACTGCATGGAAAGGTTTCTTTAACATTTTTCTTTCACAAGCTTATATTATTGGGGTGTGGAGGGAATCACACAGTGCAAAGTAAAATTCCTTTTGAAGCCTACTGCAGGGTTAGGGGTTTTTTTTTCCCCTTAGTAGAGTTTCAGGCCCACCCTTCTTTCCATTTCTTCTCTCTTGTCCATACTTTACACAGCTCCTAATTTGTTCTGATGATTCCCCAAGTAGTCTTTTGTGGAAGAAATGAATAATAACATCTCTTTTGAGTCTTCAACTAGTGTTGAAAGCTGTCGGTACAAGTTGGCAGAAAAAAAATGTGCCAATATCTCATCTAAACTACTTCTTGAACAAAAAATGTTCTCGCAGTCTCTTTTTAATACTTTTTGCAAAATCTCTTTCAAGAGTATTTCTCTGTAATTGATTCTTCAAGATGTTTTTGCCACTTCTCAACCATAAAATCATTCTAAAGACAAAATTATGCCACGTGATGCAGAAGCATTAAAAATACAAAAGCCCGGAAGGTGAAGTTGGTTAAACAAAGAACCAAGCAGTCAAGAACAGTAGAAACATTTGACCTTTTAAGTGTTGCAGTAATAACAGTCTCACAGTAGTTTTTCCTGTGGCTATTGTTAGCCATGGCAAATTGAGGGGCATTTTGACCAGTTGTGCAATTCTTTATATCAATCTTGGGAACTGCCTGTACTGAGTCACAGAAACAGTACTCGGGTGCATCTTGCAAGTAGCTTCATAGGTATCAGCGGTGCTCTAGGAATAGTTGTGCCAGGATCTGAGAACAGTAATATAAAAGTTGAGTGGACTATGTGTCTGTGGAGAATATACAGCCTGCACTGATGGTGTTTACTCAAAGGGTGGTGAAAGGAGGTCACCCTGCATTGTTGTTGCTGTGCATGCTAAGACTATTTTGTTAATCAAATCTCTTATCCATGTATGTGAAGGGGAATCTAGAGAAAATTATCTTCTCCTGTTCCCTCGTCCAGCATTGTTTCTCCTTAGGTATAAATTGCTTTCTGTCTTCTGCATGGATGAAAAGGCAGGAGGGAGGCAGAAACTTGAGAGGGTTGACTGTGCCAGTAAATAGGGTATCTAATTAAGAGCCCTTAGTTTGAAGTTCTAAAATCATATATGTTTGTATGTAATATCCTACACATGCAAAAGGAGTTTTTTGGTAGTTTTGTCTGTTTGTTTGGGGGTTTTTTTGTCCACTGCTTTTCCTATAGGTTCTACAAGGGAAAGTTTCCTAATATTAAGACTCTAGGCTGATTACAGGTAGAATGTGTCACAAAAATAATCTTGTTGTCTCTTATAATCTATGCACAGCATGTATTCCACATGGCATTTTCTTTAATAGTATTCAGCTACTAAGTTTGCGAACACTGGTTTCTAAACTAAGAGAACAAATGCGTATTACAAAACAATTTGATAATAATTGTTGAGAAATGAAGCGAGTCTGCATTTAGAATGAGGTTAAATACTGGATTGTATATATCCCCGGTTTTGCTCATTAGCAGTGAGGTAAGACCTGCCACTCAGTGACTTATATTCAAAAATTCTTTCATAAAATGCACATAGTACTTATGATGCTTACCTGGTTCTTTCCTGAGGGCATTCACTCAGTGTTCTTTACAAATGTAAGTGGAATACTTTAATAGTTAAGTAAAAGATGTTACACGAGGGCAAATTGACACTATGTGCTGTCCCTACATTATTTCACAATAAGCAGATGAAAAATCAGTATAATCTGAAAAAGGTGTTTAAAATTATTTTTTGTGTGATTAAATATCTCTGGTTTTGTGGTAGTGATTAAGTTCTCCATGCATGTGAACTTATCTAGAAAGTGCTACTGTTGCTCATCAGTCTTCCACCTGCGAGTCTACCAGCATTTATTTGAAATATTTTTTCTGAGACTGCATGTGCTGTGTCTTGACTGCATGTGCTATTCTTATCAGTGCTTTTGTGGTAAACATGAATTTGTCATTCAACTGCTTAAAAATCCGCAAAAAAAAAAACCAAAACAAAACAAAAAAAAAAAAACAACCACCAACCAACCCAGCTCCAAGTGTCATTCCAATACCTGTTATGCTCTAGAAAGGGAATCACTTATGCCTGTAAGTTTGACTTGGTAGTTTTTGGAATAATACGATAGGTATATAGTACTGAATAGCCACAAAATTACTTTTTAGAGAGGAATGCTAACAGTTGACTTAGTCCTTGCACTTTGTGGGAGCAAAAACAGGTTTTAAAACACATGCTGACATAGTGCCAAATTTCTACGTTTTTGTGTTGGCTAAAACTTGCCTCTAACCACTCCAGTACTGAAAACCAGTGCAGTTCAGATGGATTGAACACTCTTAAGTTCTAGGTATAAGTGAGCAATAAATTTTCTATGTGTAAATTCGCTCTCTTTATATGCCGCTGTCTTCTATTAACTTGTATGTATCATGGTTGGAAATAGAAAAATAAAGACTAAAGGATAGCGTGAGAAACAGGGCCTTGGATATCATCCTTTGCTTATACTACCCCAGGAAATGAAGTAGAATAATTTCCTATGTTAATTGTGTATTCTGAAACATTAGAAGCATGACAATTGTTTTTTGGAAAAAATAATTCTTAACAGTACTCTCTGCAGTAGCTATGATTCATCTGCCCTGCATAGAGAGTATTAAGAGTCAGTGTAAAACTCAGTGAAAAACAGTTCACTATATATTTAATGCCAATAGTATTATTTGGATGTACTGTTTGCAGATGGGTTCCTAGATATTGCTGCAAAATGACAGAAAGCAGATTGAAATGTTCAGAATTCTTCAGAGCTTGTACATTGTTTCTAATAATACAAGTCCTTAATTGCAGTCAGTCATTTAAGATACCTCCTGGTATTACTGTGTTTTTTTCTCTCACGTTCTTTACTAGCTTGAGAAAGAAGGGAGTGTTGTTAGCTCAAACTGATGCCTTGGAGAATGGGCTCCAGTTTCTTTGATATTTCTGTTGTTGTGAGTACGTGGTTGGGGTTTTTCTGCATGTGAAATTTCAGGGAGCAGTGGGGGTGGGCAGGGGGGTGGTTGGTGTGTTTTTTGGTTTTGTTGTTTTCTTGTGGGTTTGCTTTGATTTGGGGTTTTCTGTATGGTTTTTTTTGTTCTTTTTTGCTTATTTGTTTGTTTTAATCCTTTGAGGAATCAAGACAAATTAATAAATAGAAAGAAATAACATTTTGCTGGGACGTCTCATAAGCCTTGATAGAGAGGATAAGGAAATGGACAAAATTGTGTATAGAAGTGTTAGTTCCAGAAGTGTTTGCAATGAAACTAAAAATTGGTTCCAGGGGGTTTATGGGATATGTCTGTGTCCCAATCACAGTGTTTTTCTGTATGCTGCTGATGCTTTTTCCCCCCAGTAATTCAGCAGACCACCATAAAATCCTAGTTTTGAGAGAATTGGAATAGAAAAGCACTCTCACAGCATAATTCAGCTGTGTAGTTCAGGTGCTTCTTGTGAAAAGCATCATTTATGTGTACGCAAAACACAGTGGTGAGGCTCTGTTTCAGGTGCTCAGAGTTGCTCTTTGGAGGTTCGATTCACCATTTTTACAGGGAGTTAATATTGAGAGGCTTATATGGTAATTTAGGCACTGCAGTTAGATAATTGGGGTCAAACAGCATGATTTTTTCCCTCTCATCACCTCCCAGATGTGTGAATATAAAAGGAGCTCTCTCTGTATAACAGATACCATTTATCCTGTGCTTCTTTTAAGAATGTCTGAAACTTCTTTCTAGATGTCAGCTCCTGAAATAGCTTGAAAGAGTAATTCTGTTAATACTGCAATCTTATATTTCTTCTCCTGAGAAGTTGGGGGTAATCTCTAAGATGTATGCTTCCCAGGATAAGTAACAAAGCTGTGGATCAGTCTGAAACAAAGGAATAGACAAAAAGTTGTAGTGGATGGAAGGAACTGCTAATGCAGCACTTACCAATCTGCAAACTTTTTGAATTAATAAACAAGTGCATCAGTGTGTGGTCTAACAGAATGAAAAGACTCCTGGATTCAAAGCTAAGCATGGATGAATCTGCAGGATTAGAACATCAATGTTGAGAGTTAAGAGCTTTAGAGGAAAAAATAAATCTTGTAATTTTTCATAGATATAGCTTGAACTCTAGATTAATTTTAGCTGAATTACAGTGGTAGCTATTCATGTAGTTAAGAGTAGGAATACTTCTAAGTCTGTGCATAATCTGGATATCGAATGCCTGTATAGACCCAGACAGTTTTCACTCTTCCTGCGCTGGCAATATGGATAATAAAGATCTTCAGGCTGTTAATATTGTCCTCTGTTTGGGAAAGGCAAAATGACAAGTCACTTGAAGCTCCTCATCTGCGTGTTTGTAGACAGACTAGCAAAGATAAAACTGTGCCCAGTCTAGTCTTCATCTTGTAGTGAGACTGCCTCTTGCTTTGCAGGCCCATTCACCTGATTCAGTTTGATCACAGCTTCCAGGGAGCAGAGTGGGGGAGATATGTTGCCAGCCAAGAGCTGTTGGAGACACAGATGGCATTGATTCCCTCACCTAAGCATATTTTCTTCCCTTCGGAGTATTTTACATAAATGAAACTATCACTCAACTTTTACATATAGAACTCCTTAAAATTAATTTTTTTATTGGTTGTTGTTACTTAGTACCACTCTACTATTACTGTATTAAAAGTTTCTTGGAAGATTATTCATTTTAATAAAAGTGTTGCAATAAGTAAATCAACTGCAATGCATGATTGTGCTATATTTGAAGTTATAAGTTGTAAGGCTTTTAGGATACGTAGAGTCTGTGGGGATTTGAAGAGCCACAGAACTTATTAGCTGCTTTGAAAGAACAATAAAATGAGAGGACAGTGCAATCAGTGAAAGTGCAGACTTTTCTGTGTCTCTCCTGATGAACACATTGCTTGCATGTGAGGGTTGATGAATTCTGCTATGCAGCTGTATCACTCCTGAAGTCAAACTGAGTCTAGAAACAGTTTGGATGTGTTTTACAGTGTCCAGGCTGAGAGGCTGTGCCAGTCTTCCCTGCCATCAGCCTGCAAATATGACGATTTCTGGAACACAATCCTGAGGCTTCTTGGTGGCTCCTCAAAGAGCCCCTTAGGGATTTCCAAGGTTTCAGCAGGTCTTATGAACCCAGCTGGATCTATATGGGAATGGATGTTTCAGCCCTGTGGTCCCTTGTTTTCTGAGCAGACTTGTTATGAATAGGGCCAGCTCAGGTTTATTGCTAAAACCATCAGTCTCTCTCAAAACACTGGGAAAAGTACTTGCAAAATTACTGGAGGCTTGTGTGGACTTTTTCAGGAAACATCAGATCCAGCACTGTGCAGCATTAAAGGTGAGTTTGTGTACAGTCATCTGTAGTTTTGCACTGCCTTCCCCAGCATGATAAAAAACACCTGTGTTTGCTTCTGATAGCCCTTCCCCCATCTAGAGTATCCCTACCTTTTGTTTGTCAAGATAAAGACTGTCATGGAGATCCCTAGTGTTGTGTAACTCTTTATTGTCAAAGATAATGGAAACTTTCCGATACAAATGCTTTCCTATAGGGTGATAAATGATTTTTTTTTAGGGTGGTTTTTTTTTTGTTAATCATTGTCAGTATAATATTATTTATTGAAACTTCTTTTTTTTTTAGTCTTAATACACTGGGAAGAAAAACTAAAAAAGTTCCTTACATCAACTCCTTGTGGCAAATTAAGCTTGTTTTTATATCTAAAACTGTATGATAAAAGGTTAATTTTAAATTTGACTGCAGTTTTGGGGGAAAGTATTGGTGGATTCAAGTTAGTGTCATGTGCTTTCACTGTAGTCAAGTTTGCCAAAGAGCAACTGCCTTGTTGCTTCTGTTCAGGACATTTATGTCTTGTTTTTCGAAAGCATAACAGAGTTCAAAGCCTAAAGCAGTCAGAAGTTATGTGCTCATTCCTTGGTTTATTCCTGAAGCCTCAGGGAAAGCATTTTGTGACTGTAGGGATTCTTTGTTACATGATTATGAAATGTTCCTTTTAATTCTTGGATACTTTCCTTGGCTGTTTCCAGTCCTCTTTTATTAGTATCTCTCACTTTTTGAGGCTAGACTTAGGTCTTGAGATTTCTTCAAAAAAAATCTCACTGCTTTCAGCTAACCCAGATGCTCTTAATAGTGTCCTTTGTTACAGCTGAACTAATACCTTAACCCTCTTTTGTTCCTGGACTTGGAATAGACAGTAGCAACACATGAAGTTAGAGATTATAAAAGTTATGGCCCTGTGAAGTTACTGCATAGACAATTTACATTGCACATGTAGCAATAATGAAAGAATGAATGTTAATGTTAAAAGTTTTGGCTATGAATGAAAATATATTACTAAAAGGTGAAAATATCATAGGTAACTTTGAAAACATATCTTTTTGTATGTGTTTAGACACAGTGGTCATGGGGCAGTGTTTTTCTGTTGTCCAGTTACACCATCCTTTTGGAAAGTCTTTCATATTAAGCCAATGATAGCAGCAAGCTTGCTGCTCTCCCTTCTGATCTTCTTTTACATTGTACAAATTTTTCACAGAATCACATAGGTTGGAAGGGAGCACTAGAAATTGCACAGCCCAGCTTCCTGCTCAACTGAGCCCGATAAGGGCGTGTTGCTCAGGGCCATGTCTATCCCTTGCCTCAAGGGGCAGCTTGTTCCAGTGCTTGACCACAGAGATATAAACATGAGAATTTCTGTAATAGCATCTCAACTACATTTGGCCCAATTAAATATTCCTATATTACGTTCCTCTACCTTTGTTTCAGTTTTTGATATCTGTGTAATATATACTGTTCCCTTTTCAGTAGAGCCTAACTGTGATGCTGAAACATAAAATATGAAATAATTTACACAAGTGTATCTAACTTGCAACAAGGTCTATATAAATGGCAATTTTTTAGGGTACATTCAGATTGGCAGAACCCAAAGCAAATGCACATTTGTGGTCTAAATTAACAGCTAAAAAAATGGCATAATAGTAGTGGACATCCAGGTTTTTCAGTGTTCTTGGTTACTGAGAAAGGTGAAACTCAGATGGGTCTTCTGAGGCATGACTGGTTTCTTTACGAAGATTTCTTGGACAGCATCTGGAATGAATGGGATCCAAGAACATTCTTGATAGAAATTATAGGTGGAATACTGCAAGCCTTATAAAAAGTAATCTGATTATTTCTTAGCAGCCACAATTCTGTTTTCTCAATGCTAGTACTTACCAAGCTGTCTTTGCAAACTGAATTCTTATTTAGAACCAAAAGCTAGCTCCATACTGGAAATAAAACGGGCCCAGGGATTGAGCTTGAGCACTGGGCCACTGCTTGTTCCCACTGTTTAATTACTGCAATCTCCCTGGCATGGTTTTTATCTATACTACCTAAAACTCTCTGGGACCTTTCTCTCTCCTGGCATGTTTTGGGTGATATCACATGCCAAGAGCCATTTCCAGCAGGCAGTGTGGGTAAGACTCCACTTCTGTTTCCTTCCACCCTGAACGGCCACATGACACTATCCCAGCAGGCCTTGTAGCCTCGAACACCTCAAGTGCCATCATGTCACACAGCAGGACAGGGAATAGACACCCTCATTTTCATAGCATGTGAATACTGTCCTAATAGCTGTGGTATAATCCTCTCTTTGAACTAAAAAATTCCCACATCTAATATCTTAAGGGCATAGGGGTGCTATGTAGGACCTGGATGAGTATAACTAAGATGATCTCAGAGTCAAAATATAAGGTCAGATGTTTACGAAGAGAGAGCATGAGCTGTGCTTGCAAATGAGAACTTTTTTACCATGACCTTGATAGATACATTTCTTTCTGTTTTAGGGGCATTGGTTTCCAGGAGGAGCAGGTGGACGTGTACAGTGAATAAGGTCAGTGCCTTAGACCTTTTTCCCATATTGGTTGCTTTCACTTTATTCTAAGTAATATACATGTTATTCCATCTAGATAGGCTGTTCTTTGCATCCTGTCAAAAAAAGTGTGCAACTGAATAACTGAGTCATGGATGTGTATACAAGGTAAATCCTGTAGTCTTATCTCACACAAACACACCCACAGTTGACCTAAGGAGGACTAGTGTGAAAATGGTGAAGTCAAGCATAAAGGTATTAGAAAACTGGAGTTAACGTTGCCTGTGGCTTTAGAAACTACAGCAAAGCCATACCTGTGCTGTCTATTCAGTACCTTGTCTGACTCAGTGGTTCTGTAACACAAATGACAATCTGAAATAATTCTTTCTTCCTCTTTGTTCAGCTCTTGGCCTTTTTATTTAAACTCTACTCTGAAGATAGAGTTGTGAATATTCTCATGATCTCTCCTGCAGTGCTTAAGAGCATGTCACAAAAATTCCAGTTCAGGAAAATTTCCTGCTCTGATATAATCTTGCTGTATCTCATGGAACTTTGCCATGAAGTTTCACAGGTACTGACAGCAGAGAGGTTAGACTCAGAAATCTGGGGTTTGGCTCCATTCAGCTCCAAATGGAAGTGCATGTGCTTCACACTTGCAGGAAGCGCTCAGGTTGTTTGCATTCCCTTGTTTGGGTTCCTGCAATCTGTTCCAGTCCCTTTGCCACTCCAGTGCTAACCACACTGTCTGTAGGCAGCACTGTGCTAGATATGTTTCCAGCATCACATTTCCCCTTTCTATCCCCTTTTCTTTCTTGCTTGCCAAAGTTCACTTTCAGCACCATTACCTTCCTAGCTGCTTTTCCCATTACTGTTTTCTTAGTCAGTCAGCTTCATATCTTAGTGCAGCCTGTTGGTGTGTTCATTCTGTGCCTCTTCTTACCAAAGGCCATTCCCCAGCAGCACCATCTCAGCAGCTTCATTTTGGTCTCATCCATGACCATGAAGCAGTGCCTCCATTTGCATGTTAACTGTGTGCTGAGGAACAGTCCTCTCTGAAAGCAGCAGAGGAGAAGCCAGGTGCTTGTTGTTCATGAGGAGTGTCAGGCTTGGCTGGTAAATTTGGCCTGGAAAGAGTGTGCTCAGGTACCAGTGGGAAGTGATGTGCATGCCATCTGGTCAGCTCAAAGTATAGTGGGAGACTTGAATATCCAAGCTGGAGATAGTAACTTATAAAATCTAAAGCTCTAATGCACATATATCATATTCTATCCTAAGGAACTGTGGTGTCCCTCATAGAAAAATCACCTGGTCATTAAATTTCACATGTACAGTTCAAGACATGATGTAACTAGCATTTTAAAAAATAGATCAGTGGGATATACGCAAAAAAAAAAAGGAAAGTAATTGAAATTTGTTGTGACTAAAACTTGGAGAAAAAAACTTGACTGAGGATGATGCCTAGCATGGACAATTTTGGCATGCCTTGTCAAAAGTCACAGAATTTATGCCAGATAAATTTGCTTTTACCTGGAAAACTTGCTAACATAAGTATTGGCATCATAGATGGCACCACTTGAATCCATTTGTCGTGGATTTATGTGAGAATTGTGTGTTACTGGAGGAAGGCCTATGGTCCAAGATTGAAAAATTTACTTTTGTAACATGGTAAAGAAGATGCTGCAACATAATTATTTTATGTCTGAAAAGGTAGGGGATTTCTAGTGTTTAACTTAGAATTTATGTTTTAAAGGTGTTTGTATTAACTGGTAATTTCTTATTTAAGTGTCTGAAGAAAACAAGAATTATGGAAGGTCATAAGTAGTAAGTATCTTGATTATTTTTTTCTTATTCTAAAGAGCTAATAGCATTTGGTACGTTGAATTGTCACAGCCAATCACACATTATGTTCTGGCATCTATTATTTATATGAAGTCACTAATGTCAGTAGACATGCTGTTTAAAAAGAATAAAAATAAAAACTGAAAAACTGCCAAAGACTAGAAAAACAAATTAGTTGACTAGATAGAAAAATAGGATATCAGTTTCCTGTGTAATGGAAATAAATATGAACTGTCATATTTCAAGAGGTTTTCTGTGATCATCAATTTCACAGTAAAGTACATTCTTCTTTCAGTTATATTTTCTGATTGCTTAACAAAACCTAAGTATGTGCATGGTTGCTTGACACAAAATCTGCCTTAAAAGGTATTGACAGGTTTCTACCAATTGTCCACCAAATATTTCAGTAATGTGATTTTGAGTATTTCATTATCTTAATCTTAAACAGAAGTCATTAAATGAAATTAGAAGCTGAATTTGTATGTAGTAGTAAAAAATTATATTCCTCTTATTCCTTCAATTGGTTTATCAGTCTTGTAATTCAGGAATCTATGTTAATCTCAGCATTTTTTCTTAATCTTTTTGTGACCTGATATTAATAACTCATTTTTATTCCTTGCACGATGCCTCTAGAATTTCTGGTAATCTCAATTGAGGTAGCTATCAAGGCTATGAATTATGGTGTTTTCTTGACTTGACCACTGAAATGAGATATCAGTTATTTGCACAGCTGTAGCAGAAGTTAAAGCACCCAAACAGAACAGCTAGGGCCTTTATAATACCCTGTGAGCAGTTTGACAGGGTTTTTTAATTAATATTTTAGAAATAATGCTACTTTTAAACTTTCGGATTCTGTTTTCTCATAATGCAGGGTTATTTTGCTATTTGTTAGAGATTGTAGATTTTGTATTTTAAAGGTGTAGCATTTATCAAGTCAATATAGTCTTCACCAAAGTTGATAGGCTGTCTGTTGTCCATGTGTGTAATGGTTTGTTTGTACAGAATTCCAAATGAAATGTGGTATGTTTTGCATGTGTTGTTTATTTTCTGCTGTATCACCAAAAGACCTTAATTTTAATTAAATACATAAATTAAATTCTTTGAACTAATGTTTGTGTAGAATTAAGTAGGTAAATATTTTCACTTTTCAAGTTTGGAGAAGAAGCCAAGAAGTTCTGTGTATAAATGCTTTTTAAAATTTAAAACTGCTCACTTCCAGTTTAATTTCTTACCCTCTCTTTGGTGATTAAGGCACCATTGCCTAACTCACTGATTAAAAGTAACAAAGCAAGTAACATACCCCTGTGAAACAAATTTCCTTTTCAGGTTAAATTGTGTCACTAGTAACTCTGTAAGGTAGATGTCCTACCCTTTGGGGAAGTGTATCAGTGGCTGGTTTTTTTCAGAATAGCTGCATTATTTCACAGCAAATATATATATATATATATATATATATATATATATAAATCAGAGGATCATAAAATGGTTTGGGTGGAAGAGACCTTAAAGATCGTCTAGCTCTAACCCCCCTGCCATGGGCAAGGACATGTGTCTCAGTACATGACTTGATGTGTGTGTTGGGTCTGAAGACCTCTTGGGGTAGCATCTCTGAACTGTCTGTGTGTTGTGGTCAGTATCTCACTGATGAGCCACAGTTCATCACTCCAGAGGTAGAAGATATTGTTTTTCAAGATAAACTCAACCTCTTCAAGTTTCCTGGAATATTTGATATAGCAATTTTTGGCAACCATTTACTTCTAAAGAGCTGCAAAGTTACTGCAGCTTTTTAAATATGAATATGGGGGAAATGCATGTTCTTTTGCAGAAATGAACAATGGAATAACACTTCCTAAAAGAGGTCAAGATTTCATTGTAAGGCTGTATTTTCTATTAAACCATCTTGGTATGGTTTGACTATTGTGGAGTATGTAGTTTGCCTGTAGATTACACTTTTTATTAGATCTGCTACAGGAATGCAGAATCATCTGTCAATAAAAAATAATCCTTGAAAAAAAGGTTACCTGTTACACACCTACAGTTGTCATGTAGTCATTGTATAAAGAAAGATGTGAGATATCAGTCTTTCATATAGCATGCTCAAAAGAGATGAGGGTTCTTCTATTTCTTTTTTTATTCAATTACAAAAAAAGGAGAGCAAGAAGTGGTCTAATCCCATGAATAAAATGAGCTGTGTGAAGTCCTGACAGTGCTGAAATGCCATGAAAATTGCTACCTGCTTAAGCAACTCTGCTAGTTGAAACTCTCTTGTTAATTATATAAAATAAAAAGTTAATTCCATGGGCTATAAATCATTCCATAATACATTCGAAAGAGTTCTTTGCGGCTGATTATTTGGCAGTACTGCATGCTTAAGACATTTGAATTGAAAGCAGTGTATTACTTTCCAAAGTAGGATTGGAAATATAGTACTGATGTATTTGCTTTGTTATTAATGCATAATGAGGAAATGCATGTTAGAATATATGTCTGCATGCAAATGCAATATTCTTAATATAAAGGTATTAATTAAGCACATTAGATGTAATTTTAAAGCATCCAATTGAAGTTTTCAATTTTGTTTCTTAATCTTCTAGCAATTATCCAAGAGAATTTTATGATCAATATGCTCAAAGCCAAGAAAAATCTGTGGTCAATAAAATGCAGCAGAAATACTGGAAAACAAAACAAACCCTTATTAAAGTTACAGGAAAAAAGGAAGATGAGCATGTTGTAGCTTCAGATGCAGATCTGGATGCAAAACTAGAGGTTTGTAATGTTTGCATAATGTGTGTTCACTGTTTGTTAATGTTTAAAGTGCTTTTATTCTCACCAAGCCTCTAATATGTGTACACATAGTATATAATAATATATATATTTTTTACCATCATTTTCACGTAATATCTTTTCCAAATTTTGGCAAAAGTACCTATGTAAATTCAGTGAATATAGTGCCATTTTGTAATACAAAACCCCATGTCCTTCAAACTTTATTTGGAACCTAGCATCTTCTGGCTTTACTTTCATGTGTTGGGGACAGATCTTTTCCTTTTGTTAGCAGGGGAGAGCAGGAGATCATCCTTATCCTTTGCCTATGTCAGTTTAAGGTAGTTTATTTTTTTTTAATACTATTCTATAGTGTATACAAATGACAATCTCTATAGAGATACAAAATACCACATATATCACAAAAGCATGCAATATACCGAGAAGGAGCAAGGTGCATAGTGCGCTCTGTGCTCTGGAGTTTTTGAGCATATTAGTGGGTTCTGACATGACCAAAGAACCTTCTGAAAGTCTGTAAGATATAAACAAGAGAAAAAATCCTGCTGTGTGACAAATACAGTCCTGCTGTCAGTATCCTCATCCCCACTGAGGAAAAAAAAATAGCTTAAGGTTCTACAAATGGAAGAGCTCAAATGAATTTGAGACAAAGTAAAAAATAGAGGATGGACTACAGAAGTGTAACAATCCAGTTTGTATCCATGTAAGTTTTGTTGGTATTGTTCTGTTAGGTAAGGATAAATGTTTTGCCTTACTGATTTTCTTGCAGTTTCTTAAAAAAAATATTGACTTCACAGTTTATTCAGGTTTTAGCTGAAATACAAGAGGCTGTTTTACAACAAACAGTAGCAGTAACTTATAATATGGTGATTCTAGCTATGGGGTCTTCATGATGGGTTATAAATCAATAGTACTGATGCAAAACAAGCTGGAAGGATGGAACAATATTTTTTAAATACATACCTGAGTTTCTACCATGTCTGCTGTATTGCGGATTCATCACAAAGGATGCTGTGTTAGCTCAGGTGGGATTGGAAATAGGGAAACTTGTGTTTCAAAAAACTAAAAGTGTGTTTTCACTTGGACGCTTTCTCACCTACAAGTCACACTCCCAGTTTAAAAGACAAGACCTGTGTAAATGTATAGGAAGTCAAGCAGCTGTGAAGGAAGGCAGCTGCTGTGCTAGCAATCCATTTTACTTAGTTGTCTAATGCTTGATATGGTGGAGTTTAGGTATAAGTTGCAGGTTGGAGGTTTTAGATGGAGAGATAGAAAGAGTAGTATACTTCACAGTATGAAAAATTCAGTATGCATATTGCCACCTGTGATAAACATGATAGACATTTTGATAACTCTTTGCTCTACTGGGAGTTTTTTAGAAATAGATTTGTGTATCTCTCTATATATCCAAAGATATCACCTAAAAAAAAAACCCCAATGCAGGTAGTTTGGTTAACTGTCAGCTGTTCTTTTGTAAGTTATGATTGGTCTGTAGTTTCAGTGGATAACTTAATTGAAAGAAAAGCACAACTGGTAAGGAAAATACTTTCAGGCTGGAAAGATTTCTCATTGTTCAAGAAGGAAATAATGATCCCTAATAATTTCTACAAAAAATTAAGTTCTTCTGTGTATCTTATTCATCAGTATTTCTTGCATGCACTTAACAAACTTTTTGTGTATTTTGTTTCAATATCAGCTGTTCCATTCTATTCAGAGAACATGTATGGAGTTGCTGAAAGCAATTGAACTGTATCAAAAAAGGATTTGTTGTAAGTATGATCAAACACAGTAATTAAAATGGTAAGAAGGTCTGCATTATGGAACCATTAAACAAGTGAAAAAGGGAAAATTAAAATAGGGAACTACTAGTTTCATCCTGTTTTAAAGTAAAAATAACATTCCTTGCAAACAGCTAAAAGCAGATTTTCTTGTTTGCTTGAAGATTTCCTAGATCTTAAGTTTTATATATTGATATAATGCAGTGATAGGTAGCAATAGTTACTGGAGAAAGCTTTCTTGAAGTTCTTTTTCTCACTGCTTGCTTGGCTTGTTTAAATTCAGAAGTCTCTTGTCTAGAAATCCCAACTCCTTTCTAAACTGTTTTAGTTTTTCTTTCCATCAGGATTGATGATGAAGAATATTTGGCTTATTACTAGTTTTATAATTAAGGAATCCATGCTATTATGATAAATTTGATAATGCTGACTTGGCTGTAACAAATGTACAGTAATTAGTGATGGTCATTAGTAAGAGACGGGGACCTAATCTGGGAAGTTTCAAAAGGCAAGTTGTATTAAATGTCTGCTAAAGGTTCTCTGCAATCAGAATTCTCTGCAGCTGTGATTTTTGGCTTGGAGAAGAGAATCCAGCTTTGGAGTCATCTTTCAATTTACCTTCTTTTCTTGAATGTTATCCATATTTTCTCAAGCCTTTCATTTTTCTTTTGCCTATCCAAAGAGTCAGGGATAATGTTTCAGAATCTGGAGGTAAAATTGAAATAGAGATTAGTAGGGTATTGAGTTCAAGAAGTTCCATAGGAGCAGGTGGAATCTCTGATGCAGAGATGTGCATGCAGAATGTTCTACCAGAGTTCTACCGTAGTCTGCATTGGAGTTGACTGTCATTTTTACCAAAATGACAGGAAGACTTCAAGAGATCTTCTTTTGTTGTATTAGACCACTCTCCATCTTAATAGTGGGAAGAAATTGGTACTATAGGAGACAGACAAGGCCATCATGAAATGTTTCTGTAAGGATCATGAAGATCTGTGGTCCCAGTTTGGAAGTAGTCAACAATTCAGTGTAAAAACACTTTTCTTCCTCTTCCTGTTTAAAAAACAATCAGTTACTTTGAGGTAGACATATTTCAGATAGTTGAAATGTTGTGTTTGAATAGTGTAGAATGCTAAAATTGTCAAGTAATCTTGCAAAGTAATTTGAAAATAAATGTTCTTTAAAGTGAAGTGCTAGACTTTTCATATGAAAACTTTTTATGTAATCAAGCATGAAAACTGGTGAGCAAGAGAAAAGCAGGTGAATTAGCTTCTGTGAAAGTATGCTACCAAAGATCAGCTGAGGCAGTCCAAGTGGTGAAAAAGAATTTAAAAACCAAACAACCAAAACCAGACAGAACCCCAAAAATCTAACATTAAAAGATACTACAATCAAGACTAGACCCTTTTTGTAATCTAACCAACCTACTTTTTTTTTTTCCAAGAAATACCATGTTTCTCCTGTTGTCTTTTGGCATTGATGGAATTTTGTGACTCTTGTTAAGTATATCTGTAAATGTCTCAAGTAAATCAGATCTTATGTTTATGAAATGCAGGAATATTGTGAAATTATTTACTTTTGCTTTGCTGCTTGGACTTAGACTGACTTAAACTATTTGATGTAGGCAGTTTTAAAGCTGTTAGAAACCAATTAAATAACATATTTGACCACTCATTTATTTTTTGTTAGTTCTGTCTCAGGAAGAAAACGAATTGGGGAAATTTCTTCGATCACAGGGTTCTCAGGATAAAACAAGAGCAGGAAAAATGATGCAAGCTACAGGAAAGGCCCTCTGCTTTTCTTCTCAGCAAAGGTATATGGGTCGACATTACTGTCAGATTTACAAAGTACATGTGATAATCGTAGTTGAGTCATTGCTGGCATAATTCATTTAGCCATTGGAAATGTGTGAGGAATCAATTGATAGGAAAGTTATTGACCAAACCTGCTGTAGTATTGTCAATATTACTGGCTTATTTTTCAAATTTTGCCTGATCCTGCTTTTTGTCTTATGGACCTGCTGTGTCTATATCTCCAGTGCCTATTCAGGTCAGCAGTTCTAAAGCTATCCTGGTGCATCTCTGTGGCCTCTCTAGCAGTGAGGTTGTAAGGGAGCTGATGTCAGGTCCCTCCTCTGCTTGGTGGCAGTTCTCACTCTGCAGATAAATGCTACAACAGGCTCACTGTAGAGGTGTCTGGGTCCTGGGAGGGAGGGAAATGAGTAAGGAAATACTTTTTTTTTTCTGGACCATGGAGTCTCATATCTCAAGTAGACAGAGGAGAAAGGAGGAGTCTGAATGTTATTTTCTGCTTTAACCTTACACTATGAAGCCCCCACCCCCAGGAGAAGATCCTAGAAGATCCCTTCTGAGCTCACGTAGATTAGGTAGAAGCAAATCAGTAAAAGGTAAGGAATCCAGAGGGACACACATGCACACAAGCATATGCTGTTACCCAGAGCCCTTGATGTCTCAGTGACCCAGTGTTTGCTCAAGGAGTTTAAAAGTAACAGTACCTGATGGCATTATGAGTATTATGATGCTTTTTTTTAACGGTATTGGGACCACGGAAGTTTGAAATTTATCAGCACTTGCAAGGGAGAATTTTATTCCATTATGTTTTACAGGTTTTGGGGGGGCTTTTAACTATTGTGATACTTCTCAGCTTTAGCTTAACAGTGCAGCTGTTTGGCTCAAAATAAAATATTCCATACAGAGCACTGAGAATTTAATATGTTTACCTTGGGCTAGAGTTTGGTCATTAGCACCTCCGGTAACAACCATGAAGGGGATCTTAAAAGCGCACGTAAGGCACCCTTGAGCAAAAGTGCTGATGGTTTGCTTCTTTATAAAGCTTAACTGTTTGTAGAAATCTCAGTGTATGGCATATCTACATAAACTGAATTTTCCTTTGGATGTCTAGGTAAGTATTTGTAGACTGAGAATAAATGGGGGGAAAATCAAAAAAGCCACACTTAAATGTTCACATTTTATTATATGTCCTGCTCAATGCATTTTTAAGGGCATCTTTTAAAATAAAATCACATAAAAATAAAAACAACTGATTTTCTTCTCTTGAGCTATCCTCAAACTCATGTTGAAGTTGGGACTACTTTTATTTATGTTGCGTGCCAATAGCTAGCTCAGTAGATGGAGATCAAGAAGACATAATTTCTTGATTACTGGAGGTGAAATCAGAAATTCTCTTAGGCCGGGGGTCTTCCTAGCACATTAAACTAAGTCTGTGCTCTTGTGGAATGGATTGAAGCCATTCCAGTGAGGTCACTGCTTGCAAGAAATAGGAAAGCAGAAGCAGCAGGAGGAAGCAAAGCAAAAGTTGAAGTAATCCTACTTAGTTCTGAGATACCATTAGGAGCTGAAGTGATGGCATAGGGAAGACAACAGTGTCCCCTACTGCCTTTCCAAAGTGTGGTTGCCAGAAAAAAACATTTAGGAAAATGTCCAAATCCTTCCAGAAGATAAATATCTTTCAAAGGAATTGTTCAGATTCCTTAAAAAAAACAAAACAATAATTACCTACTTGACAGATGACTTTTTTTATTTACATTTACATCTGAAGATTAAATGGCTAATTAAAGTGCTTTTTGTGGGGTTTAACGTGTTAATCCTGATACCACTGTGGTATTTATCCAGTAATAAATTACTTCAGGAACATTTTTAGAGTTGTTAAATGAAACTTACGGAAGGGGAATCGTAATAACATACACATAAGCGGCTTGGCAAACTAAAATACATAGATGCATTAGAATAGGGTCCTTTTTCACTCACACATGTAAATAAAACCTCACTTCTTGAACAGGAGGATTGGAAGCACAATATTCATGCAAAATTACCCCGTTCATGTCCACCCCCAGCCAAGTTACAGAACTATCTGAACATACACTAGCACTTAACTATTTTGGCTGTCAGTAGCTGCATTACTCCTTTGTTTAACAACATGTTTAACACATTCCTCTCCTTCCTTTCTTTCCTTCATGCCTTCCCCCAGATTAGCACTCCGTACTCCTTTGAGTAGATTATATCAAGAAGTGGAGACTTTCAGATACAGGGCCATCTCAGACACCTGGCTGACAGTAAACCGAATGGAACAGTATCGGACTGAATACAGAGGAGCTCTACTCTGGATGAAAGATGTGTCTCAAGAGTTGGATCCAGATCTTTATAAGCAGATGGAAAAGTTCAGGAAGGTATGAAGTTTCCTGTAGTTTCATAGAAGGGGCTGCCTGATAAATGATGATGAAGCATGATTTTGGTTCTTCTGAGGAGGACATAATTCAGAAGCATTTATCTTAACTGATCTTTTCTGTGTGGGCTCTAAGGAAAGGCATTTTTCAGTACTGTTTTCAACTTCAGCATGCATCTTTATAATTTAAATAATATATATTTTTAAAGAAGATTATCCAGTTTTAAATACTTAGCTGTGATACCTGAATGACTAATAGAAGAAGGTATGTCTGCAGTCAGAGGGGAAAGGGAAAATTGATTTTTGTAACTGAGAGTACAGAAAAACAGATGCTGTACTATCTGCTGCTAAATTTTAGAGTGCAGTTAAAGACAAACACTTTCAGAATTGGCTGGTTTTGTATTTTGGGGAGGAGCTGTAGATCTGGAGCTTATTTTTAAGTTCCTTATGCAGTTTGGCGTGACTCTTGGGCAACTGCTAAACACTAAAACTGCTAGGAATGCACTCTCCATAAATCGTCTTTGTTCAGTGTCACTCAAGTTTGCTAAATTCCTCCCCTCCCAAAAGACTACCAAAATCCCAAGTCCTAGGTGGTAGTCTGCAGTTTTGCTACCAGGTTTGAGTATAGAATTTATTTGAGCTGATCCTGTTAGTTCAGGAATGTTCATGAGAACTTCACATTTGCTAGTGAGGCTCTAGAGCCGAGTTTGTTACAAGTCTATAATGTTCACAGTTTGCTGTTTATGTATGCTGACTATCAGGAGGAGTTGGGATCTTAGGTACTACTGTCCTGTTCTTTGAGTAAAAGCAGTAAAAAAAAAATACAGAAATTGTTGATAATTGAAAGTAAAGGTCTAATAACAGAAATTGTATTAAAGTGTGTATATGTACATGTGTGTGCATATGGCTTAGAGACGGGTAATGTTTAAAAAAGAAAGCACTGTTCATCAGTAGCTTAAGCAATCTGTAACTGAAAGTGTTTGGAGATAAAAGATACTTAATTCAGGACTTTAAAAGTTTGAATAAACCATCCTAACGGGAAAGGACTGGCATGCATCTAGGCTGTGCCATTTTTTGTAAACTGAAGTGGTGACATTAGCAATTAAAGAAAGGATGGAGCAAATGATACCCGAGTTAGTCATCTAATCTTTATTTAATGCTTCAGTACAGGATATTCCTGTAAGTCTTGTGGCACCAGACATGTATTTTATTATGCCTTGTGGGAAATGTTTGTAATGGCAAGTTCTTGCAGGTAAAATAATTGGCATGGTCTTGGCCTCAGCTGATTGCTTATGTATACTGTTTGATTTATTAGGAAAACACTTAAAAATGGAATGTTAGAATGAATAAAGCAGTACTGATAATGGTCATAGAAAACTGATTTATAACTTTCTTTCAAAACAAGTGCTATGGAAGGCATAAATTATATAGATGACAAAGTAATTAAAATAATGTAGGTTTTGTGCAGTGAGCTGCTATAGTTAAAAACTTATATGAAATTTCAGTGATTTTGGGTTGCTATGCTTCAAGGTCAGCAAAAAGAGAATTTTTTTTTTAAAGAGTTCTCACAAAACTTAGTAGTAAGTGGAAATACTAAGTTCTAAGTATTTTGAAATATTTCTAGGTCTGAAATCCATTACAATTCTGACATGAAGAAGTGAATGTAGATTCTAAAATTCTGTACTGTTACCTCAAACGGTTAAAATACCCCAAACTTGAAAGTCTTTTGAACAGTTCTTTTCTCCAACTGTCTGTCAACTGAATTGGCAGAGAACAAAAAGCTCTACATTTTGTAGCCAACAAAGTAAAGAAATGCCCCTGGTATTCACTTCCCTACATATGCCATCTGTGCAACAGGCATATCAAATTAGTCTTTGAAGATTTTAATACTTGCAGAAAGTAAACTTTTTCCTTTTTAATTGGGGGGGAAAAATTACTGAAATAAAATCCTCAAGCATAGTGTTCCTAGGTAGCTGTTGCTGAGCAAGATGCAAGTGTGTTTTTTAGTGCTTTACAAAAACTAACGATGGATAAGGTAGTCCTAAATAATTAAAGTAGAGTAGTTTTTATTGTCTTTTTTTTCTATTTTTACTTGCAGATCTTAATTGTGCCATGGTGTGGCAGTGTAATGCTGAGGTTTTAGGGCTTTTTTTGAGTCTGTAACAGCAATTTAAGAAGTCATGCTAGTTTTGCGTTGAGAAAGATGTTATAATTGCTGGTATAACGTTTTTGGTTCTAAAGCCATTGCCAGAGAGAAGTGTTTTGATCTGGAGCTGCATATTGAGTGATACACCACCAAATAGTTATTGAAGCTGATCCTGTCAGAGCACTTGAAAAGAGTTTTTTTCAGACTTCTGATTGTAAAAATTCTAAGTATTACTTCAGTAAATTTTTTTATTTCAAGTGAACAGTGCTGGTTTTTTTATTTCAAGTAAGCAGTGCACCTTTAATGCACCTAGTGCAACAACAGTATTTATATCACTTGGTTAAAGGACTGTTTTTCAAGTATGAAGCCTTTTATAATGTAATCCTAAATGTATCATTATGTATACAGATATGGTACTTGTTTTTGGAGACCAAAGCTAAATCAATCCAGATGGGGTTTTCATACCTTCCCTCAGAATAGCTCAGGCTAAAAGATCAATAGTTGAGTCAGTATTTTCAGAGCTGATAAAATCTGAGTTAAAATGCTGGCATTTTGTAGCTCTCTTTCAAAACAATGAGGTACATGAAAGAATTTTCTAATGCTATTCTTAAGGCGTCAGCCTAAGTATGCAAGACCCAGACTTTCAAAGTCTCTCAGAACACTGTAGAGCAGCCTTTTTACATTGTTGTTTGAAGATATCTCTGTGATTGTAGCTACTTGAGTCAAAATAAGGAAATAGATGAAGTTTTAGCTTTCACTGCAGAATTCTATAAATGCTATATAACTTTATTCTTTTTTTTTCTATTAACATTTTTTATGAACAATCCAGTGCTGTTCTGGATATAGAGGTCTTCCATCCCGAGTTCGGAGTTTGAAGTGTTCCTTGAGGGATTCTGTGATATTTAGGAGAATCTGAATGAGCTAATACCCCTTCACCAAATTCTCCACACTGATCAGGTTTTTAAGGTTCTTAAATCTAGGCTGTTTTATCTGTCTGGAGACTGTACACTATAACATGAGCTGTGCTGTCATGTTGTAAAAATATAGACCAAATTGCCCAAGTGCTGATGTCCAGGAAGCTTTTCCAGGCATTTTCTGAGAAGGAATGTGACAGTGTGTATGCATTTCAGTGCCACCCATAACAAGTAAAAAGTGAGAGCTGAAAAAAATTATCATGCTGACCTCTAGGCTAACTATAAGAAAAATTGCATCTGTGACATGATAGGTTATTTATCGTGCTACGTTGATAAAGCAAATTAATCCTTTCTGTATTTCTTTTTCACTTCCATTCTTCTACTCCTCTGCTTTCCCTTTGTTCTGAGGCTTGAACCAAAGCTCTAGAGTATGTTTGTAAATACCCAATGGCTATGCTGGGATCCCTGGGACAAGCTGCACTGCAGCAGTGTACTGAGAACTGGGTACCTGGATGTTTGGGCTCTGTTTCTCCCTGTTGTGTAGACCTCTGCTTTTGCCAAATCTGCTTTCCTAGGAGCTGTGCTTCTCTATGAACCAAATGAATCTCAGATGGGACAAAGAATGGGTTGAAGCTGCATAAGGGTAAAGAGTGATGCATGGGCTGGTTGCAGCAGAGCTTTCTAAGTGCTATTGGATTGATCTGCTTGGCATACTGTGCAAGTCTTGTATCTGTCTATGGTACTTGGATATTACAGGAATTAATATTTGAGTATTTAAAACACTATGCATTAGACTAGGTGTTATCTGCAAAAAGAGTTGAGTGTTGATCAATATAGTTGCATGGGATCTGTGATGGAAACAAGTAGCATGGTTTGTGCTGGGCTTCTTTGCTGAACCCTGAACTATTTCAGAGGTGTTAACTAAGTGGAATAGATTTTACTGTAGAAGAGATTTGTCAAGATATCCCCCCAAAGATCCTGAATTATTACAGAGCCCTTAATGTCAAGCTGTTACTTTGCATGCAACCGTTGAGAAACTTTCAAGCTTGCAGCTGAGTTGTTTGGATACAGTTTATCTCCACTTCTTCCTAGTTGTAGCCCTCTATATACTTGAAACAAAATGAATGCCCTTAAATGGCATTTTAAAGATAAATCTGGCAAGAGAAAAGGAAAGGCACTGAGGAAAAGGAAAGTTCAAGAAGAACTCATAATGACATAACAATAAGTTAAACTGTTGTTGTTATAAATATACCAATGAAGGGAGTAGCTGATCTATGCAAGTTCTCTTTAAATATCTTTAAAAAATAAAAGTTAAACCCTGTGTGGACAGCTGGGAAATAATGAAGATCTAAATAAATCCATTGATTTAAAGGTCAGAAAGGAAACACTGAAGTATATGTATTCATTGTAAAGATCGCAGCAAGTCTGGATAAGATACATCTGCCGTGGCCTTTCAGTGAGGCTCGAGACCTACATCTCAGTCCCCCTGCTGCCCCCTTGCCTATTAGCACTGCCTGGCATGAGATTTGGCTTGTGTGATGATGAAGGCACTGTACCACATTACAGCATCATCTGCTACTCACATATCCATTAGCATCAACTGCAAACAGCCCTGCAAACCTGAAGGCACTGTGGAAATTTACTGGAGTATTATTTTAATTTTTTTTCTTAATTCTCTGTTACTTTTGAAAACTTGGAGAGTTGGGAAAATGCAAAAAGCCTAGGAAAGGAGAAAAACCAAATATGATGCTGATCTTTGAAACGAGAACAGACTTGGCAGTTACCATCCTTGGAAACTAAATTTTAGTTTCTGGTAAAAAAAAATTAAAAGGAAACCTATAGGCATTTAGAGGCTAGCAAACTGAAGAGCAAGTAAAAACACAGGTTTATGAGTTACATTACAGGTTGGAGGTTTTTTTTGTTTTGCATTTTCAATCAAAGTATTAATGGGGAAAAAATTACAAATCTGGATGTTGCAGTTCCTTATGAGTGATTACGAGGAAAATGAATTTAGCTTTGCTAGAAAAATAAGAGCTCTTGGGAGATGAGAGTTGAGAATATTGGCTGAGGAACACTAAACAAAGTTTCAAAGGATCATAGAATTTAAAGATGGAAAATAACTTGAAGTTTAACTAAACTCTCTTCCTGCCAGGACAAAATTGTGCATCTGTAATATATTTTCCGAGTGTTTTTCTACATCTAATAAATATTATTCAGTTGAGGGTGACTCTCTTAGAAGTTTTGTGGATATTGGTGATGTCCTCGTTCAATTATTAAAAGCCAACCAAAAGAAAATGTGCTAATGCTAATTACATCTGCAGACGATGTTGAGCTGGAAAGTCTTCTGGTTTCCAAGCAGCAAAGTACACCAGTGTCTTTGGCCATTGCAGTCATAGTGGTGTAATCAATAGACTCTCAGTTGCCATAGTTACAAATTGCAGTGTAACTGATAGATGTTTAAAGCCAGCTAGGGTAGTCACTATTGACCAACTCTGGGTTTTAAAAACTAAAAAAAATTATTTAAAAAGAAGTTGTAGACAGCAGTTGTCTCTGTTTCTTTTTAGGTGATAATTCCACATTAAATTCCAACTTCATCTAATAAACCTTTACCTTGAGGTGGCAATAATGTAGGCCTCTACATGTGAGAGGGGACATGATGGTGTTTGTGCTCCAGAGGTATCAGAAAGATCCGAGTAGTTGTAGTAGACCATTCATTAGATATGCGATGTGTGGCACTGCAATGTGAAAAATAATGATAGGAATGTGAGATGGTAAAGTCTATCACTTTAATAGATATGATTTTTATCACTCTTGGTTCAAAATCTTACTCTAAAAAAAAGCCCCCACCAAATCTCTTTGCTGATTTGGATTACTGCTGCTCCTTGTTAGATGAACAGCTGAGGTTTCCAGGAGATCCAGTAATACTCACTGCAAGATAGCTGCATGCTCTAAAATTAGTAAGATGGTGTCAAACTGCACCCTGAGATCCTCATCTTAGTGTAGCAATGTGATGGCAGAGATGAAGAGATAACAGCACGCTTTTAGGATATGATGATAAGCAACACCTACACATATCACTTCTTGTGACATGCCTGTGCCACCCAAGAGTATGCTTGGTTTCTTTCTGTTAGGGATTAGCAGCTAAAACATGGGGTTTGAGGTTGGATTTTTTAAATATGAAAGTATATTGTGTTGGAAATGCTAAATTTAATGATTTACCTAGAAAGCATGGTAGTGAAAAACAAAACACACAAAAAAAAGTTCTCTTCAATCAAAATTGTAGTTGTTGCTTTGTCGTTATTGCCTCTCCTTGTAAAAACAGATGTAGTTCCAGTGCTGAGTGTGTTTCTCTGTGCAGTTTATGCTGTAATGATTTTTCTGTGTTCTCCAATGTCACATTCAGTAACATTAAGTGGAGAACCCAAAACATTCCAAGATACTTCACATACAAAATACTCAAGCATTTTAAGGCAGTTGTGAAAGATGTACTTTTTTTGAAAACGTGACCTTAAGCAGAAATATTCTTCACAGTGAAAGCATTTTGTAGTCTTATAACTTTAAATTACCATTTCAGGTACCATTTGTAAGACTCAGAGTAGACAATAATATAAAATCAATTATTTTCTGAAGCTATTTCGTGTGTATTAAATATCCCTGATGATTGTTAGTGGGTTGAAAGCAAAGTAACAATGTGTGATGGAGATGCCCTTTTAAAAGCATAATAAGAGTATGCCACTTAAAAATAGAAACAGGCTTCTTGGAACAGATTACATCATCTTTAGAGGTATTGCTTGTAGAATATAGTTGCTTCCAGAGATTAATGCTTGCCCTTGAGAGATGGTTCATCATCTGTTCAGTTATTTTTAAGAAAGAAGAGTTTGAGGTGAGACTCAGCAAAATGGCTGTAAAGTAAAATAAAATTAAGTGCTAGACTACAGATACAATATAGTTTTTTAACAACCTTGTTTCATGTAACCTAGCTGAAATTAAAAAAGAGTAGACTTGGTTTAATTGTGCATTTTCAGACTGGTTTTTATTTCAAGAAACGGCAGGTAGACACATCCAAAAAAATTCTATTCACTTAAGTAGCAGAAATTAAAATGTTTCAACAGAGTACAACAAATATATTAAAAAAATCAGTGATTTAAATCAATAGTCTAACAATTAGTTAATTAATAGTCTAATGAGTAGTCTAATCAATAGTGTAACAATTGTTATTAGTCCCAATATTAAAAAGACTCTCTCAAACATGGTGGGATAAAAATTGAGCTCCAAGTATTTTTCTCTTGTCTAATAATTATAGAAATGTGTAAATATTAAATTTAATATTGGATTTTTTTTAAAAAGAAAGGAACAACTGAACACTATTTTCACTTATTCTGTTGTGTTTTGATCTTAAAATGGGAAAGAAAAGATAATTGCCTAGAGAATTTCTGTTGCTCACATGAAAACTCTAACCCTGCAAACCAGTCTGTGTGGGCAAAGCTCCTCACCCATGTGGATCATTATGTGAATTCAGAACCTAAATGAAGTGTAAAAATGTGAACAGAGTAGATTGTGAAAAAAGAAATGAGACTTGGAAAATTCCCTCAGCCTTAATAATCTGAAAAGGCTAGGAGGATAGCTAAAGAAATATTTTTAAAAAATAAATGAAATACAGATGTGACTGAACTGAGAGAATTCTGCAGGAGAGAAGGATAAACAGGAAGGGGAATACAGCTGTTGGGGAAAACATTGTTTACACAAGAGAACCAAGTTTTTCTGTGGTCCCCACTGCCCAGGAATTCTTCTTATACTTTCCTAAAATGCTTGGGCACATGTGTTATGTAGTCCATCTGCTTTTACTCATAAGGCCTTTGCTCTTCAGTTATATGCTGCATAGGCTCTGAATGATTAAAAAGATGCTATGTTTGATTTTCCTCCTTTACATAATGAAAATAAATTAGTCAGGATTAAAAAAAGTGAACAAACAAAAGGTACTGTTCTAACCAAAAAAAGGGCTAATATACCACCATCTCTGATTCAGGGCTCTGCATGAATCCTGCTTAGATTTTGAATGTTGTTTCTTCTGTGGTAGCACAGTGTGATGTCTGAAAACCACTACAGAAAGACTTGGGGTTTTTTTGTAAGTTTGTGCTCTTTCAGAGTTTGTATCTTGACAAAATATAATTAAATTATTTTGAGGGAAATAAGGCGTAGTTATTGATATATTAAATGCCAACCAGGAACAGCAATAACAATGCAGAGGATTATGTACAACAGACTTACAAATGAATCTTGATCATTAGTGGGTGTCATTTCGTATTCTTTGCCAAAAGGTTAAATAGAAAATGAAACACAAAACCTCAACTTACAGGAATTCTACTCCTACATTAACACTGTAAACAGAGTGGCTTTGCACTTAGGACAGTGAGAGCATCTGGGGACTGAATATTCAAGGAATTTGGTCATCACAGTGATTTTGTTAAAGGTATCTTTCTTGGAGTGTTGTTTGTCACGTCCAGCTGTAATTTGCAGCTATGATTTGTGTCAGTGGCATTCCCTGGCAGTTTGTACATCTGCCCATCCTGCTGCCCATCGTAATGGCCAAAAGTATCGTGCAGGCCAGCTTCCTGTTTTATGGTGCTTTCAATGGGGATATTGTTACTGCACCTGAACTTGAGCTTTTCACGCCCCTTTACCTAATTCCAGTTTATTCATTCCTCACATCAGCCTACTCAGAAAGAACCCAGATTCAAGTAATAATCTTGCTCAGGCCTAGAAGAATTTAATTTGGATGCAAAGGAATTAAAAATATAAAATGCATTTTTTAACTATGAGGACACCGCACCTAAAAGAGTCAAGACCTCCAAATAATCTGCAGTAAATCAGATAAACTGAACTGTGTAATTACTACATGAATACAATCCTGGGCATAGTAGACATATTAGTTTTATGCTATATTACAATTTTGTTTACATCACCTCCCTGGTCTTTCTGTGTTCAAAGGTAGTAAAATTACCTGTTTCAGTTTTCTGCAGGAGCTGGCTGTCTAATTGCTCTCCACTTGCCAGCATTCCCCCCCGTGCACCATGTGGCCAACCATCCTTTGCTCTCAGAATGTCTAATGTGATTAACACAATTGAGTTATAATAAACTCAGCAATTCTCAGCACTTTTAGCCCTAAGTCCAGGTTATGCCTGGTTTAGAGCTGTATAAGATCTTTCGGCTCTAAAAGCTTATTTCTTTGCTTTTGCCATTTATTTTGGTTGGCCTGCTTCTTGCTACAAATCTTTGCAATGATTTTTGGCAACTTAGAGACTTTCATGATACTAATAAAATGTAACTCTTTGTTTTCAAACTGCATAAACTTATTTGTATCTGTGCAAAGAACTGTTGGATTTTATCAACTCCTTCATAGCCGTTTCAGGACAGGAGACGTTTCGAGTTACCAGGACCAAACTCTTCCCTACAGAGGATATATATCCATGCATGAAAATGTGCATGCATTTGTAGTTTGCAATGGTATATCCAAGCACGCTGTGGTGGTAATGACTTACGTCTGCAGGCTGACAGATGCGTGCTCCCTACTGAAACTGCATTTGAGGCTTGAAATGTACAAGTCTATCCCCAAACTCTGAAGCAATGCTATTTAGATGAATGTCATTCTGTATTCAATTTAAGAGTCTCCTGGTCACATGAATATTTTCTTTGTATGTCCTTGCTTCAAGGTCTCTATTAGTGTCAACATGTGTTTTTTGTATTTTTTTTCCTTTCAGCCTAGTAAAGCACACATTTTAGGTTTGACTAATACTGGAACCTGTTACCAGCAGAAAGTTGAGGCATGTAACTAGGCTTCTTAAAGGAGGAAAAAAAGCAGATTCTCTAGTGAGGCTAGAAGCTATATATTTGCTGCCTTCCCTTCATTTAAATTGTCATTTCATGTTTATTCCCTTTTTAAAACAATTTGCATATGGACCCAAGCTGTAAAAATTAATACAATGTCTTGAGGAGCATGTTAAGTTCTCTGCCTACCGATAATCGGAGAGTAGCCAGAAGGTGTAAGCTCTGAGAGGTAGTGCTGCTTTCATATACAGTTTATTCCTGTAACAATCCAATGTGAATGAGTTGGGAAGAGAGGCTGTGTGTGCTCCAGCTCTCAGCTGTCCCATATCACACTGCATTAAAACTCCCTCCTTTGATACAGTTTGAAGTTAAACAGATTGACCATGAGTAGTTTGTCTTTATGCTGGGTAAAATCAGAGGAGAGGCCTCGTGTAGTAAGCAGTAATGTCAGCTGGGATGTTGCTGCTGACTGCACCCCTTTATTTCCCTCTGAACCTCTCTTTGGAATAAGAACTACAGCTTTTTGGATCAAAGCTGCTGAGGGAGGCCAGGTCCCACACTGCATAAAGTGTGGACACATTCATTTGGAGCTGATTTCTTTCTGCACAGGCAGGAGATAAGTTGTTTGGCAACATGTAAGGAGTATAGGGCTATGTATTTGAAGAGTGGAGGAAGATTTTTGGAAAGGAAAAGCCAAGACTATATATAGCTGTTTTTCTGTGGAAGATATATGGCTATGCGGAGATGCTGCTTTTCTGAAAGGTGGT
Source organism: Neopelma chrysocephalum (assembly GCF_003984885.1). Classification (NCBI taxonomy): domain Eukaryota; kingdom Metazoa; phylum Chordata; class Aves; order Passeriformes; family Pipridae; genus Neopelma; species Neopelma chrysocephalum. Next base: position 4,529,536 of record NW_020897726.1, on the reverse strand, counting down.
GCCTAGATGAAGCTGAACCAGGGCAGAACTCTGTAAACACTCACTACATTTTGAGAATAGCATCTATCTATTTAGCTTAAAAATGTATTTCCTCAAGCTTAAATTCAAGTAAACAACTCTTAATATGAAATAAGTTCTGTGTAAACATAGTTAGCATCTGTTTAATTCAAAATTGTTGTTAAAACAGTTTAGTTAACCTGTAGAAAAATAACATACCCTCTTCATTTCTTGGGCTGTGAGCTCAAAGGCTCTTGAATGTTTTAAAATGGGGTGACTCAGTGATGGCTTTTTACTTTGTCTGATTTTTTTATGTTGTACTGTGATCATAATTTTGATAATGACTTTGAGTGCAGTTCTGAAAAATTGAAGACTATTATTGCTTTCAGCTTATTAAATTTAACAGACTTTCCTTCATTTTACAGTAAATAGTGGTTGGAATTATGGAAGTGATCCACATCATACATTTGAGAGTCGGTTGCATGTTGTATTTGATAGACATTTTTTTTTAAAGTTGATAAATTGTATTGTCTGTGAATATTCCTTTTTATGTTTTGTTGCAATTTTTTTATGTTAAGCAATTGGATTCATATTCTGGGGCTGCACTGTGGGTTCTGTTTGTGAAAGCTGTTGTGAGACTTAAAGCTGAAGATTTTGTTGTCTGGTTTTTGGCTGGATGAACTTGCTGGATTGTGCTGAGAAACGAGACTTTGGTCAGGGCTGTGTCCAGCTGCTGGATAAGTGGAAAGGATTCTGCAGAGGTGGCACTCTCCCCCTTCACTGGGCCATACTAGAAGGGCAAAAATCAGGAAGGAGGAGGAATAAATACCTCCTTAATTCCTGGTAATTCCTTAGAAAAAAACTTCAGAAGTCTTCTGTTGCTGTTGGGCAGTACCCTACAACCTGTTGTGTGTGTTGGGTTTTTTTCCTGTGAGGGGACAAAATTATTTTTTAATAATGAAGAAGGAAGTATATTTCTATTGCTGCAGGGCAGCTGTTCAGAATGTTGTTATTTAGTACAGAGAGCTATATTACTTGCCACAAATAGTTTTCGTGTCTTAGATAAATTTGATTTGAATGTAATGATACTTTGCTGCTGCAAAGACATGTTTGGGTCCATGTCTTTGCACTACTATAGTGTTAATAGTAGGAGGGAAGTATGTCAAATTCACATCAAAAAAGGTTAAAACAGTCAAGGAAAAGAACCACATTCTCTTGAGGCATCTAAAATTAGAACATCATGTTGATTGAATAGCAACTATTTAATTTTTCAATTCTTAGTTGAAGACTCTTTTCATATGAATTTATAGTATCTTTTATTGTTCTGATAAAATATCTAACGCAGTAGTAAGGCTGTTTCAACAATATTTGTTTTTAGCAGACTGCCTTCTAAAAAAGTGGAGCTAAAAAATTATCTAGATATACTTTTTCCCAGAGGTTTCATGTAGACAATAACACTGTTTAGTATTCCACTCCCCACTTAAATACCATGAGTAAAATTTTCACTCAGCAGGCAACCCTCTGGGACTTGAATGAGGAGTCTTAATGTATATGTAGGCTTCTGTACAAGGGGGTACAAAAGTTTTTGATAGTAAAGTACTGAGATGTAACCTCCCCTCTGCACTGCAGTTGCAATTGTAGAAATGTTGGAGCACCTCAAAATTGCCCCTACCCCTTCTCCAAATGAATCTGTGTGAATGCAAAACTTACATAGTGTCTTACAATTACAATATGTGAAGCATCTGTATGTGATTTCTGTTACTTAAGCAGAAATCACATAGTTTGGGCATAGGCAGATGTACATAGGCAGTGCTTGAATATACCCTGGCACCTCTAACAGTTATAAAATTTTATAACTCATTGTGATTTTGAATTTTTATAATGGCAAATCTGCAGTTACACAGCTGTTAGGCTGGAAAAGCTCATTTGAAGTATCTGTGCTGCCTGTCCATCATTTTTCTTCGTTGGTAACCAGTGGTAGCCATCTGGGAGTTGCATAGAGCAAATAAACAGTGGCATTTTCTTGTAGTGCTGTGACCAGTGAAGACATCACAGGACATAGGATTTGTTTGTTTTCCTATTAAATTGTCTAGTTGCCTTTTGAACCAATGTAAATTCTGGCCATCCCAATGCACGAGTGTGATTAGAGAGCTGCCCTGCAGACACGGATGTTGTGTAAAGATCTATTGCCCTTGTGTTGAGTTCGAATGGCTGGTTTGGTATAACGACCTCTGGTTCCTGTGTTGGCCAAAGTCTGGTCTTTTACAACTTGTGTATATGTCGTATGATGGCTATCCTTAATATTCCTCCTTAGTTCTCTCTTTCTTCTGGGCTGGAAAGCCCTAATCTATCATTGTTTTTACAGAAAAGAATTTACATATTTGGTCGGACATTTTGTTCTTGCCTGCCTTTTTTTCCCCATTGCTAAGCCTGAACTGAAATGCTTTTGCAGATCCAACTTGGCTTTGGGTGGAAGCAAAACACAGAGTGAAAAAAAAAATCTTCATGTCCCTGTATAATATTTATGGAATCACATGCATAATGTGCGAAGAGGTTCTCATTTTTCCCTATCCTTAAAGAGGCACAAGAGAGTTGGAAAAGATACATTATAAAACAGCAGGAATAAACACAAGGTTAGGAAGGAAGTGAGGCAGTAGAGAAAAAAAGAGAGAAAGGAGTAAGATAAATGTCTATGTGTCTGCATAAAGGAGAGAGAGAGAGCTGTTCAATTTCTGTGATAGCCATCATTGAATATATCAGAAGATGGTACAGCCAACCTTTGTTTTTTGGAGGGGGGAAAAAAAGGCAAGAATATTCAAGCCAGCCATAACCTTATATCCTCACAGGGTTCGGAGAATTGCTCACATCTGCTGACTGTCAGTGGTTATGAAGTAAGCAGTTCTGACCATGGCTTACTCATTACTGCCAGGCTGGAGTTACGTGGTATGCAAGCCAACAGGCTCAAGGCAGTAAAATTTTTACAGGCCAAATAGTGAAAAACTGAACAGGGAAATGTGGCATAAATGTGACACAAAGCAAATTTCGTATTCTACTGAAAAAAAATTAAAATCTAGGGAAGTCCTGGTGCGTGTCCATGACCTGACTGTTTGGTAGATATAATATTTGTGTATCTTATAGAAAAAAATCCTCTATTGAGATTTAAAAGTAGTAGTAGTTAATTCAACATATTTTCTTAGCTTAGATTTTTCTGTTTCTGTTAAAGAAAAAAAACAAAGGCAGCAATGCTCATTAGCACATTGCTCTTTAACATGGCATTCTCCTTGACCCAGGACCATAGACATGGATTTCAAACAGGAAGAAAAAAATAGGCATCAGACCCAAGGTACTGAGAAGATAATGGCAGAGCTAGAAATTAGGACAAAGATACCCATGCAGGAATAAATAAAAGCATGAGGCTCTGTGGTCAAAGAAGAGAACAGAGACTGGTCGTTGTACTTTGTCTGGGATATATTTGTATCCTGAGCACAATGGCTACATCTTTATTGTCTGGAGATACAAACAACAAAACAGTGTTTGTTTGAAGTTCTAGATTAAAGAGTTCTTTTGTGTATTTAATAGCAATTTAATCTTTTTTGTATATTTAATTCTTTTCTCTCAGGCAGAAAATTGCTAATTGCAGCTCTGCAACTACGGTTGAAAGCTTTCTGCAGCAGATTTTGTGAAGATCTTCTGTAAAGATGTGGCTTAGCTGTCAGCCAGTGGTGTCTCTTGGTGCAGTTTGAGCGAGCACAGATCACAGTCCACATCTCTGGACTGAAAAACTAGATAGAGAGAGAGGATCAAAAAGTAAGATGTAATGTGAGGAGTAGGGGAAGCTACTTAAGATGAGGTGTTTCTGTCATTTAACAAAGAAGATGAAGAGTTGGCTTGACCATGGCACACACATAAGCTCCTGAGATTCTTCAGTCTTCTCATCAGCAGTTTATCAAGAATCATGGCTTGGAAGCTTATACTGAATGAATTCAAATAATAAATAAGGCACGTATTTAAATACTTGTGGTTGTTATTAGCAATAAAGGAGATTTTTTTCCTCGAATTTGGTTAGGATTTATCAAGCATAACTTCAGGCATGTGTTGTGTAGCTGTCTCCACCTAAACTGATCAACAGGAGTTCCCTTTATAGTCCAGTGGAGAGAAATGAGCTCTTTTAGGGTAATATGAACTGAAGTCTAGTCTCAGTTGTTTGTGTTGGCTACATCTCCATCCACTAACACAGATCACAAGGTAACAAGGTAGATGTCAAGGTCTGAGCTAGGCACACTGAGCATACCTTTATGGAGGGCATGCCTTAGGGTAAATGCAGGAGTAGTATTTTGTGATTTTAATCTACTGATTTATTCTGCCCTTTCACTCTCTGGCAAAATATGTAGCAACTGTCTAGGAATGCTTTTCTAGGAAACCTGGTGAGCTTCCCAAAGCCGGATCAGGTATAAATGACCAAGGGGGTAAGTGAGTGCACAGAGACAAATTCTGGCAAAATCTGAACCAAAATGGTAATGAAAATTTTGAAGATTACTATGGGAGTCATAATGGCTGTCCTAAAAGAACTGCTGAAATGGACTATGTCCTGTTAGGACATGCTGAAAATCACAAAATCTGAGAAAATATGGCATCTTTTTTGGTGCTTCCTGGAGTATCAAAAATTGCAATATTTCTGAAAGTAGTAGTTCAGCTACAGCTAATGACATCTGATATGTTTTTAAAACCATGAAAACTTAATAAAAAACAAATATACTCGTGAAGTTCAACAAGACCAAGTGCAAGGTCCTGTACCTGGGTCGGGGCAACCCCAAGCACAAATACAAACTGGGCAGAAAATGGGTTGAGAGCAGCCACAAAGGGAAGGACATGGGTGTGCTGGTGGATGAGAGGCTGGACATACGCTTGCAATGTGAGCTCCCAGAAAGCCAGTTGTGTCCTGGGCTGCATCAAAAGCAGCGTGGCCATTGGGTCAAGAGAGGAGATTCTGCCCCTCTACTTCTCTCTGATGAGCCCATTCCTGGAGTATTGTGTCCACCTCTGAGGCCCCCAGCACAACAAGGATGCAGACCTGTTGGAGTGAGTCCAGGGAAGGGCCACAAAGATGATCAGAGGATTGCAACACCTCTCCTATGAAGACAGACTGGGAGAGTTGGGGTTGTTCAGTCTGGGGAAGAGACTTGTTCAGTCTGGGGAAGAGAAGGCTCCAGGGAAGCCTTATAGCAACCTTCCAGTACTTAAAGAGGGCATGTTAGAGGCAGAAGCAAGAGCTATCTGGTTATGATCACTTTTCTGATGAAAAAATAATTAACCCCCCCAGTTGTTCTATAGCATAATACAGTATCACAGGCAGAAATGGGAATAGAACACAAAAATCATTCTTTTTCTAGCTCCATGAAATTAATAGGAATAATTCCGTTGCACTATCAGTTGCATGCTGCATACTAATTTAGAGCTGTGCCTTATATCAGAGCTATCATATGTCAGTATAAAGTGTCCGTGTGAAATTTAGTTCTGTTATCCTTTCCTTTCCTGATATGCAAATATTCTCCAGTCTATAGCATTTGTATTAGTCTTTCCTGAGGGGAACAGAAGGAAAAGGGAGAGAGTAGTTTAAAATCCTGTGGCCTTACCCCTGCAAAATTGAAAAAATTGCACCTCACAAGACTTGGAATTTTATGTAGAAGAGTTCAATTTTATTTTCATGCCACTAAGCATATATTTTAATGATAAATTACTATAATAAGAAGGAAAACTTCGAAGCCTATCAAACTCAAAACAAGAACACAGCTGAAGTTTGCTTGAATGTGTTATATCCAGACACCCAGTGGCAGCTCTAATGTTTCTTTAGCTGGTAGCTGTTGAAATAGAAAACTATAGTAAAGCTGTGTGGTAGTTTAGTCTGGGCCTTCCTTGGTGACCAGTTTGTAACCAAGGAAGTGCCCGGATTTACCCGGTATTCCCTACGATTTTTACATAAGCCAAGGTATGAGAAGAAAGGAAGAAAGGCCTTCGCCCTTTTTCCTTCTGGTGGCTTTGGAGGTTCAGGTTTCCCTGCTGTTGAGTCTGTTGGGTTGGGGAGAGAGCTCTGGTAAGGCCTTGCTGATCTTGGGAGGCGGAGGTTGCGGATGGTCGTTCCAGCGCGACTTTCTGTTGTCCCTAGGAGAGTAGTAAGATATTCTTTTGCTAATTCTTTTAGTTGCTAGGTCTTGGGCTATTGATCATGTATATTTTATTTTGGTTTTGTTCCTTTTTTCCCTTCCCCCCTTCCCTTTCCCTTTTCCTTTGGAAATTATATATATATATATATTTTTGTGGTATATAACTGTAATATAAGTGTAAATATATTTATATTGCTTTAGCCGTTTCTCTCTCGTTTTGGCTCTCTTGGGTTTTTTTTCCCTCTTCTCCCTTGGTTTGGTGGGAGGGGGAGTCTTGTGGTGAGGTTTGGGGACTTGGCAGGGAGCCAGTTTCAAACCGTATCAAGCTACATGTGTGTACAGCACAAGGGGGTTTTAAGGGATCTGCACCACACAACTGGCAGAATGGTGCAGGCTGTTCACAGACATGTTTGCAAGACAGGGATCTTTAGTTGGTGTATTTTGCAAAATGGAACAAGTGACTGCTATAATGTTATAATATTCTGGTGGGTTAGACTCCACTATCACAGGGTCAAGAGTCACTCACCTGTGTAGATACTCAGTAAGGGCTTGTTTTCCCTGTGCAATCTTAATTTAAGATCCCTCTTCTTCAAACACTTGAGCTTGTGCTTAAGTATTCTGTAACTCTAGAGGCAACCCTCTATTCAGGGCTTTTTGGTTTTGAGGTCTCATTGAAACTTCAGGAACTCCTGTAATACAAATGTTAAATAGTAATGAACAATACTATTGAAATCTAAGGAAATAGTCAGATATTCAAATGAAAACGTGAATTATCATCAGAAGCTATTGTTCTTGTGTTCTAATTCTTGTGTGGGAATTAGAACTATTACAACTATTATTTAATAGTGATTGCAGAGATAGATGAAAAATCCCGTTTTTGACTGAACCTTTTTTTTTTATTTGAGAAGGAAAACTGAGTGTAATTTTCTATTGTGTGAATTCAAATATGGTAGGATTGTGAAAGTAGATAAATTGTTGCAGGTTTGAGTGATGAAGCTGGTATGAAAGCTGCTGGGTTTGGGGGAATGACATTTTGGTTATAATGTGACTTTTTACTAGTTCTTTTCTCTACACCCCTTCATCGTGGGGTAAGGAGAGCAAAATACATGCTTAAATCATGGAGATTTGATGGTTCTGACTAGAAAAAAAAATGTTGTTAAATGAAAAAATCTTTTTATCAATGTATACTGACTTTATGGTCATTCTTTCTGTAGACAGTTAATGTTTCACTTAGAGTTGTCTGGCAGAGAAACATGATTGTTCTGGTCTCAGTAAATACAGTGAGATGCAGGCACTGTTATACTAATCCATATTAAGCTGCATTTGTCTGTATTCTGTTATGGGGCAGTATAGTATTGCTTCTGCCTTTTTTTTTTTCCTTTATTTTCCTTTGTGTACTTTAGTACTCACTTTCTATCTTCTGTTACTTCCACGGAGTTCCAGGACTGTCATGAACAAGTAAATCTAAAATCTCTGGATAATTATGGCAGGTAATTTGCTAGTGGGTATTTTCAATTATTTGAGTAGGTATTGATTTCATTGGATTATGTTGGATATCTCTGTGTGTCAATTGAATATTTTATTTGTTTCTCACCATTAATGTTTCAGCCATTAGAAAAATTGTCTTTATGGCTGAAATGACTTTGTGCTATCTTGTATCTTGTGATAGATTTGCCTGGTTGAAGTTGGTATATAATACCACTTTGGGATATCAGAAAATTGTATCGTTTTCCCTTCCAGAATCTTCATCTCTTGCAATGCAACTGGCCTAAGACATCTAATTCAGTTTTCACCTATCTATATGAATTTGCCAATACATTTAAGCTACATCAAAACAGGACATATTTTCAACAGCCGTTTCAAAGTGTTATTTGCTTGTACTGCTGTAGCAACTGGATATCTGAGTCACAGGTGGCAGCTCCACTCTGCTAGGTTTGCACAGGAAAAAAAGAAGGTGGCAGTCTGTACAGCAGGTTTCTCCTGTCCTCATTCAGACATAACTTCTTATTCAAAGCAGTCCTATCAATTGTTCTTCTGTGACAGAAAGGCAGACAGTTTTCATAGGATCATGGAACAGTTGGAAGGGACCTTAAAGATCATCAACCCCCTGCCATGGGCAGAGACACCTTCCACTAGAAGGTGGATTTTCAGAGTGAGACTGGTAGACATTTAATGGTAATTAAGTCCTTTATGTGAATTGCAGCATGACTTGAAATTTGCTTAATCAAGCTTAATAGAGCGAGGTGCATGGGGATGTTTGCACAAGCACAGACATTCATAATTAAGTCCAAAATGGCAAATTTAAGAAATGTATTATTGGAACTTATTCTGCACTGTGCTGGTTTAAAAGTTAACCAGCAAGGCAAAATGAACTCAATTCAAAAGAGAGATTTATAAGTCAGAATAACAATTTATTAAAATAATGCAATAAGTACAATTATACAGACAGACAACTGGTTTTAATCCACAAAACCCAAATGTACAAACCCAGCACCCTGGGGTATGAACAAAAGTGGTGTACCTTGGCCCACCCCCCCGAGTCCAAAGCAAAGGGAGAGGGAATAAACCTGCTGGTGGGAGAGCTGCTGCAGTCTGGTCAGAAGTGGTGATTGCAGTCCAGTTGAGGGTGGTGGTCTCAGCCTGGTTGGGAGCAGCGGTGGTCTGCTGTCTTCCTCTGGGTCCCACGAGAGAGAGCCCCAAGGCTCTGAAACTCCCAGTTATATACTCTCCAGTTCAGGCGGGAGTGCTCAGTCCCTCCCTCAGAGTAGGGAATTTCCATAAAAGGGCATGTGGATGCTCAGTCCCTCTTATCAGAGCGGGGAATTCCATATAAGGATATCAGAGCGGGGAATTCCATAAAAGGGTACAGGAACATCTTCCCACCTTGCAGGCCTCTACTGACAGCAGTTTTTGGGAAATGGCATGGAGGCTATAGAATACACAGTTTTGGGTTACACCCATCCAGGGATGAATTGGTCCCAGCCGTTCTAACCAGGACATGCACTAAGGTTATCTTAATTCAAATCTCAAGAACAGTTTCATTTCTTGAGCAATGTGATGTACATCTGCTGGGTTTCAGACTTAAAAAATATTATTTGGATCTGTTTATACTGTCCAGGTAGTTTTCCTTTTTAGCTTGGCATGGCTCACTTTATAAATTTCATCTCCTAAAATTAATTTTTACCAGTGTTTCTCATCAGATCATAAATGAAGAATTTAATAACCAGACCTGAAGCAGATGAACAGAAGTATGCCACCTCTTCTTTAACCCTTGTTCTTATGTGTTATTCCTGCAAATTGATGGAGCAGAGATTAATGAATGCAATAAATACTATTCCAACCCAAGGGAACAGTTGAGTTAAAGCATAGTCTGCAAAATGTAGAACATACGATACACTGAATGTAGAAAATACCATACACTGAAATCAGGTTTCATACTGTGCAAGATGTTGGAAGTCCTTACGTTACACATGGAAAAGTTTAGTTGCAGGCATTATTTTGTACAAAACACTACCTTTTCTTGTTCTCTGACTATGCATCATCAATCTTGAATTAAAAAAAAAAGGGGGAAAATAAATCAATAAGGACTTAGATATGCTTGTGTAAAAGTGTAATGAGCACTCCTTGTCAAAACACCACTCAAGCTGTGAAGTTACTACAGTTTCATGCTTTCAATGCTATATGTAGAAATACTGTAAAATGCGCTCTACGCTAAATACTTGCTCCTCAAACTACAGCCTACTTGAGTTTGACTTCATTTTCATGTAGTCTTTACAACGATCAGGTATGCCAGAAGGTGCTATGCTTATTTAATGCAGAGATTTGTGCTGATTCCATCTGCTGGTAGAGTTTACCCAGAGCCCCTAACAGGAAGATTTGCTATAGTCCAGGCATTTTTCCCTCTTGATTTCCTTACCCTCCTCCTTCCAGCCTGTACACACACTGTGCATGCTTTTCAGATCAAGTAAGTGAGAGGTTGGGTGACAAATTAGACTGAAAGCATTTGTTTCTGCTTCTATGCTGGAAATGCTGAGACAAAAATATACTGTATGTAAAGTGAGTTAGTGCATTTATCTGACATAAGTTAATTTTAGAGATGATGCTTCACTAGCTGAATCATCCCTGAAACTAGGCTACTGCTGAAAATAAATTTTGCATTTTATAGGAGACTAAAAGAAAGTAATAACACAGATATACTGTAGAGGACATAAAGATTCCTTGAAAATACACGACAAATCTGTATTTTAGTAACTGAACATACTGAATAGGTTTTTTAACTGGATCTAAATACTATTTTGTTTTTCTGTTAGCATGCTTGAAGATTAGGATTTTTCTGTTTGAATATAGGTTTCCAGCATACCTGCTAGAAGGCAGCTCTGTGGAGAAGGACGTGGGGACCCAGTGGACAACAAGCTGTCCATGAGCCAGCAGTGTGCCTTCGTGGCCAAGGCCAATGGTATTCTGGTGTACATTAGGAAGAGCATTGCCAACAGGTCGAGGGAGGTGATCCTGCATCCTAATGAGGCTGCACTTGGAGTGCTGTGTCCAGTTCTGGGCTCCTCAGTACAAGAGAGACATGGAACTCCTGGAGTGGGTCCACTGGAGGGCTACAAAGATCCTCTTACGAGAATAGACTGGGAGATTTGACCCTGTTTAGTCTCAAGAAGAGATGACTGAGAGGGGACCTCATCAATGTCTATAAGTATCTGAAGGGAAAGTGTCAAGAGGATCAAGCCAGACTCTTCCCAGTGGTGCCAAGCAATAGGACAAGAGGGAACAGGCAGAAACTGATGCACAGGAAGTTCCACCTGCATATGAGGAAGAACTTCTTTACTGTGCAGGTGACCGAGCACTGGAACAGATTGTCCAGAGAGGTTGTGGAGTCTCCCTCACTGGAGATGTTCCAGAACTGTCTGAACACAATTCTGTGCCCTGTGCTCTAGGATGGCCTGATTGAGCAGGGAGGTTGGACCATACGATCCACTGTGATCCCTTCCAACCTGACTCATTCTGTCTAGGAACCTGTGTTAGCAAATATTTGCTCTTACAATCAAACATTCTAGAGTCTGACTTTTGAGCCCCCAGAATTTAGGATTTTAGCATTTATTTGCTTACTTATATATTCTTTCGTAATTATTTCAATTTTATCTGACATCTGATAATTTGTCAAGCTATTGATTTAATAAGATATTGCTTTCCAAATTTGTTTTCATATGTACTCTCCATCAATATTGTACTTAGATGTTTGCATTGGGAAATTAAAAGCAGGTTGCTGCTTAGAAAAAGACAAAGAGTAATAATCTTTTTTATGTCAATGGTACCGTAAGATTTTCTTGTATAGCATAAACCTCACATCTAGCACCTACAGATTCAGATGCTTAGAAGCTCTTTCATCATAAAATGTTCAAGTTTTGTTTGGATCAGGGCAGTTCTCTTACAGTCAGTAAAATCCTGTTGGTTTTCAGACCAGGATTTTCAAGAAATTTTGTGTGTTCAGCTTTAATGAACTTAAATATATGAATAAAAATTTAGACCACAATGAGGTCCTGTTTCTCATGTCTTAGGGAGTAATTGCAGAGAAAGGAGAAGATTAGTATGTATTATATCAGCTTTCCCTTGAGTGGAAAACCAAAGGTTCATTCTGATAACTTGTGTGGTATTAAGTAGATTATGCTTTGTAAGCATCAAGATTTTATACCTAATTCCTGAAGCCACAAGTAGTCTTAAAAGATGTCTAATAATAATTTGAATTGAAAATGCATTTATTGGCACAGGTGAAAGGCAAAAGGTCATGCTGATGTAGTACACGGTGCTCCTTCTTGGTTGTCCTGCACTGCTGCTGAAAAAAAGAAGACTACTTCTGCTCAATAAACTCTCAGTATATGGAAAAAAGCCAAGAGCATCCTTCAGTTAATAGGTCCCATAGTATTGCATATTTAATGGTTGGCAAGAGAAATGTGTGACATTGGGTAATACAGCATTAAGTATTTTGAATCATCTGTATGAGCATGACAAACATATGGGTTTGTATTCCACATTGTGTTGTGGGTCACCTCTTTCTCTTTATGAATGCTCTATCTCTTAAAAGAGACACTAATTACGTGTGCAGTTAAGATAAATGCTGACATTTTTCCATGCTAAATGTCCCTGAAGAATGTGTGCAGGAAGACAACTCGAACTTTATAGGTGTTTTTATTTTATGGTCTTTTTTCTCCTTTTTTAAGGAGTTGGAAACGTGAGGTAGACCCAGTCTGTTGTATAAATCTTGTGCAGTGCAGACTGGCAATTGTAGGAATTAATAACTACATTTACTAGTACTTTTTTTTTCCTTGTGGCTCACCATCTCTGACAGAGTATTTATATTCCCCAGAACTAACATTCTTTGCTTACTTGGACTTTACCAAGCCACAGCTGTTCTTACTGTGCTTTCACCAGTGCTGTGATATGCTGAGTACGAAAGGGATTTTGATCTCAGCTGCACCATTGTGAAATATAGTTTTATATGTGACGTTTCCATTGACATCAGTTGAATTTCTGTGGATTTTCATGGCTATAAGTGAGATTAGTTTTTTCAAAGCCCTACAACATCTCTTACTTAAATCCCTACCTGTTGTAGCAATTCTTTCTGGCAAAAGCTGCAGGTAATCTCATATTTAGATTTCAGTTAAAAGTTGCTTTTTGCACAGGCCCATGATTTTCTTCACAACTCTCCTTTTTAGACTGAAATTGTAAATTGCTGCTCTCAGACACTTGCAGCTAAAGCAAATAAGGGATTTGAGAACCTAGCAGGACCAATGTGTTTATCCGGCACTGGATAAAGCTTCTGCACTCCTTCTGCCACTGCTCCCGTCTTCCTCCATTGCTGCTTAATTTTGGAGGCCCATAAGCTCTTGTTCCACCTGCTGTTTTGACTAGACAACTCTGCGTTGGTGGCGATCCTGGCATCAATAACATGGTGCCTTGCTTGCGCACAGGCTAAAAGTAGTGTAGCATTCCTCAAGGATCAAAAATTAAGAGGCAGCCTCAGCTCATACCACTATAGTTCCAGCTGGGTAAGGTTTTTCACAAAACATCATACTTTCTAGGGAGATATCTTGGCAGTAGCTGCTCCTGGCTTTTTATATCATAGCTTAGCATATGTCATGTTTGCCTAAGAAGTGGAACCCATGGGAGCAATTTCCTTCTTCCTGAGGGAATTTAAATCTGTCTCGACCTCACCAAAGCATCTCCTAACTAACCAAGAACTCTCCCATCTCTGGACACCCCTCTTTTTTTGGAACTCTTCAACATGCAAAAGCAACAAAACAAGTCATGAGTGAGATGTTGTAATTGTGTAGTTAGAGGACTGGATCAGGTTAGAACTTTGAGATGTAGTTGTTACTACTAGAACTCAAGATTTTTTCCTTGATTGTTTTGTGTAATATGTGGAGTTATCCTGGAAGACTTCCTCATCTAGACAAATGCACTAACCACAAAGCTCTTTTGTAAAGGTAGAGTAGCACTGCTATTTATTAAAAAAAAAAAAAGTTGGTTTTTTTTTTGCTGGGCATCATTCTTTTCTACAATTAAAATCTCACCTGTAAGATTCTGCATTTATGAGAAATTTTGAATTGTGATAGTTTCTTCCTTATGAACAGATCAGGCCGATGTGCAATATTGCTTATGCAAAGCCAACCTGATCAGTGAAATAAACTTGCCACTTATCTAGCAACCCAAGAGTCCCACAATTTTTATGAATAGGTCATGTAATGAATTTGTGATGCAGATCTTTGGCTGGTTTTCTGCCTGGTTGGAGGTCTCATATACTCGAAGTGAGTTTGGGAAAATAAGATTAGAAATATGGTGACCATAACATTTCAGACTGCGTTATGAGATAGGCTTTTGTTCTTACTGCACAGGGAGTACAGGCACTTGCTGCGAAGTTCCAGATTCGGTTCTGAAGATCAGGAGCGTACAAGTTTGTCAAATCCTTGACTGAGTCTGCATATTCTGAATGAAATGAGTTTACTCTGAGAGTTGGGCCAGGAAAGGAAAGGAAATGTGTAATTTGCAATCAATAGTTTCTTTCCACTGTGAAACATTTTATTTTGGGGGTAAACATTTTGTTGTAACTGTGAAAAAGTTATAGGACATTCATAATGTTTTGTGGTTTGATTGTTTCCCATTTCCTTGGAAGAAAACTATAACAAAATTTGTTTACAGAGTTTAAACAAATTTCGTTTGTTAATATAGTATTCAGGTAGCGTACATAGCTGTCATAAAAATGGGGAATCCTGGGTACAAAACACCTACATCAACTTTCTACCCTGATACCTGATCATGATCAGTATTGTTGTCAAGCATGTACAGTTTGTGTAACAGGGTATTACACATGTTCTTAAAGTACATGTGTATATACTTAACAGGTAGTAGAAAAACAATTTGAAAAACTAAACCCCTTCGAAACTGAAATTGTTAGTTCCTAAGAAAAGGGGACTTGATATTTTTCTGATAGGAATAAACAGGAAAGGCACTCCCATTTTAGAAGGAAATCTTTAATGAGTGAAATTTTTGTAACAGTTCAAAGATATTGAAGTGCTATATCATCAACAAGAGTTGCAGGTAGACTTTAAGGTTTGTCACTGTAATTTGTCTCTTACTGTAGGTACATAGAGATGTCTCTGATTGTGCACCTGTCTGTTATGCAGTAAACTTTTAGTCCTGGTTTTGTTTATCAGGCTTTGTATCAGTATTTCTTGAAATACCTATAAGAATACATTTTCTAAGTGTTCTTAGTATATATTTTATACTAATATCCATCATACAAACAGGAGGTAGAAAACAACATTTCTTCACTGAATATATGACAAAAAGTAATAACATAGAAGATAGTAAGAGTCATATTTTAGCATATATCAGCCTGCCATATCTTAATTTCAGTGGGATTGATGAAAATACAAGGTGTAATTGAGTCTGTTCAGTTATCTGATTCCCTTAAAAGTTGTATTAGCTTGCTCTTTCATTAAAAATGGAGAAAAAATTCACTACATAAAAAATTGTCCCTTTGTTTGCAGGTTCAAGCACAAGTGCGACATGCAAAACTCAACTTTGACAAACTGAAGACTGATGTCTGTCAAAAAGTGGATCTTTTGGGAGCGAGCAGATGCAACCTCCTTTCTCATGTGTTAACAACATATCAGGTATCCAAGGAAAATTATGACCTGCAAAAGAAAGATCCTGTTACTATGTTTTTTTTAAGAAGTTACCATGGCAATATTCAACTGTAAGAATATGTAACTATTATTGGAGGGAAAATGTGAAATTTGCACCAAAACCAGATTTATATTAAAGTTAACATTGCATTGAAATTTTATCCTACCTTACAGACAACACTGCTTCATTTTTGGGAAAAAACTTCACACACGATGGCAGCCATCCATGAAAGTTTCAAAGGTTATCAGCCATATGAATTCACTATGTTAAAGGTAAGGAATATGTAGATATGTATGTTTGCCCCATGATAACAAATAAGATCATACAAGGATGTAGGAAGCACATATTGATATTGTGTTCATATCTTGTCTGACAAGTTTATCCCTGTCTTGTCTGTTCATTTAATTACAATTTTTCTGTTTAATGTCCTTTTGACTAGTAGGTTCAAAAACTGCATGTAAAGTGCGGTGATGAAGGAATATTTCAAAGGGAGACATTTATTAAGGGCTGCACTTAATTATGTGTTTTAAATGCTGTGGGATTGTGTTTGATTTTTCCTAAGGAATTGTAAAATCCAGCAGAATTAGGGGTTTATGTTGTTCTCCAGAATCCTACAAATGAATTAATACTATTTTGCCTTTGCATCTGTTTTTAAAATCTCACACTCTTAAAGAACATATTATTGGACTGAATATGAGTAAGTGGATGCTCAGGGTTCCCATAGTTTACTCACTTTTGAACCCTTTACTGGGAAATACTGTTTTGCTTGACTAGTGGTATTTGCTGATCCTTTGTAATCTTTGAATATGGCATATGTGCAATATCTGATGGAAGTCTGAGATCAGAGTTTTGTGAAGTATCTAATAATAACCACTAAGCATTGTGTATTTTCCTGGTCAGGCCTGTCCCTGCATATGAAGTTGCTTTATGTGTTGCAATTCGAGGTTCACTAGAGGAATGGAAAAACAGTGGAAAACTCTGTGAACCTTCCTCATAGATGTATTTGTCCTGTAGTTATTTTGGGCAATGAAATAACTATGTGATTGGCCAATACTATTTGCATGGGAGAAAAATAACATACGTCTGACAGAGGTCTGATGGAAGGGTAACCTCTGGGAAGAGAGTGAGGAATGAACAGCATGTGGCAAAGACACTCTTTGCTTGGAGAGACAATGCACTTTGAAAGTGCTTACAAGTCATAGCCTAATCCCTGAAATGCTTGGGCGTATGACATGTACAAGTAGAAGTCGGGCTATGTTCTGCTATATAGCCTGTGGCTACCTCAGAGCTCCTGGAAAAGAATCACCTGAAGGTTTAAGGTGTAATTCACTCCAGAATACCAAACTTGTCTGTATATGACTGCTGTGTTTAAAGATGTTTTCTAGAATGTGTGTTGGGAGGGAGCAGTTTCTGAACTTTGAGGTGCATAAAGAGCTTGTGGAGACTGTTACTTCTGCAACTTGAAACATCACAGCAAACCAATCAACCAAATTTCAAGCTCAATCTTTCCTGATTGAGGACAAAAATAAAAGGAGATTTTGTGTTATCCAGCCTCTGAAGAATCCTGTCTTGCAGGAAAAGTCCTCTTTTGCTATGAAGTTAACATAACTTTAAGATTCTTTCTTGCATAGTCTATATCACAGAAGATGGGTTTAAGCCAGAGTTTATGTCCAGAT
This sequence comes from Neopelma chrysocephalum, assembly GCF_003984885.1. Classification (NCBI taxonomy): domain Eukaryota; kingdom Metazoa; phylum Chordata; class Aves; order Passeriformes; family Pipridae; genus Neopelma; species Neopelma chrysocephalum. The sequence continues at coordinate 4,512,510 of NW_020897726.1, read as the reverse complement.
TTCAACAGGAGACAGTTGGGCACAGCTATCTTGACATTGCTAGTAGTTGCCTTTAGACTCACTCATTAAACACCAAACTAGAGAAGAAAGTACCCTTTACTTCCGCACTGTTGCTTCCCATTGCAGCCTGGGTTTAGCATGGCCAGAGTCCTGCTCAGGAGCCTGGACACTGTGCTAATGGGCTGTTCTCATAACTTCCCCATGTTAAAAGGTTTCTAAGGAATTTTCTATGTCTGCTTTGATACAAAGCTATTCCAGTCTAATTTGTGTAGGTAGCCTATATTGTTGCTGGGTATTTATTCTTTATTCTCTTTTATATCTAAAAATATTATTTGAACAAGACATAAGATGTTTCAAGACGTATAGTAACATTTGCATACCTTGGAGAGAAACTTGTACAGAAAATGCACCTGTTCTGGAGTGCAAAGTATCCTTGTGACGGAGGATGAGAGACATGTGGGGATGCTTGTTATCTTTTGAATTTCCTCCTGTGAAACATTTCAGTATAATCTAAATTTGAAATTAGGTTGGGAATCTATGATGAAAAAATACTGTCTATATTGAGTCCACATGTAACAAGCACTCCCTTGAAGCAAAAAGTATCTGCAAAAATGGTTGTGAATATTGCAGGGTGTTTAGGATGCAGCCTAACTTTGTTATGAGAATCTTAACCATTTTTATTGCTGGCCTCCTGCACTGAAAGATGTGATTTCCTGGTTTTGCAGTGATATGTATGCTGCTAAATGATGCTAATCAGGAGGTAGTTTTATACTACAAAATTTCATGTAAGTCTGTGCTTTCAGAAAACAAATATTTGCGAGTAATTCTATGTTACTAGCTTTCAGTATCAGTTCTTTATTTCTTTCAGTCTCTAGAATGTGGGATTGTTTTCTATACTAGAGTCTTCCCCATGATCTCTTTGCCCCAACTGTTAGTTTCTGTTTGTGTACATTAAATGATTGCTAAGGAGATTAAATCAAAATCTGGTGGTTGCATCAGGTGAGATTGTGTAGCCTAGGAGAATAGATGTCTGCTGCTACTTCAGGTGCATTATGAGGGTAAGTCATCTCACCTCTACTTGTCACTTCTGAAGGTGTGGGTCTCCCATGAGTCCCATCTCTCCTCTGCTAGACCTGGGTGTGGAATAACAATGGATGATTATGGTTAGGGAACTGACCCCTACCAGTCATATCATATGTTCATACCAGAGTAACTATATATTAAGAAGGAGCTGCAAGCTAATTCTGCATTGAGATTATTTTTTAATGAAGTATAATAAACGGCTATGGCTGATCTAGGGTAGTATAGTTTCTGATGGAGAAACTTTCCATCTAAAAATGTACCCAATGAAGTTGCCATGTCTGTTGTTGACTTTACGCATTAAAATATACAATCAGAATATATAATTGCTTCAAATATACATAAAATATCTCAGTGTGCCCATTTCTACATTTGATTGGGATTTACCTGTGGTACATTTACCCCTTTTAGAATATTTTTCTCTGTCTTATATCATAAAAGGGATCCTTCTTAAAAGAAAATTCTGAATTCAATGCTTGCAAATCATTTTTGTCTTTTATGATTCCATAAAGGACAAAATTTTTCTCATACAAGTAATCCTTCTGAATTAAACTAAGCATTTATGCATGTAGGATTAGTGTTTTACTTTAAAACAAGAAATTAAGGAAACTGTTAATATTTGACTTAGATGTAGACTGTCTTGCTGAAAAATTAAGAGGTGCTATGTACTGGAAAATTGCTATTTGTATTTTGTAGTATAAATATATGTTCATGTACCAGGTTTACCTCAGGAAAGAGACTCTGGAATGCCACTTGGGATTGTTTCTGGAAAGAAAACATTGTCTTTAGAGATGTTTGCCAAACTCCCTTAATGAAAAGCAGCCCATTTGTTTTCTTTGCTTCAGGCTATATGCTGAGAGTAGTATAATTGTGCTATTGCAGCTGTATTTCCCAACTGTGAGTTTTATGCTTGATGAAAGATGATTATTAATGTGCTAACAACTCCATGTATAGTGATGGAAAAGTATCTGTTACTGTATCCATTGCTGTAATATTACCGATGATGGGCTGCTGTTTGGTAAACCTTCGAGGTATCATTGTCTCAAAATTAACTTATATCAAATGAATTCCAGTTTATTTCAGGGGCTACTTTTCATGAATAATACCTCTTTCTAATTTCTGTCACCATTTATTTGCCTTGGTTACTTAATAAATATTTAGTTGCACTTTTTACATTTCAATGCTATAATACCTGAAGAGATCATACAAGGCTAGAAATAATAATAGGCCTGGTAAAGGAGTCAAAAGATGTAAATCTCAATGCATCCATTTATTTCTGTTTAAAGTGGATTGCTGCTGCCTGTGCTCCTTACATGGTTTGGAGCACTCTGTCCAAACAGATGCTACAACACTGGTGCCTTCTGCTAACCTCTGCTGTAGTCTGGTATCCTTTTTTGTTTCTGTTCATCGCACCATGACTTTATTCATAGGCATGATTGGTTATGATTTTGTATCTATAAGGGTTTTGGGGAGATTTGGTATTTTTTTCCCTGATGAATGTCCATGAAGAAATTCTGAAACTACCTGCTTTTCTGCTTCCCTTTCAGCTCTCCCCACAAATGAAACATATCCGAGTTTGTGTCGCCTCAGTGATGTTGCACTTCTTCATAAATGTTGTGATGTCTTGGGGTCCATTCCTGGCTCCTGTAACTACCCTTAGCTGTGTTGCTTTGATTCTTTCTCAGTCAAGAGGTGCATTAGTTGTCCAAGGCACTTGGGGGGAACTGTAGGCGAGCTGAGTGTGTTGTCAACACTGCTGATTTAACTGCAGAGGGCAGGTTTTGTGTGCAGTCCAGATGATCTTGGCTTGACTTGAAAGCAGCAGATGCAGGTGAAGGAATTTAGTCAGTCAGCCTCGGAATGGAGCCTGAGCTGGAATTAGAATTAACTCTACAGGGAAGGAATCACTTGTCAGCTTAGATATTTGGTCTGAGTACCGTGAGCAAGCAAAATATCACTGGATGACTTTTGGTGTTGGAGACAGAAAAGTTAGGCAGAGTGAATGACTGTGAACCTGCTCTGCTAGTGTGTACTGTCTTACTCTTATTTTTATAGTAAAAGAGAAATTATGGAAGCTAGGAAGATAGCTTTCTAAACATGCAAGGATCCTACTTTAAGCCACATACTGGCGTAGCTCACAACAAAATCCATGTTAGTCCATGTGAGCAGCCATGTGAAGCTACACATCTGTCTGCTCTGAGCAACAAAGTCAAGGATATGTCCAGCTGAAATGGAATTGCTTTTGTTTGAACTCAGTCTGTGTCTTTACAACCCTGTGTAATCACTGCAGTTTCTAGGTAATGGAGCTTCTTCCCTTCTTCGAATGTAACCTGAAACAATTAAGAGAATATCATACTTTGATTTTTATGCCTCCTGACAGTAGTGATCACATTTTTGTGGGTTCATGTTTAGAAAATGGTTGACAGTGTCCTTTTAACACTCAGTTTTATTTCATACCCATTCTCTATCTTTTTAAAATCTTTTTTAAAAAATACCTTAGTTTGTAGTGCACATCAAGATGTGGAGTAGAGAGAGGCAGGGGAGAGGAAAATAATTTCATTATTTGCTATCTGATTTTGAGGGAATAGTGTCAGAAGCAAATTCTTATATTGAATTATTGTATCAAAATACAGCTGCTGATTTTTAACAGTTTTGTCATAATCTCCATTGAAACTGAAGCTATATTTCAGAGCTGTGTTTATTTTTCTAATACAGGAAATAGTAACTGCCATTATTATCATGCTGTTTCCTTCCCAAGGTACTTCTGAACTCCATATCTATGTGCTGTGTCCGTGGATTATCACAGTCCTTTAAATATGGATTTCCTGAAACACTAATGAAGAAAGCATCATAAAGATGCTTCCTTAAAGAAGGATGCTGATTTCCCTGTATTTTTCTTGGTGAAGATGTAGAATATTCTACTTCTGATAATTTTCTTTGACTTGTATAATTAGGCAGTGATTGAAGGAGTTCTATTTGTTGTTCAAAACCATTACAACCTTCTTGGGGCAGGCTCTGTGGTGCTATACTGGATGGCAGGCAGAGCACCCCAGCTTGTTTCACCATTGCCTCCTGATTATAGTGGACTGTATGTCCTACTGTGAATGTGTCCAAGGTGGTTCAAGTGCCCAAAGCAGTACAGTCCCCATAATGCAGAGGTGCTGTCTTTCTCTACACTGCACTTTTGTGCAAGGAGTGTATATCTGTATGTTTTTGAACTCTAATCCAGGTCTTCTTGGAGTCAGTGGAATAATGCCCATCAATTTTAATAGTACGAGAAATGCACTCGAATCAATACCCAGTACAAATGCAGGTAAAAGGGTGACATTCATTCATAGGTGGTCTAGCTGAGCTGTCTAATGTCCCTAGTCAGAATCCAAGAAGTAGGCTTACATGTGATTCTGGTTAACACTGTCACAGTGTCAAAAAAAAAGTGGCAACTCACAGAATAAGGTAAACTTTTTTAATGCCTTTCTTTATTATTGCTGCTTTATGATCCCTCATCTTTTGACTATGATGTCTGCAAGCTAAGGCTGCTTATGACAAATTAATCAGCAGTTCTAGGTAGAATTAGATAAAAGCAACTTCAGTACAGGATAGATCCATAAGTTTGGTTTCTAAAACACTGAAGTGTAGATTTCCTCATACAGACAAGTACTGACCCAAGCAGAAACTGGAATGCCCCTTCTGGGGACTCCTCTGTCCTGGTTAACAGGACAGTGCACACAGGACCTGTAACATGTCTGAGAATACTTTTATTGTGACAGATGGCCTGGGCACTCTAACTGTTATTCCACAGATTAGGCCGCATTTTTTTCTTTGTTTTACATTTCTCATGAAACATGCTATCGTTTTGTTCAATTTCCAGGTGAAAAACCACTACATTTTGTGTTTATTAAGTTTTGCACAAAAAGTCACTTCTTTGTTTTACCCTTAGCTTTTTGGGGGGCAGAAGGAAAAGTTGGGGTGAGATGCACTACTATGACTATCAGCGTGACATAAATAAATTTAATTACAAATGGTTGGGACTATTCACATGAAACATGGTTTTATTTTTCAGAAACTGAGTTGGGCTTTGGAAAGAGGAAAATTTTTTCACCTTCACAGCAAAACCATTTGATAGAGACAAATATTCACTTGCTAACATCTGCTATTACTTAATTACTGTGTTCATTTTTTCAAATTTTCATACAGAATTCCTAATTAATGCATAAGAGGGGCAACTGGTAGTATATTTATCACTTGAAGAGTCAGTCTGTAATGCTTTATGTGTTGGCCTGTTCACTTGTTCTAATTTTGATTATGAAAATGTTGACCATGAAACTGCACATGTTTGTCTTATAGCACGGTTTTTCAGATTGCAAAAGGACAGTAGGGTTTCATAATACCACACCTGGCTTCTATCAGACTAATCTTCCAAGATTTTAACCCTTGTTTTCAGATTCAGGATACAAGTAGTATCTTCTCACTGCATTGTAATTGCCAAGTTTGTGTGAATAGTTGTGGAGGAAAAAAAGAGAATAAATAAGAGAAGAAGCAGTATATGATGAACAAACAGATGTAAAGAATTATTTTTTCTCATATTTTAAAAGACAAACAAACAAAACAAAACCCAAAACAAACAAACAAACAAAAACAAACAAACAAACAAAAAAAAAAAAAAACAAGAACAAGGAGGCAAAAAAGAGGCCAAACCCCAAAACAGCAAATAAACATGCTGTCAGTGCCTGCTTTGCACACAGAATAGATGGTTTTACTTAGAAATCTTGCAAATATTTACTGAAAAATATTGGAAACAGAACATGAATTTAGAAGTGGCTGAGTGTCACCTTCTTATACCAAGTGTGTTCACAGACTCGACTGAATATCTTCTACATTTTTAATTTTGCTTCATTGAGTCAGATATAGCTCAAAACCATTCTTGCTAATTCCTGTTGGTTTTATAATCTGATTTAGCCTTAAATGACACACTTTTGCTTCCCTGATTCTAGTTTGTTTTCTTCTCTTTGTTTATATTACGGTTATGGTCTAGAGCTTGCAAGATCCTGTGAATAAACTAACAGAAAAAGCAGAAAAGGAGGACCTGCAGATTGAAAGCACCAATTCAGTGGAAGATCAGCAGAGTCAGTAAGTCACATGTCCTATATATTAACATAATAATATTTTTGTTTATAATCTGCTTTGTGGTTGTTAAAGTCACCAAAACTAAGTAGAAATATAAGTAGAATTATAAGTAATTCTAAAATAAAATTAGAAGTAGAAATATAGACACAGCTAGTCTAATCCTACTAGTTAGCTCAATACAAGAATTTCTGAAATGTTGTAATGTGTGAAAACTAATTAACTTTATGGTGAAATTAAGAGCTTTAAAGACCCATTAAACCCTTACGTGTTTTTCATCTTTCCTAGCCTTTTTTTTATTTTTATCAGCTTTTACTTTATTTTTTCTTTATTAAAAAAATGGTAAACAACTATACCTGGGAGAAGATATATGAGCTTTGTATTTTACCTTTCAGCAGCATCTCCTTTCACCTGGGAATAGGATATAGATTACTGATTGCTCTGAGCAGCAATCAGTTTTTGTAATGTATACACCATCAGTTAGTAATCCAATGAAGCAGTAGGTACTTAGTATAAAGTACATCTAAGTGAGCTGATGCTGTCAAGGTTTGAGTTACCTGTAACTCTGAGGTGAGAGAGACTTATGAATGGACTGCTATGGGGAGGGGAGAATGGGAGAACGGGAGAATGAGATGCGATCTCTCCCCTACCTGACCATCAGGATTCAGTTGCCAGGAGATGCAATGTTGATATAATCCCGCTGCCACCTGTTGTTTTGACTGTCCTTGCTTCAATGAAGTACGCAGCAAAGGATCAGTTGTCAAAAAGCAGAGAACAGCTTGACTGATTAGTGGATTTTGCTCAGCTATTTATAATAATGGATTTTTAAAGAGTTCAGGTTTCAGTCCTCTTTCTGGTTTAGATTCAGAACCACCGACCAAAACCAGTTTATAAATTGGTCAGATTTGCTGTTATTCAGATTAGAAAGGATTTGACCAAGTACCATTTGGCAGGTGGCTGTCTCCACAGCACTTCCCTTATATCTGTTGCATCTCATGTGACAATAATAAAGAATGTAATAAATAACTTTTATTTATTTATTTATTATTTTTATTTATTATTTGTATTATATTTATTATATTTATTATTTATTATATTATTTTCCTCAATGTTGAATATAAAGTTCTAGAATGAATGCATGATTTATGCAAGATACGTGCATTGACACCTACCAGCAAATGCATCAGATGCCATGTCATGGTTGCAATTGTTTTTATTTATGGATTATCTTTTACCTTGTCTGGCATAAACCTGAGGGGAAAAAATATGTCACAATTTTGCTGTCTAAAATCATAAATAAACATCTAGGACTCTAGCAGAATTACACAAAACAAAGTTTTTAAAGTCCTCATGAACTTTCCATTCACAGTAAACATTCATTATAATAGAATGTGGCCTGAATCTGATTTTCTTCTACCACAAGCCTAACTTCAAGAGCTTGGGAAGTGGCTCTTTCTGTCCTGTCGCTAGAGATAGATAGGAGGAATGTACCTACCTAGTCCTTTTCAGCACCATATCAGCCTTGTGGCTGCTTCATTCCCAACTCCTTGAATGACTTTACACAAAGTAATAGCAGTTAGAAAGTATATATTCTTCATTGAAGAGATTACTTTGTATAAGAACTGGATGTAAACCACAGCTTTTTTTTTTCCTGTTGAGAGCTTGTTTCATCAACACTGCTGATCTGTTCTTTTAGAAATCTGCTGAAATGGGACAAAACTCACCTGACTGTTGATTTTTAATTACTTGCTGTTAAAAAGAGAAGGGCAAACTGGTTGAGTTTCTTTTTGGTTGCTTTTATTTGGAGAGGGGTGGGGGAGAGGAGAAGCAGTTGTACTTCCATGATAGCTATGAAAGACCAAATGTAGAAAAGCAGAATGTACTATACTTTTCATTACTGATTTAGTTATATTAAAAATAGAAGGATGGTAGGTTTTGATAGTTGGTCTTTCAATCTAATTTTCACTTTCAACAGACTTCTACCAATGAAACACTAAAAGGTAACAACAGACCAGCATATACAGCAAATGCAAGAGTCCATCTGTTTTTACTGTTTATTTATTACTGGTATGATTCTGTAGCAATGTGACCTAAAAGAGGAAAAATTATTATTATTCTAGAGCCTTAGAATTAATTTCTCAGTCTTTTTTCTTATTCCTTCAAATTAAGGTTGATTTCATTAGAAGAGGAGAGCCATACCAAGGAATCGAACTATTCAGGTATTTTATTTCATGTTATCATAACTTCATAAGTGCTGTAAAACATGGGGGTTTTTGTTTTGTTTATTTCCTATATCAGTTTCACCCAGCAAATCCCTACGAACACATAAAACTTAAGGCCAGGAAGATTTCTTAAAACTAATCTCTTACATGTTACATCCCACTGCATTTCATTCAGTCACTCTCAGATACGTCAAATAGCTTGTCTTCTGAAGCCTAATTCTTACCTTGGGCATGTACCCTTCAAGAAGGTATTCTGCAGGTTAGTAGGTGTTGAGGCAAGGGAAGTGTGCCACTTAGCTCACTAGTTTGTTCCAGTGATTAAACATGTACTCCATGAAAAACTTGATGAATTCAGTGGAACTTCTGCCCAAAAGCCAGGCAAAGTCATATTCAGCTGCTGCCAATGGGTTGTTTATTACACAGTAACACAGCCAGGCTCCATTTGGAGGTGCATAGTGAAAGAATGGGATGCAGTGGGCACAAGTGACAGGAAGGGAAATTCTGAGTACATACTAAGAAAAAGGTGCTTACAGTGAGGGTAGTGAAGCACTGGGAAAAGTAGAATCTTCACGCCTGGAGATCTTTGAGACAAAATGACTTCATAGCTGCGAGGCTTGGATAAAATCACCCCCACCGGTCTCTCCAGCCTAAACAATTCATGGCTTTTAATATACCTTTTTCTACTAAATTAATGGAGAATAATTTTAGTATGTCATATTTTATCCTCCATGAAGATACTTAAAAGATACTACATGAAAATCAAGACTCCTCTCAAATCTTTATTTCAACAGGCTAGCCATATCAAAGAATATGCCAAGTTGGAAGGGACCCACAATGTTGATGTCTTGAAGACATCTGCTTTATTTTTGAAGGTTTTGTTTCCACTCCACTTTACAAATTCCTTTTCAAATATATAACTGTACAAGAGATTTCTGATATTGTTCTCATGTGTCATGTTTTTAGAAGGTAAAATCACATTCCTGTTTCTAGATTCAAGAAGGACATCTCATTTTGCTGCAACATCAAGTTTAAAACTCATATCTGAATTTGTTGTTTATCAAGACTTCAGTTCCTTTTGGTCACAGCTTTCCAGGACTCATTTATCCTTTCTAAAACATGGCGTATATTCCTTATGCCTAGAGGTATAACTTACAAGTTGGTGGTATTAAATTCCTCCAGCTCTGACTACAGAAACTGATTGACTGGCCTGACTGACCACCTCTAATAGTCTGTTAGTTGTTTGCACATTTTTTTCAAGAGTGATTTTGTATTTACTTCCAGATGACTGCTAAAGCCATTGAATAGCAATGGATAAAACACTAAGCCTTGCAGATCTAAACTAGAAACACTTCTACTTTGCAATTATTTCTCCTAACAATGTGTTTTTGACATCTGTTAGTTGTCACGTTCCTAATCCGTTCAATATGTTCGTTATACATTTTACTCAGTGCTAACTTTTAGCTGGAAGGCTCTGCAGTGCAAAGTCAAGTTGTTTCTAAACAAATATCTTTACTGAAAAATAGCTCACGGTTTTTATCACAGAATTAAATTAGTTGTGTTTTTTTAACTAGATCTACTTTCCATAAAAAAACAATAAATTATTATAGGAGCATTTATTATGCTCATGTTCTTTTGCTGAATCCTATACTGAATGGCATTCTGTTAGTGTTTTAACTAGGAGTAATGGTGAGCTACCAGCCCCAAGTTGCCTACAATTACTTGAGTCACCCTCTTTAATTACTTTTGTTGTTTGGATGGGGGTTTTTTGTAGTAATGACACAATATTAGGACATTTCCAGTGTTTTGAAGTTTCACCCATTTTGCAATTAATTAGATCAGGTATATCTTTGACAAAATATTTTAATATTCTTGGATATAAAATCTGACTTATATTTTCTTAGCAGATGTTTTCTAGAATCTCAGTTACTTATAGACTGTAAAATATTTCACCGTAATATAAATACCTTGTTCTGTCTCTTTCTCTATCACCCCTAGAAGGAACTGAAGTGTTTTGAAATACTTCTGACTGCTCTGCTAAATTTTTCCATCTCCATACACTAGCAGGTCTATGCCATTGCTAAGATTTTTTTTTTTCCTTAAACTACCCTTTATGTTCAAAAGTCATACGGATGTAGTGCCTCTTGTGAGGGAGCCATGTTGCTTCTTAGTTTTCCTCACCAACTACTTCTACTTCATAATGTCCATTTTTTTATCATTTGCTCTGCATTTTCCCTTAATATACTATGGACGTCTTCAAGATTCTCTCCATGATGTTTACCATGCAACTAAGGCAGGCTTCCAGCACAGCTGTACCTTTTTCATTACAGAATTGTGGCCATCCATATCCCACCTGTCATGAACTTCTCTTTCTGATTTTGTTTTCCCCTCTACCAGTCAGTCTAGGATTGGCTTTTTCCCCCCTTAGCTCTATGCATTGTCCTTTTATGAAAGCATCATGTATATTTGTTCATGTGTGTTTATGCCTCTCCTATCTCAATCTGTACAGAGTGCAATCAGATGAGATCATGGGTTCTTAAATGACCAGCTGATTCTATTTATGATAGCACCTTTCTGTCCTAGCAAAGCCTTATAAAAATAAAATTATATCAACAGCAAGCTGTTCTGTTTCCTTTAGTTCTGAACACACCTTGAAGTTTCTCGTGGAAGGTTTTAGCATTTCTCTTGAAAGGGTTTGGGATTCCATTTTTATTCCCTGTAGAGAGTTTTATTTCTCCTTTCCAGTCTCTCGTGTGAGGCTTCCAGCAGATGGGCTTTCCAGATCTGGCAATACTGTGACCAAACCCTTCCTTTGCCTTTAGAGCTACATAGTTGTCTAGGAGCTAAATTTCCCCAATGGTTAATGGTGGGAGAAAGGCATTTTCAGCATGTGGCTCATCCCTCCTGCTTTGCTATATGTCTTACATGGGATTAATCACCTGAAGGAGTTGTCTTTCTCTTCACTGATAGACAGAATCGAGATGATTGTTTTGACTCCATGTCTCATCTGTGAAACTTGCTGAGAGTTTAAGGTGGTGGTGTTTTGTCACCTCTAGTTTATAACCCTCAGGTATACATTTTCCCTCCCATTGTTCTTAGCCCATATACTTTCCTGCAGAGGAGATGTTGTTACGTATATCCTGACCTGGGGTACTTTGTGGGAAGATTCCTTTCCCCTGTTCCTGGAGTTGGTGTTAAGAGGAAGAACATACTGCCAAGGAAGGCAGTATTTAGAGAGTGACAAGGTCCTGGCACATTTGTGCTCCCTCCTGGCCTAAGTACAAGCCTTTAAAAGAGATGTCTCTGCTTCTAGAGGACAGGAGAGACCTGTCTGATTCTTGCAGTTGCCTGAGTTGGGTGCACTCAGCCTGGAGAGGGCCTAGGGTGGAGAGGGCAGGGATTCAAAGGAAGATCCCCCCTTAGGTTATTTATTAGTCAGCAATTTGCCTCACTTCTTTGAAATGCTTGTATCTTGGCTCTTTCATCCATTGTGACCGGGCTTATTTTAAACATGGCTCATTTAAAACATGAATACCAACCATCTTGCATGTTGATCTTATAGTGATGTTGTTTATAAGCATAGTCTCCTGCAGAGTGCAGTTTGACATGCTTATGGATCTTGATTACAGCTGACGATGGCAAGGATGTCATCTCTATGTTACAAGGAAATTGTAGCCACAAGCAGAACTCAGGTGAAGAGACTTAAGAAAGCTACCTTTAGATGTATACATACTGATTGTCAGTGAGCCGCCAATCTTCCTGTTGCTTTTAATTTTTTTTTTTAATTTGTTCTTTCTTTTTTTTCTTTTAGGTGCCATAGATGACTTATTAGACCTGCAACCTGAAGAAAATGGTATGAAATAATTGTGTATGTCTGTTTCATCTGCTTTTCCATCATAGTCACCAAGTGTAACTTTATCTTAGTTCTTAAGTGTTTTCACACTCTGAAAGGTTGAATGAAATTATTCTACAGCACTATTTAAATAGTGTTAAAGGAAACTCAGCAGAGGCACTACTCCTGATGTCGTAATATGAAGTAAACGTTACTGGGGATAAAATGTTTTGTACCAGCTAATTCAAGATTAGGTAGACTGGACTATATCCTGTTTGCCCCGCTGAAGAGGGCTCCACTGTAAAACTTACCCCTTCTACAACATTTCACAAACTTTTCTTTTTGGTTCTTTAATTGTTGAACTACAACTCTTGGGAATACACTAGTAACCACTAGATTTTTTGTTAGAAATGTACATATCAGAAACAAATAGTTTAGTCCTCTTAAAACCATATAAGAACTGGTGACTTCTTCCAGCTAGAGAGTTAATTAAATCCATTATGCTGTCTTTATGCTTCCATGATAGCTCAAGAGGATGTGCTGTTTTACCATATAACGTGTGAAAGATCTGGGTAAAAGTTTTATATTGAGTTTTCATATGAAGTCAGAGTATTACCTATAATTTTTCATTTGCTTTTCACTCATATATCTCAGAAGAATGAGTAAAAAAACTTCAACAACAAAAACAACTGTGACAACTCAAAAAGCAAATGAAGAAAAAGAAAAAAATCCCTTTGTGTGGTTTAGTCAGTCAGACTGAGAGTGTAATTGTATTTAAGACTCTGCCTTCATGGTAGGTAAGGTCATTTGCAAACACCTTGACTTTGGATTTGCCACAGGCATTCTCTTGCACTGGGGGGAAATTATCCATGTGGGGAATCACCCATGAAAGCAGAAACAGGGATAGTTCCTCAGCTGTCTGTGCAGAAGCAGCCCTAATCTGTGGATAGATAAGGTAGCAATTACTTCTTTTCTGTGGTTAATAAAAAAGGTCAGTGCATGTCTGATAGTGGCATTTTTTTTCCCTGGTTTTCTTCTTACTCAGTTCCATTCCTTGTTGGGCCTTCTTAGTGGAGATACAGAAAATGCATACAGTTATTGCTCATACAAGTTTAGCTGTGTCGTTCTTTTTTCTTTAGTCAAATAATTAACTTGATACAAAACCTGTTGTGGAGTGTCTGCATCAGCTAAGGATGGCTATGGCACTTTTAAAATATCAGCATTTGCCCTTATTTTACACACTAGCTAGTTTTAGGCTATTGAATATTGCATTATTTTAAGTGAACCAGTATGGTTAGAGGTACACTTTCATGCGTGTTTCAGAAGGAAGTCTTAATCCTATGTCTTAATCATGTACTGTTGTAATTTTTTTACTTTCTCTTCACTTTTTCTTTTCTTTTAATACGTGCAAAATGAGGCATGTTTGTGAAGGAACATGAGCATTACTAGAGGCTTGTTCAAATAACTAGAAAAAGAATGTAGTGACATTGTTCTTTCAGTGTTTTATTGGAAGTTTTGGATTGTTTTTTCATGGACATTTATAAGGCAGCATGTGCATACAGAAAAAAGGATTTTGTCTGAAAATGGGTAGTGAAAACAGAAACAGGAAAAGAGGTAATAGAAGATTTATGGATGAAGTGAGAAAGTCCATATCATTCTAGTAATCTAGCAGAAATACCACATAAGTAATATCTCAGTAAGCAAGACTGGTTTCTAGATAACCTTTATTGCAAACAAGGGTAGAACTTGCAGCTGCTTACTCGAGGTAGCCTGAGCGTAAACACCACCCCTGCCCTCCCCTGCGGCGGGTGCACAGTCCCCACAGGAACATCAGAAAGACTGCTGAGCCAAGAAATGTGTCACTCCTCAGATTATTGGTGGTCATTACACACTGCAGCAAGACCTAACTGCTCTTTAGAAGTAAAGCTCTATGTTGTACTTTCTCCTCCGGTAAGAATGGGACTCCTGCAGTGGTTACCCCAACAGAGCAGAGCTTTGCTCTGAGCTGTGCTGCTGCAACTGTTCCGCTCTGGGGCACTTGTGGTTAGGTGCGGTGTTGGCAGTGTGTCTTAGCGGATCTGTTACAAGTGCTGCTCCTTTTGCATCTCCCCTTGCAGGGGCTTCCTGAAAGCAGCTTTGAGATGATGATGCCCCATAGAGATCAGAGTTCTTAAGTGCCTTTGAAATAGCAGGTGTGTTTCCCCTATGGGAGGATTTACCCCTCTGCCTCACCTGCTGAATAACTTGGGGGAATTGTAGATACTTGAACAACATTAATATTCTTTGCTGTTTATCTGAAGATGGGAAAACAGCCTGAAAATTCAGAAGAATAAATTGTTTTCAATGGTATTTTAGTTATAGTCTAGTGGGAACATCAGGAGAATTGATGTGTTTGTAATGTTTCTATTTCTGACTTTTAGGCCCTGTCAGGGAGTACAGAGGTATATAAAAATGTGAATTAGGAAGGAGCTGAATCTCACAACTGACTTCAGTAATGAATAAAATCCTTTTATTATGTGTTTGTTTATCTGTTTCTTAGTACGTAGGTGTGTGTGCTGACGCATGAGTCTATTTTAAAACACAGTTTTGCACTTTTTTTCCTCCTCTGACTCAACTTCAACCATTTAATTATAAATTACTACAGCTATTAAAAGGAAACTTTGCTGAAAATGCTGTTGCATTTCAGTAAAATGGCCTGTTGCAACCACTTTGCTACTGTCAATCTTTTATCCCAACCCAAAAGGGTTAAAAAGCATCTTTGTAAGTTGTATGCAACTTGGAGAGCTCAGCTGATCTACCCCAACTTTGAAAAAGTGAGGTTACTTCTGTGCCTTACTGCAAGTTTGAAACAGGCATAATTAAGATAAACTGATGTGGATTTCAGTAACGTAACATTATCAGCCTTGTTAACCACCATTTTTGTGAACTACAGACTCCCACAGTGGAGCTCCAAATGTTTCCAAGTAAAATACCACTTGGGGTTCCATGATAGTTCTTTAACATTCCAAATATATTGGAAAAGGATTATGATCCTGGTTACCAGTTTTGTGTATTTTATATAACTATTTGACACTTCTAAAATAGGAAATTTTTTTTTAAGGAATAATGGCTCAAGTGATCTAAGAGCTTCTTCAGCTGCAGTTCTGGTACTGGAAAAACTAACACAGGCAATCAGAAGGAAAGTGGGCCCCAGTTATTTCTCAGCAGCTTATGAGAAGAAAAAAATGACTACAGGTTAGAACAGTGTAGAAATCTAACTACATTAAAGTAACCTTTTTCCATTGGGAAATACCCCAATAATTCAAGCATTGGTCAGAAGGTCATAAAGATGATCTTAAGTATGTTCTTACAAAATTCTAGAATAATCCCCAACTCTTACTTTTTTTTCAGTTTATACCAATCTGATTTTTTGGGAGTTTTACATAATGTTTCAAGAAGCAACATAAAAGTAGTCTTCTCCAATTATTTAAATATTAGACTACATAATGATTTTAGTGTGTTTAATAGATTTTTAAGCCTACTTATAGTATTATTTTTAATGAGAAGTGAGTGTTAATAGCAGTGAGGTTATCTAAGATAATCAAGGAATTATTTGTTGCATAAGGTACAAACCCAGATGTCCAAGAGAATTGGGTCTAAAAGAGAAAAAGAAAATCATGCAAAAATATTCCATCTCACTTAACATACAAAACCCAGATGGGTTATTTTTTAAGAAATTCCTTCTTTCTCTAAAAAATAATTTCTCTTGACCCTCTTGTTCTGAGACAGCTTCAAAGGAACAGTTTGTGAGGTCCTTGGAGCCAGAACCTGGTGATAAGGATGACATGGTATTACTGAATGAGATCCTCAATGCCTCCTCCCTGGATGAGGGGGAATTCAGCAAAGAGTGGACAGCTGTGTTTGGACAGGTTGCTGATCTCACCATGAACTCTTCAACTAGAGATGGGGAGAACACTTCATCATCTGTGGTACCAGCACCATCAGGCTACTTGCCCTCACAGCTGCTAGACCAAAACATGAATGACTTGCAGTCATCCTTACATGGTGAGAGCTCATCTTGTTCTCTTAGTATATGTGAAGTATTAAGTACCTAAAACCTGAAGTCAAGATTACTGTCTTGAATGTTTTCATTGAGCTTCCTGAAATGTTCTGTGGGTCTTTGAGATATTTTTTTCCCTGAAACAGAAAATCTATTTGAGTGGGTTCTACTGTTTAAATCACAACTGCCGTCTCTGTTAAAGCGCCAGGGAACCAAAAATAATTACTGTATTTTGTCTGGGGATAGTATTTTTAAACAACATAGTGAAAAACAATTGCATTCATTCATTTTTTTCCTCCAAAGCATCCTGTGCGTTGCACGTACAGATATGGGTAAGGCAGAATGGGTTGTCTCATCCTAGCAAATGTACAGGTGGATTCCTCTTGCAGTCTGTTTACTGATACAACTCTTTCTCTGCGCTTTCTTCTATGCAGTTGATTCTCTTGGCTTTTCCAAGCTGCTGCTGGGGGAGAAAGAAAGAGGGGAACTGGGGCAGAGCTTTCCTGCTGCTGCTTTGGCCTTGAGGAAGGGAGGCAGGAAGGATAGGCTAGTGATAACCAGCTAAACAGCAACTACCTTCATCCTTCCCACAGTCGCTAGATTTCTCCTAGGGCTTTGCAAGCTGGAGGAGGACCTTGGCTTTTCGGGCTTTGTCCCAAGTCATTTAAATCTTACTTGTGGAAGAGTGATACAGGAAAGGCTAGCAGGCTGACTCTATCCTGAAGATTACTTCTTGGAACCCATGCAACTGGTAGAATCACACCTGATATAAAATGACCTGTCACATTTTGGCAAAAATAAGAAAGTCAAATTTACCTTATAATTAATACACTTACCACCAGCACCCATAGAGCAAGATGTCTGGGTTCACTGACTTCAGCACTTAGTTGGAAAATGGGGAAATGACATTTGTAATGATGCACAGTTTTAGATGTATTTTTATGATAAGATACATGATTTTAAGCAAGTTACTGAAAGTAGCAAGGGAATTATTATGAGATTGGGGGGGGTCCACAGCTTTACATATTTTTAAATGTATTTTACATATCAGCATAATTTACATTTTTAAATGTAAATATGTGTCTGTAGGAAAAATATTTTTGAGGTATAAACAGCAAGCAGGATTGTGTATCCTTTCTGAGACAGCTGTTAGCTCTCATTTGCACAAGGCACTGGCATTGGCTACAAAATCAGAACTCGGTTATGTTGCATTCAAGGAACACTAGAAATGGAAAATCCAGTCCAGTCAACATGGTATCCCAAAATATTCTTGAATTAAAAAAAAAGAATAAATCTGTACTGGAAGAGCAAAATACGTTGATGTTTTCAAATGGATTTCCAAGGGTTTGGCAGAAGATCGTGGTAATTGATGTACTGGCATTTGAAAAGTCAGGGCTAATCAGCTGAGTGATTGTATCTGATAATCAGCATGTTCCCAGCTGACTTAATTTGCTGAGTAAAATGCGTTATTTAAACTAACTTTCATAGGCTATTTTTCTTTTTAAGTTTTTGTTTATTTTTTAACAGAAGGTGAAATTTGGTCCATTTTATGTCTGGTGAAAACTCAGCTTTAATCTTAAACTACATTCATTTCACTTCACAATGTCTCTTTCATAATTTGACCTTATCAATAATATGGGAACAGAGACTTTTTTCTTAAACAAACTACTAACTGACATATAAGCATATCTAGACATACAAGTAGGAAATATTAGAATACAGGGATTATATTTTTACTGAGGACTTGTGATACATCTCCTACACTTTTTTTCCTCTGTGTGGTAGGATTACTTAATAATTATTAAGTGTGAAGCACTACACTGTAGCCTCGATGTTGCATACTTCCTGTGTGAATTTGGCCTTAAGACCATAAAGATTCTTAAAACTCACATGCTTAACTTTAAGCACATTAACTTTTCTATTAACTTCAGTGGGATTACTTACTTATTTTATGTTAAGCATGCTCATAAATCTTTGGGGCTTTGTTTTCTCTCTGCCTCAGATCTTAATCTGTAAAACAGGCACAATGCTATGCAGGTTATAAACTGTTGTGGTCAGGAATTCCCAGCTCAGAGTTTTCTCTGGCTGTATTTATAGGCAGGATCTAGCACAATGGGACTTTGAATTGCTATGGGGCCACCAGGTACTGGTTTAAAATACATATAAATATGTGTGTGTGTATATATATATATATGCAATAGAAACAAAGTGTGCTCCCAACAAATCTTTTGGATTCTCCTCCAGATACAGTTTTGTGGTTTGGTTGCCTTTCTGCTTTTTCAGAGAGAGCACCGGCTTTCTTTTTTCATGATGTTTATGACCTCATTTATTTACTTACTTATATCATTAAGGGCTCCTCTTTATCTTCTCTACATGTGCATAAATTCTGGTTGGTAAGCAAATGCACAGCTCACCATTTCCATTTCTAAATTTCATTGTGGTAACGTTTGTGAAGATGCTAACTGAAAAGCAAGCTGTTTGGTTTCCTTGCTCTCTTGGCAATAACCTTTTGTCTAGTCATGTAGCAAAGCCATCCTGTGAACAGGCAAACCAAAACAGGCTTAGGGCCAGCAACTGCTTTCAAATTGATAGGCTGTGGTTTGTTTTTGAAAGGCAAAGTTGTTCTCTGTAGCTTGCTAAAGACATAATTTGTGAAAGTCTTTAATAAATTCTGTGTCAGTCTTTCCCAGTACCTTCACAGATGGGTAAGTTCATTACGAAAGCATCACGTATTTTCTGGAGCATTTTTGGTTGGATTTTTTGTTGCTGCTGTTAGATTCTTTTTGTTTTCTAAGTGGCACTTGTGCTACCTGCGTTACAGTAAACAGACACCCAGGCCACAGCATCTCTCATGGATGTGCTGCCTACCACAATTTGGTGCAGGGGCTCAAAAGGAGGGCTGCAAAGGAGTTCACTGGTATGCCAGTCACACCAGTGTAAAGGAACATCAATGATGTCTCAGGGAGCCAAGTCTTGATCTCCCTGAATTCACTGGGACTCGCACAGAATGTTTGCAGGCAGCACTCTCATTTATTTCTATCAAATTAGGATTTGCCCCTATTTGTTTAAGTAGCTCCATTTAGCCATTGTCATTCGTTGACATATCAAAACACTTTCTCACAGTAAATCTCCAAACACACAAAAAGCCTTACAGACTACTGTAGTTGTGTATAATGTCCTTTGCCATTCTTGTTTGTAACACAAGCAGAGAAAACGCCTGGAAAAGTATGTCATTCTGAAGAGTTAATGTCATAATTTTCATTATGATTCACATTTGCTTATTTGAAAGATGAAAACCTCATTTTCAGAGGGCACAAGCTGGCTCACAAGCCTGTATCACCTTTGTCTAGAACAAATACATGTGAGCACTCTGCATCCAGATTTGTAAGAAGTTTTTGGTTAGTTTCCTTAGAGACACAGAGGATGGTTGTGGCTTTAAATTTCCTTCCTATTTCATCTGATTTTACAGAAACTCTTCTTGCCTCTTTTTAATAGCACAGCTTGGGCTTCAAACCTTTTATAGTCAAGGTAAGATCAGATAGTGATGAGAATAATCTATTAGAGAGAGGAAGGAATGATGTGACTTACGCGGCTCTTGCAGTAACTGTCAGGACAGTGGGTACCAATATCTGACAGGGGTCCCAAAACAGCAGAAAATAAGGGGAGGAAGGACAAAAAGAGTAAAAAAGGGAAATGAGAGCATAAATTTGTAGAAAAAAGAAACTGAATAAGGAAATGCTAACTGTGTGCACAGATGAGCAATCCTGTTTGTGACACTTCCAAATTAGATATAGTAGGTCTCTGAGATGGGTGGGTAATTGACCAGGCCAAACTTAAAAGAGATATTAATTAAATTATAAATACAACCTCCAGTCCTCTAAATGTAATAAAGGATAAAAACTTAAATATCTGAAGCCAAGGACAAAAATTGCTTGCTTTTTCCTAATATGTTTCCACAGTATGCCACCCCTAGTCATTTTGCCAAGCCTGCTCATCTGGCCTCATTAACTGTACTTATCATTACTCTTTTGTGGCTATAAAATATGCATGTAAGAACAAAAAATTTTGAATATTCAGTTTCACTTTTTCCTGCATATTTAATCTCTTTTTGCTGTAAAGATCCATTCAAATAAAGATCAAAAAAAAATACTTTATTAAAATGTAGTTTTAAGTTAACTTGAAGTAATTCATTTTGAATTTAATTCTTCAGTGTTTACCTGTAATTTTTTTTTCAGAATTATTTCAAAATTAAAAAATCTAGGGTCTCTGAATACGGTTTTGTCTGGAACAGTGGATGAATTGAAAGTCTTTGGAACTGTAAAAGTAAAGAAAGGTGGAAAAAATGTTGATTATGTATATTATTTTCATGCAAATGTAAGTGATGTTCTCCCTACAGCTGTGTTTGACTTATTACTGAACTGGCCTTGCTGTCAATGAGTATTAACTGTGATTCAATAAAAGAAACAAAAATCTCTTTCAGCCAGGTTAAAGGTTTGAAAAGAGTATAGTTGCCTGAATCCAGAGATGATGAATCTGATCCATAGCTACCCTGTTGTTAAGGATGTTGCTCATCTGCAGCATCTGACTGCTGATTTCTTGTATACAAGGAAATATATGAATGGCCATAAATGTAATATTCTGCTCCACTGTCTGATGGTGCCAGACAGTGGGGTGTTGGAGTTAACAAAGTAATTCTTCATGCTAATGCTGCTGTATTGTTGAATTCTAGGATGGGCAGCTAACAGTGTGAGCCCACCATCAAGACCACAGCCAGCACCACACAGCCTGAATGTGAATGATAGCAAAACGCCTGTGAAAGGTGATGGTCATGTATTTTTTCAGTTTCTTACTTTTCCTTTTTAGCTGTGACTCTTGTATCTATCAAGTCTTCTCAGTTACTTTGCTATAATAAAATTTGGTTTTATAGTAGCTACAGCTTAATCTTATGCCCCTAATTACTCTGCTTCAGTTTGATTACATGTATGATATGTCTGTGTATGTACATGATATTTTTTGCTAGGCTTCACTGCTAGTAGCATGTCAGAAGAGTAATTTACTATGTAATAAGGGAGCTGAAGCTACAGTTTCATTATACTACTTTAATTTTTGAGTCACACAGAATAGCACCTGCATGCACTTTGTCTAAGCTGAACAATGTTTTGAAGCTCTAGGATTTAGCATAGTGGCTAAAATACAAGCTACTGATAAGGCAGAAGAGCCCTAATTGCAAATTTTTTTGATAAACATATATCATGTCAGTAATCATCTGTTTGAAACTTAATTCAGTTCTTGCAACTGAGCCAAGTGTGCATAGTCCTGCCATCTACTGAGACAAAGCCCTGATGACTTTGACTAGGATTTTCTGGATAAGTGAACCAGGATTACATTGAATTCTTATTGCCAGTTTGTACCTATTCTGTGCATTCACATTGGATCAGAAGCAAAATGGAAGATGTTCAATGAAGAAGAAAGGGGTGACATGTATTCCTTCCCCTGACATTTTTTAGCTCAGCAGAAAAAAAAATAGAAGGTTAAGGTGTTTTGGAAGCTGTTTTGGAAAGTGGTGCAATTACACAGCCACAGAACTGGCACCAGCAAAAGGAACAGCCTTCAGCTACTTGGAAGTGTGTGGTTATGAAAGTGGCAGATATTGCAGCCTTGCAGACACCAAGATGAACATCATGCCAGGCAGAGCCTATTTTGTCTGTAAATTCCTTGTGTCACAAAGAAAACTTTCATGTGACATTATTGCTCTGAGTGGAAGAGCACATCTTATTTCACTATCAATATAATACATGCTGGGCATAGCATCACAAACACAAAGCAAAGCAGGAGACCTCTGTGAAGTATGTATGTCAGTGTGGACACGGGTGCAACAGTCCAGCTGCTGTTGGAACATATTCCCTTTTCACATTTTTGTTTATATTCCTCAAAATAATACTAGAAATTGTACTTGGGACTGGCTATCAAGTGTAACCCTTCTCCCTCCAGCCAGTGCCTTCCCATTAAAACGTAATTCCAGATGAGCAATGACCTTGTGTGGTTGTATACAGGGGAGACAGAACAGTCACATGAACTGGATTTAGGCAAAGGAATTTAGTCCTGTAAGAGAGGTTGAAAGTAAAATTTGCCTTCACTTTCCTTTTGCTGTTTTGCAGGCATGCAGGTGCGCACTCAAATACCTTTCATGAAACAAAGCTAGACAGAGTGAGATTGTTTCTATTTTTAATTCAAGTGTTCTTGTACTTACCATGGCAGGAGCCATATAAAATACACAGCAGACAGATGTAAAATGTTCATTCTTACTAAAGTTCTATATTCTGATAAAGATAGTGTTTTAAAATGCAATCATTCATTCTGATTTTCTTGTCAGAAGTGCCCTTAGTAATAAATTAAACAATAGCATGGCATTTGTTTGACCTCAGTCAAACATTCAGTCAGTTTTGTTTTAAAATAGCTGACAAGTCTGTACTTTTTCTTTTTTCTTCCTTTCTTTTTTTCTCTTTTTTTCCCCAGAATCTACAAAGAATCCTAAAGACTTGACTGCTTGGTTCAGTCTCTTTGCTGACCTTGACCCATTATCCAACCCTGATGCTGTTGGGAAAACTGATAAAGAACATGAATTGCTTAATGCATGAGTCAGCTGCCTCTGGTAACTCACATTCTTCCCTTCATCAACACTATTTTGGAGTTAAAAAAAATGAAAGTTAGTATGCTGTTGTGAAACTATAAAGTATGTGCCATGATAATAAAACTAAAGGGAATGAATCTCCTTTTATATAGGTGCAGTTATTTGCTCTTGTTTTGTATAAAGAGTTCACATTTATTTTCTACGTGGATTTACAAAAATAAGGTTAAGAATTAGGGCAGATTTCTTGCCAAATTAGATTATCTGCTAAAACACTGTCTTTGCCTGGGGTGATGCGGAGCTAACAGTGGAGTGAAATACAAATTGCAAACCTATTTTTTTATAATGTTTCTTGAGTAAATTAAAAACAAAATCATGTAACTGAGGAGGCTGCATGAGTCAAACATCTATCATGTCTGTAATATATATATTACTGCTATGTTAAGATGTCAACTGAATTTGTTTTGTTAGTACTCACAGTGAAAAACCTGTGCTGGGGCTAATTATTGAAGAAGTAAATTTGGGTCTGTGCAGCCATGGAAATTGTTGCCTTTCTGATTTAACTTATTAGACAAACTGCACTACATAAACAGAAGTCATGCCCAGAAGGCTTCTTTTCTGAGGTTTTTCTCCACTGCACCAACAGAATTTGCACCTGTTTGCAGAAGTTTCTTCAAACTGATGCTTTATCATGCCTTCAAACCATTCATGTTTCTGTTCTGAGAATTTTTCATCCCGTTTATTTCTGAAGCATGTGTTATTTTGAGCTTGTTGTGACATTAACTCTTTAATAAAATGATTTTGACAAAAAAACACAACTTTATTCCCACTGGAATGCTGGTGTGCTATTGCATTGATACATAACAAGCATCCAAAGATAAACATGACCAGTTTTAGACAGTACCTAACAGTTCATTTAGTTTTTGAATAGTAATCCAGTAGGACAATTAGAAAATTTGAACTCAAGCCCATGTCCCTCAGCCTCGATGCTTTTCTTTTACAGCAAAAGAAGGGGAAAAGGATCGTAGAGTAATAAAGGTTGCAAATGGCCTCCAAGATCATCAAGTGCAACTTTTGACCAAACACCACCATGTCAACTAAACCATTGCACTAAGTGTCACGTCCAGTCATTTCTTGAACACTTGCAGACATGGTGACTCTATCACCTCCCTGGGCAGCCTGTTCCAATGCCTGACCACCCTTTCAGGGAAAAAATTCTTCCTGATGTCCAACCTGAACATCCCCTGGTACAGCTTGAGGATATGTCAGTAGCCAGTTAAGATCACAAGTTATAGTTATTATATAGGACCTGCTTTACAATTTTTTATATTTGGCATTTTTTTTAATTTGGTTGATATTCCTTTTACATTGGTGAAGCTTTTCACTACCAGTTAACTGTACCTTCAGTTAGTTCTTGCCTCATGGTCTATTAGATAACTGAGTACCTGGAAATAAGTGTATAAATATAGAAGTTCACTGAATTGACCAGCTTCTTCTTGAGTGCAGTGGAACATCATTTGATGGCTGCACCAAGCAGTATTAATGTGCATTTGATTTCTCCATTAAAAAGCTGTCAGTGGATGGGGTGTTGGACTGACCAGAGTTCATCTAGCTGAACCCTCAGCAAGTTTTAAACAACTCTGTTCAAAACTGTAGTGTTTGTTGTCCCACCCCATAGCCTGGAAGTGTCAAGGTACTTCAGCTTTTGCCAGAGAAGTTCTTCAGATGCTTAGCAGTATATTTTCATGTATAATGGGAAAAGACAGTCTGATCTTCTCTTTGCACTGAGGCTGGTAACTAAGTCGGAGAACCTGATGTAGATGCCTAACACTTTTTAAAACAAAACTTTTTTCCTTCCACAATATTTCTTACTGTTCAGTACTGGCAGCTCCTTGCTCAATAAGCCACCTTTTCTGCGATGTATAACTTTCTTGAGCATTAAGGGGGGGCTGAACTCCTGACTTTGGGCTGCAGTTCTGGCAGTAAATAAGACATCTACAAAGGGGATTAACTGGGAAATACCTAAGGTTTACACTGGGGTGCATTTACACTTATGAGTGCTAGTTTGTACTCATAGCAGAGAATGTTTGCCCAAAATCCTCTTCATCTCAGGCTGTAATTATCTGCAATGCCAAAAATGTTAGGCGCTCAAGGGATAGCAGATTCTTGCAACTTTAAGCAAGTCTGTGGTTGCTAAATTTGCTCTGGATTACATTCATCTGGTAGTTGCTAAAACACTTGTGGACAATCCACTCCAGCACTTTTTAGTAGCTGAAGCAGTTAGGCTAAAAGCAAAGAAGAGACTATATTGACTTCAAAACAGCCAATTAACTGTTCCTTAAGGCTCAAAAAATGTATGTGTTTGTTTTTTAGGTCATAGATTCTAGACTTCCAGGATTAAAAACAAACAAACAAAACAAAAAAAAACCCACACAACCCCCCCCCCCACAGACACTAACTCCTGTCTCGATTGGACAATTGGGACAATTAAGAGCATTGCAGAAGTTCAGTGAAAGATGTTCTGAATCATCACCACGTTTTTAGGTCAAAAAGCATCTGAATGATCATCCCTTTTACTCAAGACTACTGTAGTTGCAGATGATATTTTCCTTCCTTTCCTCCCCCCCCCAAACCGCACTATCAAGTCATTCATTTTAAGAATTGGTTTCTTGTAATATGTAGGGTTTGAAATTAGCTTTGAATCCTTTGCAATGCAGTTTTTTCACACTTTCAAATTAAAAAAACAAAACAAAACAAAAAAAAACCCAAAAAAACTAACCCAAGAGGTACTTAAAATGTAATTGATTTTGCTTAAAGAAAAGCAATTGAAATCCCTATGTACAATGATGCATTATTATCATGAAGATTTATTGAAGTTGAAAACTAGAGCAAGAAAGCTAACATCCTGCAAATAAACATTTTTAAGGCAAAAAAAAAAAAATCTTAATTACAGAGTTATAAACAATACTTCCCTACTTCCAAGGAAGTGTCCAGCATGTGTTCCTCAGCAGCCTCAGCTGCAGAGTAACTCCCAGCCCCAGTGCCACTGTGAGAGGATTATCTGTGTTCAGCACTGCTTGGGACAACAGGGACAGTTCATCATCCTAGTAAAATTACAGATTGATTGTTCTACGCTCATCATGTTCATCTTGATTTAATATGCTTCATTCCAGTTGCATATTCTGGTTCAGTAGTGGATTGTTTTAAAATAAAAACAGCTGCAGAACCCCTACAGCTGATGAAAACAGTGGTAATTCATTAACAGTCTTTATTGTGAAGTTTATTAAAGTTGATGTAATTGATTCTGATGATTCAAGGTTTCTACAAATCTCAGAACAGCTGCTTCAGAGGAATTGGAGTGTGTGCCCTGGGAATTGAACAGCTCCTGGAGAAAACTAACAAAATAACTTTTCCAAGTAACTTTTCTGTCTTCTTAAGTGACCATGATTTACCTCTAACAGAACAGAATAGGACTTACTTACCTTGTTCCCTGCTGCTGTTTCCATATCCAGCATGGGCATGACACTGATGTATTTTGAAGCAGGACCACTTGGCCATAAGCAGCCACCTGCCTTCCCCCAACATCTTCTTAAGTGCTCTTCAAACTTTAGGGGCTGCACATGCTAGAAAAAAATTGGACCACCTGAGCAACAAGGTGACTGCGAGTGGAGAAGCAGCAGCAGCTTTGTTTCAAGTGGGAATACAAAGAATGTCATGGCCTACAAGTCCTGACAGCTCCAGGATCTGAGCCTGGAAAGGCTCAGCAGAGTAGGAGGTTGACATGAGGACAGCACCCAGGTGTTGGCATCATGCTGCCTTTTCCTGGAGCCTCTGTCAACTGCCATCTGCCACCTTCCATCATATCCACTGCAGGTGCCAGGGGATACTGGATAAGCACCACTGAGGAATGAATGCTGGTTGTACTGTCCATGTTTGCTGTTGAGAGTATGTGAGGTGGAGCCTCAGGGCAGAGAAAGAGTAGTTGGAAGATCCTGTCTTCTCTCAGTGCAGTTCCTAACAATGATTACTCAGAGCAGTAGTAAGACATTAACATAGTAAAGGTGCAGCTGCCAGTGTTGGGATTCTCCTAACTTTGTCAAGCTCCCTTCCAAGCATTTACTGTAAATCCCTCTCTGGTTAGCCTTCTTTTACAGTTTCTGCTCCTTGTAAATGTCTTATTTTTAAACAAGCCACCATATGGGGAAGGTAGGAAGCAGAGCAACCACCAGGCTTGCCAACAGCCAAGCAGCAGAGGCTTTGCCTCAGCTGAGAAGCAGAAATGCTGACATGGTCTAGCACCTTGCTGGCCAACTAAGCACAAATGAGCTTCTTTCCACTGTGGGGGCTGCCGTCCTCCCTCTGCGTGTGCTCAGCGCACGTGCACACACACACAGAGCCTCCCCTGTGACAGGAAACAAGGGTACCACAGCCAAACGGGCCCTGCAGGTTCAGCAAATCTGGCCTTGGGTAACCATCCAGCCTCCAGCTCCAAGGCACACTGGCTTTGCAGTCAGTCGGACCTGGGTATTCATTAACAGTGCTATCCTAAGCATAAAATTGACTTTTCCCCTCACTAATTACAAACCAGTATAGCCTTCCCTTTTGAGTCAGACAAGGTATTTGCCTGCACAGGAGTCCTCCCTGCTAGAGTGGGTCCAGAGAAGGGCCACAAAACCAGCCAGGGCTCGAGCTCCTCTCCGATGAGGAAAGGCCAAGGGAGCTGGGGTTGTTCAGCCTGGAGATGAGAAGGCTTCAGGGGGAGACCTTACTGTGGCTTGCTTTCAATTTATGAAGACAGTTTGTAAGAAAGACAGAGGGAGATACTTTATCAGGACCTAAGGACAAGGGGCAAGTTTTGAACTGAAAGAGTGCAGGGTTTAGACTCCATATGAGGAAGAAAATTTTACAGTGAGAGTGGTGAGACACTGGGATTGGTTGGCCAGGGAAGTGACAGATGCCTCATCTCTGATAATGTTTAAGGTCTGGTTCGATGGGGCTTTGAAGAAGCTGATCTAGCAATAAAATGTCCATGGCAGAGGGGGTGGAATAGAAGACCTAAACCATTCTGTGAGCCCATGGCACAGTGAGGAGGCTGCTTTTTGCCAGGCAGCAGTGCACAGCTCCCATCAACTGCAGCAAGCTTTAACTGCTCTACCATAGCAAAACCTTGATGTGCCCAGCCTTGTAATTAATCCATAGTGGGTTTGAAGTTTTGGCTCCTTGCAAAAAATTACAAAATTTAAATTAAAAAGGGAGAAGCATGCTGTAGCTTGGCTGGGTGACTCCACCTGCCAGCTATTTACACTGGTTGCTTTTGGAATCTTTATGGGGTAAGGAATACACACCAAAAAATGAGGAAAAAAAATAGATAAGGGATTTTAGAAGAGACAGCAGACCTACCTAAGCTGTTAAAGAAGTTACAGCCAGTCTTCTCTTTAAACAAAAGTCTTTCATCTATCCCAGAAACCTACTCTGCAGGGTGTTTGTTTTTTTTTCATTTTATACTTCCACATCTATTATGGCAGTAGGAAAAGACCCAGAACAGGTGCAGGAAGCCATATGCTTGCTTCATCAACAGGCTGGAGCAAGGTAAAAAAACAACTTTAAAAGTGCTACACAATTAAATCATCCAACCCTGTCTCCATCTAGGTGTGTGGATAACAGCTGGCTGGAGGAAACAAGCATTCTGAATGTAACAGGAGCAGGATCTGACAAGGAAAAAGACCAAACTCCTACTATTATTCCAAGTACAATCCTCAAAATAAACCCTTGACACATAAAATACAGGAATTGAAATCATGAGCCACTGAAGTAACTGCTTTGCTGTTACAGCTGCATAGTTTCCTGGACTGTTTAGGCAGTCTGGGTGGTCCTTCCATGATCATCTCTGCCCTGAACTTGAGTACCTGAGGTTCAGAACCTCCAGAGAGCAACCCTCACTATGGCAGGGCGATAGTTTGATACTCAGAAAGACAGATTTTTAGAAGACAATACAGATTCTGAAGAATGAGACAAGCCCCAGGGGGACTTTCTTGATCTGTAGTTCAGCTGGGTCTTGGGCTGATCTGACCTCTCTGCAAGATCGTCCCTGGATTTGGTGCTAGCAGCCATGGATGCAAAGGAGCCAGAGGCACATAGGTGATTTGAGGCTTTTCCCCCAAATGCCAGTCTGTGCTGTAAAGCCACAGAAGCCTGCCCAGGGCTCAGGTCTGTGAGCATCCCAAACACACCTAAACGGGGGCCACCTCCCCACATCATCATAGCAGGCCTTTTCCAGCTGGAAGAAGAGCCTGTAATGGTACTGATCTGGCTGAAAACTTGCCTCCCACCAAAAAGGAAAAAAAAAAAGGAGGGAGAAAAAAATGTCTGAGGCAGCAGAGGGCACTGAGGCGTTTGAGGTTGTACAGCGGGAGATGCCAGCAGTGCCAGAGCCCTCGAGCCAGGCCTGTGGTCACCTCTACTTTTAACCAAACCACAGCCAAGCTCACCTGCAAGATACACACAGCCATTGCTGTTCTTCATGTAGGGAAATAATTATGAAAAGCCTGAACTGAACAAAATTTTTTTGTCAATTCTTAACCCTCCCTCTTCCTCTCATACTGAGCACTTTGCAGCTTTTGCTTTCATTTTTAAGGGAAGTGACCCCAGTCTCTCAGAGGCAGGAGACCTCTTGACTTCACCAGCCTTTTCCAAGTTCATAAGTTACTACTGCTGTGCTTTAAAGCCTGGACAGACATCAAAGTGCACAGGTCCATCTCACTGCTCGCAGTTTAAGCCATGGAAAATGTTTTTTTTGCCAAAACAAAGTATAAAGGGAAACAAGATTAAAAAGCAAACACAAGCATTCAGGAAAAAAGGCTGCACTGACATTGCATCACAGGTCCCCTCTTGCCCCACTCATTTTAAGAGCCTACCCTATTAGCAAATATTAAATGCAATTGAGAAACGCTAAAAAGCCATAATGGGTCACTTTCTACTTGAGATTTGGAGGAGAAGATTGAACTGCCTGTCCTGAGGTGGTTTTTAATGAAGACTGCAGCTTGGTGGTTTGGGTTCCCTCTCTGTTCCCCATAAACATGTGAAGTATCTAATGCAGAGCTTAATTGAGGTTGAGGTACATAATGTTGATTTCATTAATAGCTGTTATCCAAGTGAAAAAAAAGGAAAGTGTTTTAAGGCACAAGAAAATGCTTTTATGGCCCCCAAATAAGTCCTGTTGTGTAGCATACAAAACAAGTTCCTTTCTGCAAGGTACAATTGCCAAAGTGAAGCAAGTCCCTTTCTGCAGGTAAGACTTAATCCAATATATACACCGTCAGCAATGACAAAATCTCTATCAAGGAGCCTAAATTTCTGCACCAGGGTATATTAAAAGAAACCACCAGACCCACAACAGCATCAAGTAGCTTGGAGCCAGTCTCACCATGACTCAGGATGATGTGCCTGTCCCCAGCTCACTGCCAGAGCCCAAAACACCACCACGGTGCTGTCTGCCTTAAGTCCTGACAGCTGCAGGATACCAGGTCCCATCCTCTTGGTTTGAACAAGGAGGAGAAAATATCTCCCAGACATCAGAGATGGTAGAAAAGAGACTCCCACACAGGAGGGGCCACCAGAGCCCATACTTATTGTGTTGCAAAATGGAGACTCCCATGATGGTGAAGGCTGAGAGCTGGAGAACAGCTCCTTCTCCACTGCCAGACCTGCATCCACAGGACAGAGCCAGAGCCCTGAGGCTGTGTCCCATGAAGCCTCTGGTCCAGACAGAGTTACTGGGAGGCAGCAGCAACTGACAGCAGCAGGAAACTCCTGCTGCCAACACTACTGGCCATCTAGGGAGGTCTGCAGCTTGCGGGTATTTGGCTTCGGGGAGGCCTGTTCGGTCAAGTGACAAAGTGGTGGCCCAGCTTTGGTAAACAAAGCACAGGGTGACGTGGTCAAGCTCAACCCCAGAGATGACAAAACTCACCTACAGTGAGCCCAAATAAGCAAAGTTTCAAGATCAGAGCCCTGTGGGGAACTCTCACAGTGCGCTGGGAGACCTGGGTGGCTCCAAAGGGGGCTGTACACAGCCTGGGGAGTAAACAGGAGGAACTGGAGGAGCCATGCAGTTGCAAGGCTATTGTCTCACTGGGATCAGAGCTGTGGTGGGACAGCTCACACAGCTGGAACACTGCCAGTGCTGGATGGTCACAGCTCTTTAGGTGGGACCAGACAGGACGGTGAGGAGGAAAGTTGCCCTTTATATGGGAAGGCATGGATGCCTTGGGATGAGTGTGACCCAGATGAGAGCTGATTGGCTCAGGATTAGAAGGCAGACCAGGATAGGTGACATTGTGGTGAGTTCCTGCTGCAAGAGCACCTGATCACACAGGACTGCGTGAAGCCTTCTTCAGAAAACTGGGAGAAGTCCCACATTCACAGGCCCAGTTCCCTGGGGGCCTTGAACCACCCTGAGATCTCCTGGAGGGACAACACGGCAAGAGCCAAGCAAGCCAGGAGATTTCTGTAGTGCCCTGGTAACTTCCTGAGCTGGTGAGGGGAGATGCTCAGATCTCCTATCTACAAACAAAACACCCAGTCAGGAATAGGAAGGTTAGAGGCCACTTTGGCCAAAGATACCACAAGATGGTAAGGTTTAGAATCCTGGGAGGAAGGGGGAAAAGCAAAAGCAGGATCACAACCATCAACTTTAGAAAAACAGACTTTGGCCCCTTCATGGACCTGGCTTGGAAGAATCCCATGGGGCACATGGGGCCCTGAAAAAGAGTCCAGGAGACCTGGTTGATTTTCAAGGATCACCTAACTCCAAGATTAATCCTTCCTCTCTACTCGGTGCTATAGAAGGCTCAGGGGGGAATCTGATCCATATGGACCAATACCTGAAATGGGAGGAGGGGGAATTGGTGACAAAAGAGATGAAGCCTGATTGTTCTCAGTGGTACCCAAACACAATGGGCACAAACTGAAATACAGGAAATGCCATTTAAACATATCAAATTACTTTTTTTTACTGTGAGTGTGGTCAAACACTGGAACAGGTTGCCCAGGAAGGTTATATGGTCTGTCCCTCTAAACCCAACTGGACACTGCCCGAACAACCTGCTCCAACTGACAATTAGGACATTTTTGCTCACAGGAGTTATATCTACAAATTGATTTTCCACATCCAGAATATTCTTGCAACTCTATTCAACAGTCCCTAATCCTTAAAACACGTAAATCTTTGGACATTTAGTTTCCCTCAGTGCATTTCCACAGGCACCACAGGGCAGCTACATAAGCACCAAAGACCCCAGGCTGCCCCACACTGCAGTACTTAAAGGATTCCCACACAATATTTTTTTCATATCTAGTTTGTTGTCCAGTCTAGCAGGTACATTTTCCCCCTTACTGAATACAAAACCAAATCATGCTACAGTGGCATTCAACAGTCTTTCAGTCAGGATGCTACCAAAGAGACAGACTGCAATCTACAGATGGCCTGATTTAGAGAACAAATGACATTTATCCAGGCTAATGCTCCTCTGGAGTATTAAAGCATCCACTCTCTTCCTAACCCAAAGAACATCCTGTACATAGAAATACAGACATACAAATCAAGTACAAGTAGAGCATAGGCTGCCTTTGCTTTCCCATTGTTTAGCAAGTGCAAGACCTACTGCTACTATCTTCATGACTCCTCTATCTCTGAAGGTTTAATATTCCCCTGTACAAGAGGAAAACCAAAAAATCCTCCCTAGAGGAGGGCAGGTTTCTTAGGTACACAATTCAGAAAGTGTCTAAACTATCTCCCTGGAATTCTTCACTTGAACCAAAACTAGGAAGTGGCAATCTCTAAAACAACACCTACGTGCACCATCCAAAACATCTCTGTACTGTCACAGAGATGTAAAGCTACACCTGAAACTTTTTCCAGCAACTGACACAAAAATGCTGAATGTTTTTCAGCATTCTCGGGAGGTACAATGAATTAGAATGCAAAGGAATCACAGAAGCAGATTCAAGCTTTTTTTTCTTTTCCCTATTTTCTAAAAACAATATTCAGTTTCCAAAGGCAACACTACTTTTTAACCTTTCACAAGAATGTTCCTCCTTCCCTATGTAACAAGCCCAAAGACCTTATGGAAAGGGAAGCTGCTACTCCCTGGGAAAGCTCTGTATCACAAGAGACAAGGCAGGACTAGAAATTCTTATCCGAACAAAAAAATCAGAAAGGAAGTAATTGCATCACCCACTTTTGGCACCAAACCTTAACAGAGAGTCTAATTTCTCTGAGTTTTCTACTCCTTGGAGAAAGGACCTCTGCCCATAAAAATCTCAAGAGCACTCCAATCTCACCTGCAGAAAGCAGCTGGACACCCAGATTTAGTTAACATGACTGTTAAGCTGGGCAGCCTGGGATTTAGATGATGCCATTTACTTACAACTTATTTGGAGAAGTTTGTACTGGGTTTTTGTAGCTAGGTTTTGGTAGCGGGGGATGCTACGGGGGTGGCTTCTGTTAGAAGCTGCTAGAAGCTTCCCCTGGTGGAGCCAATGCCAGCCAGCTCCAGGATAGGCTTCTTGCCGCTGGCCATGGCTGAGCCAATTAGGAGTGATAGTAATGTCTCTGTGGTAACATATTTAAGAACAGAAGGTTGTTGCGCAGATGAGAATTCCAGTCAGGGAAGAGCGGAGTGAGAACATGGGAATAATAATGCAGACACCAAGGTCAGTGCAGAAGGAGGGGCAGGAGGTGCTCCAGGTGCCAGAGCTGAGGCTCTGCAGCCCATGGTGCAGACCATGGTGGAGCAGCTGTGCCCCTGCAGCCCATGGAGGACCATCGGGGTGCAGAGACCCACCTGCAGCCCATGGAGGAGCCCATGCTGGAGCAGGTGGATGCATGAAGGAGGCTGTGACCCCGTGGGAGGCCCTGCTGGAGCAGGGTCCTTCCAGAGACCTGCAGCCCGTGGAGAGGGAAGCCCACGCTGGAGCAGGTTTTTCCTGGGTAGGATTTGTGGCCCCTGTGGGGGACCCACATCAGTACAGCTCATTCGTAAAGGACTGCACCCCATGGAGAAGTGACCCACAGGACAGCAGTTTGGGAATAACTATTGCCCGAGGGATGGACTCACACTGGAGAGGTCCATCAAGGACTGTCTCCTGTGGGAGGGATCCCATGGGAGCAGTGGAAGGACTCCTCTCCCTGAGCAGCAGCAGAAACAACAACTGACCATAAGCCCCATTCCCCATCCCCCTACACCGCTGGGGAGGAGGAGGGAGAACATGGAAGGAAGGAGGGATGGAGGGAAGGTGTTTTTAAGATCCTTTTACTTCTCATTCTTTTGCTCTTATCCTGTTAGTAATAAATATAAGTAATATCCTCACTTTGAGTCTGTTTTGCCTGTGATGGTGATCAGTAACCTCTTCCAACTCTTATCTCAACTCATGAATCCTTCACTGCTTTTTTTTTTCTCTCCTCTGTCCAGTTGCAGAGGGGAGTGAGAGAGCGGCTGTAGAGAGTATCTGGTGTCCAGCCAGGGTCAACCCACTACAAAATTATAAACAAAGGTACAAGAAATAGATTACCACAGGTATTAGTAAACCTATATTGCCCTGAGCAAACCCTGTTTCTCAACCAACAGCTGCACTAACCACTGCATAGTTTAACCACACACTTCACTATGCACATACACAAAAATAAAACAAATTAAACCCCCTCAGAACTTAGTTTTCTACAGGCACAGTTATTAGCCTAATTGTGCATCATTAACAAGCTCAGTCTCTAAATCAAGGAGAACAAAACCAAGATTACCCAACTTCCTCTTCTCCCAAGCTTCCAGGTCCTCTGCATCTGAGCTTCCAAGCTGCAGTTCAAGGCATACCATTTATCAGCAGAACTTGTTACAATCCAAGGTAAAATTTAAACTTGTTCTTAAAAAGGGGGTCACCTGTCTACCCAGCTTCATCTGACTGCTGTTCTTTCTTGTCGACAATTGAATTTGCAGTTTAATTTGCATGTTCACTCACTTCCCCTGTGGCCTTTACTAAGGAAACACTTTACCTTCTCAATCAGCATTTTCCTCTCAGCCCCACTTGAATGACACATCAGTTCTGTGACCGGTTGCACTCCAAAAAGATACTGCCTACTCTCCAGTTTCCTGCCATGTCTTCATAATTACAGTGTTATCGAGGAGCTGAAAAAAACCAAAACAACTAATACAGCCACTCAACTACCTTACTCAAGACTCATTGACATTTGACAAACCAAAAATTTTCAGAAGCCAGAAGTTATCCTCAAAGATCTATTCCAGACAGTTTAAAAGATGTGTTAACACCCTAGTTAAAATTACTGCAGCATCTGCTTCTTTAGTAAGGCAAGAATACTGATGATAGTTAAAAACCTCCACCTCTTTAAAGTCAACTGAAATGTAAAATGCCTCAAATAATCATGAGCTAGTAAGGCTTATAAAAGCATCTTATTTGAGCACATCCTTTGCAAAATCATCTAATTTTAAACATATCAGTATTGAAAAAAATCCACCTTTGCAAATTGGCCCAGTACTTCATTATGCTTAGTGCTAAAACAAATCCATATTTTTAGTTTGAATTCATCTATTTTCATTTTCTTACTGCTTTAAGATTCTATGTCTGTTAAATTTAAAGCTCGTATTTCATATGTATGCATTTACTAACCAAAACTAAATTACTCTTTAACCATCAAGTTAATCATGTTGAACTCCTACACAGCTTTCCTT
Organism: Neopelma chrysocephalum; assembly: GCF_003984885.1. Classification (NCBI taxonomy): domain Eukaryota; kingdom Metazoa; phylum Chordata; class Aves; order Passeriformes; family Pipridae; genus Neopelma; species Neopelma chrysocephalum. The sequence continues at coordinate 4,476,851 of NW_020897726.1, read as the reverse complement.
CTTTTTCCAGTACTTTATTCCTATAGCTCTTCCCTGGGCCTTCTCCAGTCTCTCCCAAACTAGAGTTTTCCAGGACTGGTTACACTAATGCAAACAGAAACAAGATACACATATATTTTAACTGCATGACAGCCTCTGATCACAAACAACTTTCTTCAGCCAGGCACCAAGTATGGATGGCTGTACGTGTAATGCGTGTACTTTCCCAGCTTTAACTCACTTTTTCCTTGCATTTAGGTTCTGGAAAGACATGGCAGGAACTTTGGTTATTTTCTCCCACGTGAATAGCTTCAAATCTCTGCTTGTATGGCTGTATTTTGCAAAGCAAGCCAGGCTGTTTTACAACAGTAATTGACATATACTTTTACAAGTTACCCATCACCTTCAAGCTGCTTGGGCTTTACCTCAACATAGGAACGTACCAATCCACTACCATGGAGTAAAGCCAGAAGCTAGTTTGCTAAGACTCAATGGCCCTTACTTGCAACTGAATGGATTAGAGATGTAGGATGGCAATTTGTGTTTATTTTTTATTACTCCTTATGCTTTAATACTGTAAAGATATTAAGACTCTACCCTTGCGCCACTATCTGGCCCTTCCCAAGACCCGGTTTGTCAGGAAGCCATAAATCACTTCCCTGACAACACCCTGCTTCCTAAAACAAGGTCACTATCCATTACTCCCTACCCCCAGTATACACAGCCAAGGGCTCCCTTTACACAGTCCCCCAGTCTCTGAAGAGTCCAGTTCCAGAGCCATGAATTACTAGAAAATGCAACATTCAAGTCAATGAAGATCTTTCAGTCACAAAGCAGGGATTCAAGGCAAAATTATTTCATTAGGTCTCTCAGTGCTTTTCAGACTGGTTGTTTTGGCTTTGAGGAAGACATAGGCAGTAAGTTACACACAGCACACAAATTAAAAGCATGGCTTATGTGGGAAAAAACCCAAAATGTGACAAACCAGCTGAGGCCTAGGTTCCCAGGGACGGTTAAAAGTTGCCTGTGATACAAGCTGCATCACATCCTTTCAGAGGAAGCTAAACCCTTTTGTCAAAGTACTTCTTGAGAAAATGCCCTCCCACTGAAGGAGAGCCCAAAACTGCTGCAGCCAAATCCATTTAGGGGACAAGGCAGTCACAAAGCTCTTCCCAGTAGCCCCTTCAAGCTGACAATGAAATGGCTGAAATGCTGCTTCTGACTGAAGGACACCAAGCATTTTTGTAGCAAGGTGGGATCACAGAATATCCTACAGCATATCCTGAGCTGGAAAGGACCCACAAGGATCATCAAGTCCAACTCCTGGCCCTGCACAGGGCTTTTACTTCAGTTTCAGTTAATGTTTTTAACATAGTCACATAGAAACCCTGTAATCTTTGGGATACTGAAAACCTAAATTTCCACTGACTGACAACAACAAGCACTAAACCATTCTTGATGGTTATTGCCATAGTGCTCTTCAGTAAACACCCACTCTGGAAGATTTACATATATTTAAATATTATCCTTCTTCCTTCCCTCGCCCCCCATCTGGAAAGAATTATTCTGCAACTCAAATGACAATCATTTGACTCATACTAAACAACATGTAACCAAGACTGTCAGTAGATTTATACCACATCCTTTAGGTGTTTAGTTTAGTTTCACATAGTGAAACATCTAATGGTTTTCGTAATTTTCAACAGATAACTTGAAATTAGCCATACTACAAACACAGCAGTAGATACAGTTTAAAATAACACTTAACTGATTTTTTTCTGTGCTGTGAAGAAAGGCCTCATTATATGCAGAAATAAAATATGCTATTTAAGGCATATTTAAGCATTTGATTATTTTTTAGGATTCTCCCCCCCCAGCAGAACATTATGCAAAAATCAATAAATATTATCTTGTTCTAAAGACACAGCATGGTTATTCCAGGAGTAAATTTGGAACAATATTTAACTTCAATCTCATCCTATAGTGTTTCATGCACAGTTTCCAAAACAAATAAATGAGGCACTGCTTTTGTGTGTTGTCCCCACCACTTTTTTTTTTTAACTATAATTTTTATTTAAATAAGACACAGGAACTTCTATACCGAAAAAAATACAAAACAAAAGCCACACATTTCCTTGTGTAAAGCAATATTGTGTGATAACTTGAATACTGTTCAGCACAGTAGCTAGAAATAACAGTACAACTATGTACAAAACTTTAAACAATATTTGACAAATTTCTACAGCTGCATGTAGAATACAATTGAGAGAAACAACTGCTGGGAAATTTACATGACAAAGCATTAGCTTTAACACATTTGGTTCAAAACCTCCAAATCTGCTAAGAACAAATGTGCAATTTAATTAATATTTAGTTTCTCGTGGAAAAAATATAAAGAACATGTTATGGCATTGCAAATATTGTACAGAGTTCAGCACTGATCTAAAAACCACTCATCATATCCCCTGGTAACCTAACACCAATAACTGAGACTACGATTTCTTATCTGGACACAACCAGAGCATAAAAAGTTCATCATACTGCAATGTTAATCTAGAAAGAAAAATATTAAAAGGAATCGATACTTAGGAGTATTTCCTACCCTTTATCTTCAGTCTATAAAATATATAGTGTTTTCACCTAGGCCTGAGATTAGTAGGGTTAAAGATGGCTGTTGTGTTTAAAGGATTTTCACATGAAAATGGTTAGAGACCTCTTTCTCCTACTATATTTTCTGAACGGGGAGTCAAAAAACAGTAACTGCTTTGTAGGCTGCAAATTCCACCTTTTAAGATAGCACAAACAAAAACTCAGTAATAAAAAGAAAGCAATGCTTTGTCTCCAAAGAAAGCACATATTTAGTGAGTAGTAACTGGTGGTTCTCACCCCCCCCAACCTCATCTTCAGAAAAGGAAAAGAACATAAAGGAGCAAGTTTAAATGCTCAAGGAGCTGCAGGCTACTAATCTCTTCAATTCCTGGAAAAGGTGAACTTTATTCTCTTAGGAGCAGACAGCATAAATGTAGTTCCACTGAGCTGAAAGCAACAGAGCAAGAACATCAAGTTATTTTGCCTTTGGGGTTCTCTTTGTATCACAGGAAATTATCTCTGACAGCAATGCTCCTTTTTCTAGTACAATAGAAGAGCACCACGAACCTGATCTTGCCATGTACTACTTTGAAAAAGTGTCCAGCCTGCAAAACCAGGATTATTTCACATGGATTTTTCTTTTATTCAGACTTAAGGAGAAGGGAAAGCACACTTTTACACACAAAACTCAAGTAACTGAAAGTTATGGGAGAAGCTTTAAGTAACATGAACTTAAAACTATTCTTTTCCCCACCCCTCTTAGAACACCCACTTGCTACTTTCGGACTTTAATCCAAACACAATTACTCACTACATAAATAAAACACTGCTCATCTAACACTGCTTGACAAAATCTGAAAACCTATTTCCAACCAGCAAATGAATGAACATTTCCAAAAGAGAAACTAAACATTAATTTGACTTTTAGACGGTAACAGTAGCATTTCACATCCTTAACTGCCAACAAAAACCATGAGAGGAAATCCCCATCAACCCCTGTGAAACCTGAAAGCATTTCTGTCCTTGAACAAAAACATTCTTGTCTTTCAAAATCCTCTCACGCACAATGTGGAATGTTTCTCATGTACAGCCTAGTACTGAACACTTTATTTGCAACAGTTTAACAGTCATTAACTGAGCAACACCTGAAACCTTTAAATGCCACATTTTTACATCTATTGAAATGACAGTAAATGCAACAGTTGTTTTACTTGTAAGCACATGACAACGTGATATACACCACAGATTTGCTGGTTCTCCTCATGTTCACCCATGTCCAGGGTCATTGTTCACCTGGATCTGAATGCACTTATTCCAAGAAAGTGGAATGTAATGAGGAAATATTAATGCATAAAACAAGGAAAGGCAAAAGAGTGATGTTCCCTCTTTAGCTTTGTAGCTGTAAAATATTTTATATTCCAATATGATATACATTCCAAGTTACCTGAGTTTAGACTTCAAGAGAAGTACCTGAAGCTAGGCCATAGGGTGGGCACTGTGCAACTGTTGTGGCCATTTTTTTTTTTTTTTTGCATTGTGTGTATTACAGAAGTTAGAAACAAACACCTGGATCAATTGTAAACATAATCCTGAAGTACAGTATTTTCCATAGGACACAACACAGCAAGACATTTTCTATTCAGACAGGCAACATTTTTTTTATATATATATAGAGAGAGAAAGAGCTTATTTATACTGTAGAATTTGAAACAGAGCACAGGACACAGTACTAATCTGGTCAAACGTACTATGAAATGCATAGTCTCCACTTAAAACGCTTAATGATATATGGATTCTGCAGGCATTACTGCTTTCTCACAAAAAATGCTGAATACGGATTCTGTCCCTGCCAAGAACAGTGTTGAGATATTTTTTCGAGTGCTGCTAAGCATTCCGTGTTGTTCTGAAAGGTTGCCACCTCATGCAGATGTATCTGAGCTACGATCTCCCCAATCCTTGTTTCGGGGCAGAGGCCTGCTCTGCCTTGTCTAGATTAACACGTAGCTCTGAGCAGAGGAATGGTCTTCAGTCTGAATTTCTTGCAAAAGCGGCTGCTGCTGCTGGGACGGCTGCTGTACCGGGACCTCTGTGGAGTCCATTGTGCTGGTGTCATCTGACAGAGATGAGAAAGAGACCCGAGACGAAAGCTGCTCAACAGTCAGGGTGCTCAAAGCTGTGCTTTGACCAGAGTTTGGAGAGCTCTTCAGCGTCAGGTCTGAAGCAGGAAGGAGGGGGCCCAGAAGTTTTACAGGACAGAAAGCTGATCCGGTTGGGATGAAATTAACCTTGTTTTTGTCAGGACATGAAAAGAGAGGGGTTGAGACAGGCTGACGAGACCTACAATGAGAAAAAAGATTATATATCTGGCCGAACGAGATGTTTTTTACATCACGAACTTTGTGGTTCTACATGTTGCTAAAATGTGAATGACGAGGAATGGGATTAATTGGACAGAGGGGCAAACATCTTCCATATTGGTAGTCAGCTAACTGATCCACAGCATTAAAAATAGTACAGTCACAAAAATGACTTGATAATTACTGGACAAACATGCAACCTCCAGCGAGAGAAAAATCTGCAGTACATATGCACATGAAAAACTGCAGTAATTTGGAATGGCACAAATTCTTCTTTGACAAAAGCAATGCAGCAACAACACATTTAGCCATTTTAAATCCCTTTAAAAACCTCCATAAAATAGACCTCTCCTTTCTCATACTCCATAATTTATTTGGAGGCTTTCTCCTCAACCCAACACTGCTCCTTCACCATCCAGCAGGCAACGAATGCTGTCAGAGCAAGAAACATCCCCTATTTAATTCTTTCATCCACAGGAGCTAAGCATGCAACCTCGACAGCATGTGCTGTGCTCAAATACTGCTGGGTCTAGGGGAAAAAGACATGATGTCCAAGGGTGTAATTTCCAATTTCTTGCTCAGCAAAAATATTGAGCAAAGTCTATGTCATAAGCATACTACCATCTACAAACCCTTTACATATGTTTCACTTCCTTGTATATGTTTTATACGCATTAAAAAATGCAGCCTATTCGTGAAACTGATAATTATGACAAGGAGAGTTTCTGTTTAAGCCATAAAAATTTAAAATCTTATTAGAAATATACGGAAAGAGGTTTATAAATGTTTAGGAAATTAATGTACCTTATTTTTTCTGCTTGGAGTTTAGTTGCCTTTTATAAATGCACAAAAAGAGTTAAAAGATTCCATTTCCTCTTCAAACCAAAGTAAACACTTCAACTTCTCTTCTGTACAAACTCTAAGAATAGTTTGCTCCTGAAAAACCCATCAGCTGGAATAGTTTATTCATCTGCAGTTGAATAGGCTCAGTAAACAGGTTTACTGCTTTGCAGATACCAGCTGATATAAAAGGCATTACTTACGACATTTCCTCAAAGACCTTCACTCGCTCACATCCCTCTGGGGGCTCTCGTTTGAACATGTAGCTGTTGTTTGGTTTGGGAGATGAGGCATACTTGGGCAACGGTGAGCTACTCCCACTGTCTGAAAATTTAAAGCAGTTATATTACTAGAGATTGAGAGTGCTTTTTAATTAAATTCGATTTCCAAACAAGATGCCTTTTTTCACAATTTAGCCACTACGCCGGCTTGCTTCTACCACAACGCTTCCTTTATTGCAGGCTATTTCTAACACCCTTGTATAGCACACTTCTTCTGAATAACAGCTTCAGTGCAGCGGTAATCTATCATACAACAACACGTAACAGGAGGATATTTTTATCCAGAACACTGCAATTGGAACAAAGCAGAGCTGTGATCCTGGAAACAAATACATTCTTTATTATGTAGCTCAAAAACCATAAGTGAACAGGGTAATATGCATAATACATGCAGAAGAATTATGAGTGGTAATGATAATATGCCTTCTCACTGGATAAACAGTGTTACTGAAAATGTTTGTATACAACATGTATCTTATTTTAAAAGAATACTTCACTGGAATATTAACCTCATTAGTCTCATGAATAGTTCAGAAGTTGCAAAGAAACAAAGTATGTTCGTAACACAGGTACTGATACCTCATAATTACAATGTCCTACCTTACTTGCTTCATATTGTGAAGTTGTTTTAATATCCAAAATAGAACTTCTACAGTTTAATTCCCTCATCACTACTAGCTATATGATACAGGTATACTTCATACATCCAGTTGTCTGTGTATATTTTAAGACAAACTTAGATAACTTAGGACAAAAGGCAATGGGCAGATTTATTTGTACTCAGAAAACGTAAGAGAGAAAGCTCAAGTCTGGTGAAGCACAAAAGTTTGAAATATTAAGACTATAAAAGGACTCACTTTAAACAGTCATGCTGACAACACGATAGTCAATGCATTAAGGAAACAAATTAGGTACAAAAATATTTATAGAAAAATAGGTTTCCGCAGTAGCTTCTACCTTTTCAAAGAGCAACATCTATCTCAGGCTAGTACTAGTGGTTCCCTATTCCCTGCTTGGGATTACAATGAAAAAAATGAAATAGCAAAATTAAAGCGGATCTCCCAACTTACTAACACACTTTAACTGCTCTTGCTTTATGTCCTTTTGAGTCTTTCCATCAATCTGGGGTACCTTACCATTTTTAACTCAGTTTATGTTTACTTTGCTGTTGTGCATGTGTATTGTGCCTTTTCAGCAACAGTGGAAAACCAACCCAAGCTTCAATGACTATGATCTAGTTTCACTGAAGTGTACAAAGTTGTCTTTAACAGTTTGCAAACAGTAGCTCCATAAACTTTTGTATTACCATGACTCAAATATAAAGACTAATCTTTACACATGTTAAAACATTTCTGCTTCCTCTCACAAGAAACAAATCAACTCAAACATCACACTCCCCTTTGAAGATTTACTATGAAAGATATGAGAAGGAAAAAAAAAAACCAACAAACTGAAGTGAACCTCAGCAGTGTATTGATTATTCAGCTCTTTCCTGCCATAGAGTGAATACAGAACTTCTATTTACAGAATTTTCAGTGTTAACTATGAAGGCAGAAAACACTTAGAGATGATACAGATATTTGCCAAGTTGGGAGCATGATCGTCCTGTTGGCATCTTTCCACTGTTGGCCCACACAGCTCATTCCAAACACAGAAATAATTAACAGAACCCAGACAGTTTGTTTCCTCCTTCTAATATTTAAAATTGAAGATCCAAGTTTCTATTTAAAAAATTTGAGACATAAAATGCACTACTGTTCATTCCACCAAATAGCGGAAAACCATGGCAGCACATCCAAGGGAAGAATCAAACAGAATTTGAAGTTAAGTCAGTTCTTGGAAGATTCAGAGTCTTGTCCACTAGCCAGTTCAGCTTTCAATCAAGGTTTTCGTTTAGTTAGCCCTGTCTGGCTGAAACCTTCTAGACAAGACAGCTGCTAAACAACTCTCTCTCTTTACTCTCTCTGCTTTTAAAGTTTGCTAAGCTGTTAGACTTTCATTTTGACCAAATGCATTGCATGCCACTATTCGAAACACACGTGTGGTTGTCAGGAGGCTCACACGTACACACTGGCTGTTGGTCCAGCACGTACAGCAGCAGTGCGAGAGCAGAAGGGCACTGGGAACACAGGCCTCGAGTTGAAGTGGCAAGAGGTGGAACTCACAGCTTAACCCAGCCTCCACTTGTGTATCCTGTAAGCTCTTAAGCGCTACTCTGTCACGTTATTAATCTTTAATGACGCTGTAAATAAATGTGTGTTGTCCAAGTGTTTTATGTGCAGGTTTGTTACTCTCTGTGGCCCCATGGCCAAGCCCTCAGGCCAGGGCCGTGTCTGCGCCTCGTGGCTCCCGTCAGCAGGGGGTGCCCTGCGGGCGCGTTCCATGCCCCCCATCCCACCTCATCCCGCTGACAATGATTGAACATTAACAGATGGAACCTTTAACAGAGTTTTGTTACCACAAACACACAGCAGACAATATGGAGCCCTATCACATGGAATTTCTAAACATAAATATTTTAAATGGATATACTCTGTTATCTAGAAAAGGTTTTAAGATTGTCATTAAAACACTAAAAATACTGTATTAACCAGAACACTTAATACCCGTAATTATAGCCTGCATATTTTAGAACAACAAAGGAGGCTAACTAAAAAAGAATCTGTAAAACATTTTTTTAAATGACAAAACTTTAAGGAAACAAGAAACTTTGCCAGTGAGCACACTGGGATTTGTTTTAATAGGTTCAAAAATACCTTTGCTTTTTAAGACTATTCTAAGACTTAACTAACAACCTTCATTTAAAAAACTATGAATCAGATGCCCAGAATTTAACAAGTATCTTCAGATCATCTTCATGAATGTGTTGCTTGTAAGAGCCTACTAGCAACAGTGAGAATACACAATGCACCTAAAATGCACACAAAAGCACCTAAACCGAAAGCCCTAAAAAAACAGGTCATACTATATATTTTTGTACAAAAAAGCTCCTCCAAATTTCATCCTCTTATAACTTTGGATGCTTTGAACTTTACCTCTGCCACAGCTGCTGAGCATGCTATGCAGTGCTCTGAATTGTAGTCTCATGGACCAGAATATCATAAAACAGATCTAGTGAAACCAATAGCTTTAATACAAAATCATACAGCCAGGTGCCATTAAACTACCTTCTCTCCTCTAATCAATACTGTTCAGTATCACTGCTCCATTCAGAACAATACCGTCTGAAAATTAGCTTTCACTTTCTTTTGAAAAACTCAGTAATTTTGCAGCTTCTTGCACAAAAGGTAAACCCAACAGCTGATACGGGTCGGAAGGGCAGCTGTGAGGGCCTCAGGCCAAAACACCACTTTGCACAAGAAATAAAAGATGCTTTAGGAATGTAAAGCAGCGCTGTGTCTGCACAGAGCACTGGCTCCTCTCACTGCTCATGTCTTTCAGTTAAACTACTAACCTTCCTCTCCTATTCAGCAAATCACCCAGAAGCATTATTAGCACTTGGTAATGCCAAGTTATTCTCATAGAAAGGAAAATAAAAAATCTTGGGGTCAAAACATCTACATTTGGTTACACAACAGCAAACTCACTACAATTTTATTCCAGCATCACAAAACCCTTTAAAATGAAGGTCTGAAAACCTTCACAAGTTTTAGTCTTATAAAGCACTTAACATTCACAACAAACGTAATAAACTGTCTCTCAAAATTTGCTATTCCCATATAATTTCTACCTGTATGCCTCATTTATCTGTAATTTAACTATTTTGAAGATAACATTCTTATTCAGAACAACTGGCCTTTGGGATCTTGACAACCTGAGAGTAAAAGGCATCTTTCTGACTATACTTTTATAACCTCTGAACAAATTACTTTCTCTCAGAAAACCGCACCATGTTTTCCTAATTTTTACCTTGCCTTTAAAGACCTAAGTTGTGATGAGCAGTTCAAGTTTTTATCTTTCATACACACAATAGTAAGTACCTTACTTAAACTAATTTAAAAATGCCATTATCATGACTTTACAAAGCTGGCTGTTTATCACTGTCACCTACACACTACTACTAGAGTAGACTTTTATACAGGCCCAGAATTAAAGCCACCCTTAAAACTGAAATCCACAACGAAGCAACTACTCATAAATTTTACTCCAGTTAGCTGTTCAAAAAATCCAAGACAGGAAATAAAAACCCTTGAAAAGCATTAAGAAGGTTAGATGCACTATTTCAAACTGTCTTCACTTGCTACAGCTGATAGTGTACCACTGAAAAATTCTATTATTGTGATAACATAGTACTAACTGCAAAATAAATTTTTCATTTCCTCACTTTTTAACTTATATTTGTTATCAGGACATATATGAACCAATTTATCTATCAAGACAGATTTTTGTGTGCTAATACTTTAGTGGATGTCTCTATAGTGATTTGGTCTTGACAACACATTAAAAATCACGTGTAGTATAAGAAAGAAGTAGGGTGGGGAGGGAGCTAATATCACTGTTATTTTTGGAGCATGGCCAACTATAATGTTGATCTAAGACTTTTACTTTAATGTGGTTAACTTACACACTTGTACACACCCACCCTCAATTCAAGATTTGGGCAGATGGATTTGTTTTCATTTTGTCTTTTCAAATCCAAGACAGGAAAATACTACTTTTCATAAACCAAGAAAAGCTAGTATTTCTCCTGACTTCCCCAATCTTATTGACAAATTCCTTTAAGAATTATTCAACAGATAGTATTTACAAAAAAGCTTAACCTCACTTATAGCCTCAAAATACTGTTGTCTTTAATTCATTTGTAAATCTATGCTAAATCTTAAAATTTTTCATTTCCTCTGTGAAACTTATTACTCTTAGCTTGCATGTTTTACCCAAATTCTCCATCCTCCAAATTAAAGCCCATGTTTCAGCTAGCTGACCAGAAGCACAAGGGTCATTTCATTAGTAAACAGTTGTCCAAAAAACCCCAGTCTTTTTACACCGGTGCCTCTATTTTCACAATACATGTTCTGTCAGTAACTCTTAATTACTGGAACACCAGTTGTACTCCCTCTATAAAACCAAAGAACATTTTACAGACTTTGAAAAACAGTACAGCATATCGACATATAAACACATAAATTATTCAGAATTTCTGAGTTGTTATGCAACATACATAGAGAAGTAATTACTCTCCATCAGGTTGTTCAAACTCATATCTGAGCTTCTCACCAAATAGCTTCAAGTGGAATGTAAGAGTTCAGAAGCAGAGTATTTTTAAAAGCAGTCCAAAACTTCATCACCATTCTGAACAGCAAGTAACTCACCCACGATGAATATACAGTCTACCACAAATCTTCTTGAAACCTTTTTTAAACATAAACATGTTACAGTCTGAATTCTTCACGTTAGAATCTTCATAAATAGTTAACTGTTTGCTGTGCTCCTCTGACGTATTTATGGAAGATGTTTGTGAAGTTTCACAAACAAGAGGGAAAAAGATATGTAAACAAACAAAACCAATTTTAAGATAAATCCTCAATCCCTCCACAACCATCAAACAAAAACAAAAACTGATGTAATGAGTAAAATGAAGGTAGTTGTAAAAGCAGGACATCACATGCCTCCCATAGATAAAGGCAGGCCATTCTACTCTCACCTTTATCACGGTCATAGAGTAAATCTTCCGTTGAACAAGGACTCCCATCCTGAGATTCAGGAGGGCAAAAGGGAGAGACACATGGTGAGTGACTGCTGCAGCTGCTGCTGCGCTCCTGGACAGACGGAGTCTGAGTGTCAATGCTTCGTGTACTACTACTACGATAGTGAGCAGGTAATGGGGCCCTTCGACCATCAGGGATATCCAAAGGCTGCAAGAGAAACGAAGCAATGCAGGTTACAGAGAAAAGATCAAACTCATAAGCAATGTCAGCCAGTAGCACCCGTAAATGAAGGCCTTTAAGAACAACAAGCCATTTTTCAAAGAACAGCAAGACTTTACACAAGAAAATAACACAGTGTGCAATGGACACAATATACATTAATTATGCTGAATTCTGGGACAACGTGCACATGTTCCAAGGCAACTACATCTTCTTAATGCAAAGTTAACACCAAAATGCCCTTCAATACAGGCTAGTACTTTGTTTTTACGTTGTTTCTGATAATTTAAAAAGTCAAACCTCACCAACAAATGCTTCTAATTATACTTAGTAATACAATTTTCAATAAAAAGGTCACTGTTATTCTAAAAGAAAAACAAGTACCCCGACAGAGAACACATTTGGATAAAAGGAAACAGCAGAAAATGTCAAATACAATGATATACTATTGCCATGACAACCAACTGAAATACAACTATAAAAGAAACCATCCACGTTTTGCTAGTAAGTCATAATTCTCTAGCACAGCCCTACATTCCATCCTTCACTTCTACAGATGATGCACACACAGGCTTATAACAAGGTTCTCAACCTCTGTCTTGAACCAAAGCTAGTAAGCTCTGCCTGCCCACATCAGCATAGCTGGCACTGGCCAGAGTGATATTGCATCCCATTCTGCAATATACTGTGTAGACATGTTCACAGCAGCAGATTGGCACGCTCTACTTACTTGTCCTTCCTAGTGGAAAATTAGTTTTTATAATGCAGACAGTGCTGCTTTAAATGAAAGAAATCAAATAGGAATTATAGTTTTGCTTAGAAGTGAAAGGGAAAAAAATGCCTGCAAGATTTAAACATAATTTTTATCCTCACTTCAGTGAGGATTGTGACCAAGCCACAGAGAACATGTGGCTAGAACAGCTTAAATGTTCTAGCTACAAAAAATTAATGTCTTTTTCCTTCTCACTTCAAGAGAACATTTTTATTTTATTGCCTTCCTCTTCCCCATATATTCTAAAACCATTACAGCTTGTTCCAGAGCCTAAAATTCAACCCAAGACTTTTGCCAGCAACAAGGACATGAAACCTATTGGCCAAGTATCGCATTCTCCCCTTTTCAGCAAGTCTATCCAGAAAACCACCACATATTAAACAAAAAGGCACACATAGCAGAGCAGGAAGATCATTTTCCTCTTATGAGCCTTCCAGTTAATACCATTTCATATTTCAATTAAGAGCAAAGAAACACACCATAAAGAGAACATTACAGTTCCTACATCAAATGCTGTAAAGTTTGGGCACAGCTGTGTGGTCTGTTCCAACAGCTCAGTTCACATTGCATATGCGTTACAACATGAGTACATGTTGCTATTCCCATCACCCCCAACAGGCCATGACTCATTTAATGCACAAGAAAGACCTGAAGCATACATTGTATCATTTGTTACACGACAGAAGAGAGGTAAAAAACAAAACTGAAGCTGTAGAAAGAAATTAGTCTTATAATTATCATAACAAAAATACAAACCTGCTATGCAGAATAGCATTTTTATTTCCATCTCTGCCACAAAAATTTTGTGCCACAAAATTTTTGTGGCAGAGAATCAACTGGATTTTTCTGAATGCCCACTTTATATAGGTCTGATTTGCAAAAGTCTTCTGTGTTCACAGATGCAGAAGGAAACTATGGGAGCTGCACCTTAAACTTCAAAAAATGGGATGCAGTATCCTACGTTACCTAAAGAGCCACAGTATAGAACCCTGATGGATTTGTGTTTCTCCATCCATAAAGTGTATATAATATCTTTCTTCTCACACAAGTAACGTAAAAAAAGAGAACAAAATTTCAGACACTCTCCTATTATACAGAAGCAAAACCTCATAAATTTAGATTTCTGACTTCAAAGGAAAGCTTAACAGTAAGCATGAGGACACGAATCTAATAAGGAGAAAAGAAAAACACCAAACAACTGCTCATTAAGGGCAAATACTATGCTCTACATAATAGGTAAAGCAAGGATTCCAGGCAGGGGGAAAAACAAAAAGTAAGTGATCACATAATTAAAGACTTTAGGATAACACAGATGTTCTTCCACACCTGGATGAACAATGTAATCTTAGGTATTCAGGAAGCATATCCCAAATAACATATTTCAATCTCCCCTCAATTAAACCCTGAAATACAAAAATACTCCATATTTTTAGACATGTATCTAAATATACACGCAAGTAAAAAAAGCTAAATATTTGTCATTCTTTCCAACTACAATAAGTTTTAAGGCATAGAAAATGCCAGTGAGTATTTCAGATTACTGTGCTTTTGTATTTATTTTTCCCTTAATATTGAATCAAAATTTTGGGAAGTGCAAAAATCTCCATGAAAATACCAACTAGAAGTATTTTGCTTGTTAAAAATTTTATGCAATAAACCCAATCAACATAAAAAAACCCACTTTCAAAGTTAATTTCCATGAGTCATGCCCAAACTATTGTAAAACTAAAGTTCTCACAACCTTACAACATCAGAAATCGGGTAACTCATTTGGTGCAGCTGTTATTAGTTTCCATAATGCCCAACGTATGGAAAACAACTAGAAATTACTGCATTCTATTGGTTTTGAGGGTTTTTTTGCAAGAATGTCTAGTCATGTACTAACCTTATGCCAAATGCATTCTGACAGGACACCTGTCAGCCCCTACAGGACAGTGTGTTCTTGGACACAATTACATACTGCTCTCGTCCCCCTGCAAAGGTATGGAAATGTTCCATCTGACAACAACATGCATTTCTGAATACATTGTTAATATTCACCACCTCGTTGTCAGTATCAATGTTTTTGCTGGAAAAAAACCAAGAACACCCAACTTAGGAGGAACATCAGGAATGCTATAAGGATATACCACTGGAAGCCTTAAAAAAAATCTGCTCCTCACAAGCTGTACATCTATTTTGGACACAACTTCTTGAGAGCAAAGCATTCAATGCTTTTGATTTTAAAACTTTCCCCTTTAACACAAAGGCAGACACAGGAAAGTGCTTCTTCCTACTGGCATCAGTGAAGCCATCAATGCATTAGATGAGGTTGCAAGTGCAAAAACCATAATGCATCCTGGGAAGGAACCCTTGGAAAAAACTCAGACTTCTCAGATGAAGGCTATGAAGATTTAAGTAAAGGTCCTCTGCATCTGTGAAAATTAGAAAAAGTCCTTTTATTACAGGATTAAGTTTTCTGATAGGTTCACAAAACCATCTTGTTATCTATTTCCAGAAGCACTAGAAAGCAAACAAGGAAAACAGTAATCATTTTACTTCTGTTGTGTGACAGTCCATCAAAATTGCCTCATTTCTAGTTATTTCTGTACACGTGAAAGATAATTCCAGTACTATGTTTTTCCTAATAGGAGACCTATGAGCCCATGTTCTGCTACAGGGCACTTTCCATGATTTTCATAATGTATTCCATAAGAGGGAACATCTCTTATCCCCCAATCCCTATAATAAGGGAAATAAGTCCATCATCTTATTATACCACAATCCCCAGTGTTTGTGTTGTGGAGTCACAATGGGTTAGAGAACAAAAGCCTGCCACAACTTCACAAAGAGCTAATTCCATCTTACAAGTTATGGTGGGAACAGAGACACACCATCACAATTTTTCAATGTTAATCAGGAAACTACAAAAAAGGAAGGAAAATATATCCAAGAATTTTGAATAAATGCAATAAAACATGAATTAAAAGTATTAAAAGTTTATTGATAAATTTAAAAGAAAGAGATGATTAAGAAGTTACTCAATAAAGCCAACTTAGTTTTATGCAAGCAAAAACAGAACATCTTTAGCTAACTAAGCAAGATGAATTATCTGAAAAAATATACACATACCATAGCTAAACTGCAAAGACTAAAATATTTTTAATGTTTTGACCATTTACAATGCAATCCCTCTAAACCTGATGGTCAATTAGATTATTAAAAGGTAATGACATAATGACATTATTAATCGTAAACTATCTTTGTGAAACACAAAAATAACAGGACAATAATTTTTTTACTTTTATAAGTAGAATTTCAATCATCATTAAGATACTATTAAGAAAGCAAAAAAGGTTTCAAAGAATTATCAGAACTAAGTCAGCATGAGAAAAGACAGAAGACATTTTCAAATGAATCTATACATTTTTTAAGTAGGATTACAAAAATTCGAGTCAGCAAAAGGGAAAATAAAGTATGTAATGTCATGCCCTACAAAACTAAAAACAAATCTAAAAAAAAAAATTAAATTGATTTGCATATCTGAAGATGAAGCAAGCATGAAACTAGGAGGAAAGTTTAATTGGTTATCTATTCAAACTGGGAGCTAAATTCAAAAAGTAATTCAAGTAATAGCTATAAAACTATCTTTAAAACTGCTTTAACCTTATTTTTGTCCTATATATCACCTACTCTGATTTCAATATATATGAATTAAGAAACACTTTGTTAGAAAAAAAACCCTCTGTAAATTTATACTGAAGAGAGACTAACAGATAAAAAATTCAAGAACATTAAAGTAAAATTTTTAAAATTAACAAAGTTAAAATGCATTTTATTTTACTTAGGACAGCCCAAATGTGCTTATCAAAATGAAAGAAATCACAAAGTTACTAATGTAGTACCTAAATTTGAAAATAATGAATAAAAATTGAAAATTGGGTACTGAGCTGCAACTAAACTAAAGATATTATTCCTTCTCAGTGGTTTTAGCAGGTTTTGTGTTATTCCTCATATCTCTCCTGGCAAGCGAATACAGATTCATATTAGGGCACAAAGTGTTTCTGCAGCTAGATAGATCAATTCATATGAAAATTAAGGTTTGAACATGCACTGTTAGAACTGTGAAGTAAACGTGGAAACAGGCTAAAAGAAACCAGCTGAAAATGTAGATGCACACCCATCTTACAAGTGAGTCTATAGAACAATTTATCCTTCACACATCACCCAAAGCAATCAACTACCTTTGATTGCTCCTTTAAAATAGTTTCTAAAAATACAGAACATTACAGCAAGAAAGAATGGCAGAAAACTGAAAGAAAAATTAATTGTTTCACTAGCAGCGAAACTAATGAAGTTTGGTTTCCTATAGTTTATCTTCTGTTCAGTAATTCCTAACCTTTAACCTAGCTACCCCAACTCCCTCAGGCTAAAACACAGCTAAACTGTTGTATTAGGAGAAAGTTCACCAGCAGTAAGATTAAGTAAATTATGATCTTGTTATGATCCTCCATAAGCAAACTGAGAGCTAGTAATCTCAAAGACAGCACTAGGAGTCCCACTTTTGGTCCCACATGACCAGACTTCACAGAAATTAACAGTTACATAGCAGGAAACAACCCTCTGCCCACAAAGATGGACTTGACTTCAAGGGCAATGTCTGATTTATGACTTTCTTTTGTGTCTGACAACTCTTGCCAGCTAAATGTTTGGAGGAAGGGTTCACTATTGCCTTGGTTTCGTAAACTGCTGAGCACCTCTGGCCCAAATCCAACAATGCACTTAAGTATGTGCTTAACTGTTTTGCTGGATCAGAGTCAGTACATTCAGTAACACAGGAGAGCTCTGCATCCCAAGCAATAAGCTGTTAAAACCCAAGGACAACATTTACAAAGATGATCTGTCTGATAAATAAATGAAATATCCTCTCACTATAGGATGTTACAACCCTAGCCATAGCAACATCAAGTTCCACTGCAATACATACATTTTAATTCCCTCTTTGAAGATGGTGCAACAAGGTTTATTGATTTGGGCTTACCGTTTCAGTTTTCACATCTGATTTTTTTTCCTTATTCCCCTGTTATAATACACACCTCTTCTAAAGGAATAAGACAGCCACAGGAAAGCAAACAGCATAATACTTCTACTACAACAATATTTCATTCTTAAGACTGGTTTGCCCACACAAATAAGACTCTGGAGAAGCCAAAACTACTCCAAAACTTTTTAAGTTTACTACCAAAATGAAGAACTACAAATATCAGGTTTTAGAATCTTAAACCTCTGATTAAAGTTTTATAGCTTGACTCATATACTGAATTGCTATTACATGACCATTCATGAGAAAAGCACCTACACTTTGGAGAAGATTAGAAAAAACAGTGGAGTAGTTTATTCCACAGCAGAAAATTTTAATTGGCTATTTAGGAAGCAGTGGCTGTAAACCAAGTATTTCACATTTAAAGTGTCATCGAAGAACTAAGATCCTTAATGACAACTCTAATGCTCTAATGCAAAGCTGCCACATTTGTTAGTATTTCCCATGCAGAGCTCTCCCACAGGTTTCATGGAAGTAAAACGGTCCACATTCAGTTTATGGGGAAAAAAAAGCATTAGAACAAAAAAAATGAGAGCATAGCACAGCAAACTTATATCTTTCTCAAGAAAAAGAATGCAAAAAGAAGCAAATACAATAATCTCCTGGTCTCTAACTACTTATTACTGCAGCCTGAAGTATCTGAATTTTCAAGCACTTGCATTTTGCACAAAAACTTCCAAGTTCTCTACAGAAAGGGCATTCTGTACATTCTAAACAAAGTATGTTTGGGCAGAAGCCCTTTAAAAATAAAACAGAAAAACAAAAAAAAAAACCCACCATGCTAAAACATTGAAACAAAGTTTTCAAACAAACAGTTCTTTGAAGAAAATTATTTGTAACTTCAGCCAAAAGGAAAGTTTCTCACGAGGAAGGTTTTCCATGTGTTTACAGATTACAAAGAAAAAATCACCTTAAACATGTTACTATAAGCTTACCTTGGACACTTCTTCTTTTCCACTGTTCTCCTTAATGAATACTTTTTCCAGTTCAGGACTTATTCCTTCTACATTACACGGCACACGTGAAACAGTTGATTTTGGCACTGAAATGTTTGACAGTGGCATAGGGACTGATCTGGAAATACAAGCCTAGAAGGTAGAAGTCAACATGATTTGAAAATGGAAAATGGAATAAAGACATAAGTCTCAGACCAATGCTAAAAACATCAGTAAGAAACTGTGTATTAATTTTGCCATCTAGAAGATCACCTTCACTTGGCAAATTCACATAAAAACAAATGCCTGTATAAATCTAAATCCAATAAAATCACTTCTACTTAACTCACAGTAGTATTCTATAATCAAAGCATTCTACTACTTCACTCATCAGTAAGTAGACAGGTATATGCACTTTCCAGATGCACAGACTATGGAATACACCATAGGGGGATGGGGAGTATGTGGAGCGCTGGCGCTGATGTTTTAAGACAATCAAAAGGCATTTCATAACATTGCTAAAGCTTAACAACTCAACTGAAATATTCACTTAATGCACTTTTATTCTCTTTTGGTTGGCTTTAGCAAATGAAAACCAAAACATTCATTCATTAGCTTATAGCTTTTCAGAACTTTATGTCAAAGGTTGCAAGAGAAATCCTGAATTTAAGAATCAATCACATAAATAAATACAAATATGGTTTTCAGAAAAGCCTGTTGGAGCAGAGCTCTGTTACAAACAGAAAACATTCACAGGAGTGCACACACATCAACCTTGAAAGCTCCACCTTGGTGGCAGCTACACTGACAGCCGTGAACAGCGCTCGCTTGTCAATGTGTTCTCCTCTTGCACACAGAATCACAAGATGCTTAAGACGAAATGTAAAAATTTTTTCTGAGTTCTTATCAAGTGAACCTTGCACAATGTGCAGCTCCAAAGGTGAAAGTCATTTGTCTGCAAGCATTCTCTGACTCTGCCAACACACTGCCTGAAGGACAGCTTCACCAGAGAACACCTTGAGAAATCGAAGTGTTGCATGAGCAATGACAAAGTAAGCTCCAAGTACTAAGGAATGTTTCTTCATGGCATATGTTCTAGGTGGATTTCAATCTGTGGCAAAGACTGTTTGTACTGTGACTATAATGGCACAGGTACTTGCCACAGCTTACTTTGAAATGTAAAGCAAACCCTTTCCTATGCAAAATGTAGTAGAATCCCTTGTTATAAAGGCATAAAAGGTTCAGGAAGAATATAAAATTCCTATATGTCTTCATCCCAAGATCAGGTTTTAACTACAAAATTATATCCAAACAGAAGAAGGACCATAAAGGATCAGCCATCGCAGCTCAACCACTCCTTTATAAAACATCAGGTAGTTAAAAAGGCAGTCAGGAAGTAGGAAATACCAGGACAGAAGCAACATTTCAGGTGTTCAAACAGGGGCCTGTTAGTAATTGTGACGGTCCAATTTAAGGATCCAACAGGTGAAATTTCATCAGGCTCAGATGTCTGCACTGTCAAATGAGTCATGATTAAATGCTTTCTACAAGTGGCTTAAGATTCATGAAGTCATTGACTGAATCTTGCTTGAGCTTTGGAATTGTAATTGGGTTTCAGTTTTGCTGGCAGGTTGTAATGACTAGAGCAAACACTGCATTGGGCATTGCACCCTGCTTTGTTACCCTCTTTATTTTCTATTTTTACTTTTTAACTAGCCTAGAAGAAATTAGGTTGCCAATACCTTCCGGAGGAGCAGATACTTCTAAAAGTATACCACAAAAATCAGTCTTGAAAGCAAGTACATATTGCTGGAAGCACAGCCTTATCTGGTCACGCTCAGAATTTTTACAGCATCATAATACATTTCAGTTGCTATCCTTCTGCAACACTCCTTTTTTAATTATATGACAACCACCAGATAAACTTCAGCGAAGATATGGTAGCATCAGATCATTAAGCATTTTTGTGTGCCACACAAGAGTACAAACAGAAGACAGATGGGAAGGCTCACCAGGGCATTCTCCCAACCCGGATAAGGTAGGAGGCTACTTACCTGAGTCTGACTGATTGCTATATGGTTGCCATGGAGAGGTGACTGACGTTCTTTCTCTTTATTGTGACGGCTACTCTGCTTACTGCGCTGAAGCTGCTGCCTCAGTTTGGCAATCTGCTGGAAAGAAGTTCAGGTGAAGTGAGAATGAGTTATCGAATGGGTAACTGCTCAAATCTTCACATACAAAATGATTCATGGACATTTTAATTCTCTTTGGAGGATTTTATAGGCATATGGGATTGCCTTTCCTTGAAGCATGAGCATTAAAGCTTCTTTATGCTTATCAGATACTTTCTCCAAAGTATCTGCCCTATTCACCAACCTGAATACAGTTTAATTACTGAATTTTCTCATTTACACACAAGGACTGCAATAACTGGTGCAAACAAAAGCAGTAAGAATGACAATTTGTAGCAATTTCTGACCTATAACTGATTTAAGCTGGGGACTTTGAAGACTGCAGTTTAATTTACTTGATCTTAAACCAAACCAAAGTTTTTCAATAATAATTCATCATAAAAGCAAAGCACCTTCACAAACAACTGACAATCAAAATGCATTACTCATCTTAGAGACCTTATTTAATACATTTAATAGCATTTCCCTGCAGGCTAAATTATCACAGATTCCTTGAGACAGACAGAATTATCTTTTCTGCTGTCTGCTGCAAAGATATCTAATCAAAAGTTACATATTTTAAATGTCAAATACAACTAAAGACATTATCCATTTGACCTCCTCCCTAACAAGAAACCAAAGAATTTCATTTGGGGATTCCTCCACTCATTTATTCCTCCTGGGAAATTTCTACATGAAAGCAAGCATTTACCTCTATAAACATTGTCTCAGAATGTCTTTAGACTGTGTAAATTCACATAACAGGTACAGACTCTTCCTTAAAACTGGATAATTTGTTCCCTTGGGCTCAAATCCCACTGTTCCTCAGGCTCAGCACACTGGAATTATAAGGCCACATATGGCCCCATTTCATTTTTAACTCAGAAAGTGATACAATTTTTAAAAACCTGAAGGGCAAGTAAGGAGAATGAATGCACACGGAATTCATATGTCAAAGAACTTCTTCAGCTGGAAACTAACCTCTCTTTCTGAGTGACAGCTTACAAGTACACACACTGTGTGGTTAATTCAAAGTAGTTAAATATATCACTAGTACTCTTACAAAGCAACTCTGTGGTAGAGAATCACTTCATGTCACTCTTCAAGTGTCAGAGATGACAGTGTGGTTTGGATGGAGCTTTGCTCCAGGCTGTGGAATTTTCCTTGTGATGTTTCTGGTAGCACTAAAGAACAATCTACCTTCAAGGCTTCATATTGCCTCTTGCCACAGCTCATTACCCATATTCAGAGAACTGCTACTCAGAAACAGTTGAAAACTTTCATCTTTTAACAACAGACAAACAGTTCAGACTTCCAAAAGGGTCCGGGTATAAAACGCATCAAGAAAAACAGAGCTCTAATACAACTGAGTTACTAACACAGATGAGCTGCATTTAGAGAACTGGGCCATAATCTCTTGATGAAGAGTGCAACTCAAGCACCATGTTGGAAGAAACTTTGCAGTCTGAAGAGATATTTCATCTCTAAAAAAAATAAATTTGTCCAGAACTTCCCCATTCTCCCTGTAGGAGTACCAGCCACTATGAAACCTAACTCCATAGATGAAAAACCAAGCAGGTAATCAGTCTGGTAAGTATACATACATCTACAAATATTTATGTCTTACATTGGAACGTCGGAGAATGGAGAGAACTGGGAAATAATCTTCATCTTCCCCTTTAAAAACTTAAAAACAGAAGAGAAAAATGATGTCCAGATCAGAAGACAGCTGTGGATAGAGATGGCTGGCTACAAGAATAACCAGAAAGCACGGGGAGTGCTGTATATAAATCTTTCACTTCTACCGTGTCTCCTTAATGCTGAATACTTCCTCCTAGTAAAAAGTTAAATGCACTGTTTTCTTTGATTTAAATGAAATCTGGTTTCTGGGCTTTCCCTAGGAGCACACAATTAAAAAAAAAAAAAGCTACACAATTCCACCTCAGAGATCGGGCTGACTGATTTCTGTCACAAATAGCTTGCAAATCTTTGAGAACATAGCCTCTCACAGTACAATTCAGATAGTGAAAGCACTAAATGGAAGAGTGTTGATAGGCTGGTATGTCTCTAGGCTAGCCAAAGCCTTGAAGCTCTGATACTGTGAAAGGAATCATGGATCCCTGCAATTTAAGGTTCTCTCAGCTACCTCAAGACTATGTATATTTTGGCAGTCAGTAGGTTCTTGACAGTAACAGAGAGAAAAGAGTCATCCAGGACAAACAGAAAGATGAAAAATTGCTGAAGAATTTGACTGTATCTGGAACTGATATGATCACTTAAGCCAAACATGCCACGCAGAGAAGAAACAGATACGCCTTTTCAGAACATATGTCCTTAACCCTGAACTTGAAGGACCATGGATGTCCATGATGTGGTAGTTACCACTGGACAAAAAATGAGAAAGTAAAGATGGGCATATAAATTTCTTATTTATGCTCTGGACACGGGAGACAGAGGCTTGCCAGTACAGGCAACCAGCAAGCAGGCAGTGTCGCCGAGCATATGAAATCCTCTAAACTAAATGATGCTCCATCTCTTCATCAAGGGGAGCTCACGGTGAATCTGCCACTTGCTAAACATAATCCTGACATTGCAATAGCTTTTTTTCTTCTACAAGGCTACCTTTTAATTGCCAATTATTCTCTATCTCAAACTGAAATAAAGCCACTACTACTAACAGGAAGAGGTGCAGTAACGACACACTTCATTTTCACAGAGCAGCTAAAACAGAAAGGGCTTGGGACACCACTTCCTTCACACGCCCAAGTCCTGACCATGAATGTTACTGGGGCATATACAATAATATTAAGGAACACATGTAAATCACCACAAAAGATTTGTATCCTAAAGCATCCACTCGCAAAGACGTCAAAGCCTTACACATATGTGCACTTAGGTCCATAAAATATTACAAGTATTTTAGAGTACCAATTCAAATGGTCAGCCTTTCTTCTTCCAGCAACCATTCTCTGCAACGTTGCTCATGCATCGGAAAGACTCTTTTCTTCACCTACTTCAAAGTAATTTATAAAAAAACCCCAACAACAAAAATCCCCAAGAAAACACAAAGATTAGTGCATCTTATCAGAAATAAACCTACACAAAGTCATTCAGGGCACAAACTTTCAGTTCAGCTTTGATGGTTTACTGTCATACAGCCAAAGACAAGACGACCATCAAAGATTATTACAAAAACAAGTTAGGAAAAAACCCTATAAATATATTTTTTGCTTGCTGAATATTTTTACAACTCAAATGTACTTGAAATAAATACGAATTTTGTCTATGCCACTTGTAATATGCATGCAATGGAATATAACTAATGGTAAAAACCTGAGAAATAACCAAATTACCTTGGTTCTTTACAACACTGGAATAATCTGAATATCCTGGTAATTCTTCCCTTTCGAAGGGACCTAGATGCAGACTATTAATATAAAGGAACAAGTCACTCTCCAAATGCTCATTAATATTTACCAGTCAACAGGCTGTATTTCTCCCGGTGAGGCTACACAACATGGTAACTTCCTACTGCTGAACAAACCATGAACTCCTTGTTAATGAGTGAGCTCCATCTCATTCATGAGCCGTTTGTTAATAAACAAGTTAAAGAGTAGGTCAGAGAGCAAAACAAGCATTAGAAATTGACTGTAAACCTTTGAATACAATCTTTCAATTGGTATATGAAAGCACATAAGGTGTGCAAGCTCTCATATTGAATTCTCTTTTATTCCCACATCCTTTTCAAGTACTCTGTTGGAGCACAAGGGACCTTCCAATGGGGGGCTGCTGGTGTCCGTGTAACAGGTACAGCACACAGAGCTGCTTAAGGGAAGTGAAATATCAGCTGTCTGAAATATGTTTTTAAAAACCTATACAGAGCAAAAACTACTTGTTTTCAATAGTGGGTTTTTCCCAGTTCTGGGTAAATTCCAGTTCAGGGTAAGCTGTATCTAAAATTGTCCCTGAACAACTTAAACGGAATTTCAAACTAACTCTTCAGGTTGAAAGGGGAAAAAAATACCAGCAGTTCAAACCACTACTTGGTTTGTGTCCAGTACAAAGACTTGAAAGCAATCTCTATCTCCCAGTCAAAATGTGTATCTATTAAAATAATGTTAAAGCAGTTTGGCATTATCTTACGCAAGTTAACTCAAGGCTTCGTAAACTCAAACAGTTCACCCTTTAGAAAAAAACAAATTTTTCAAAAGTAGATTTTGTCAAGAAATTATTAAAAAGGTACACTCTATCATTACAAAGTTCATAGTGACAGCAGGGGACATTTAAATTTTTAATAGACCCACTACAGGAAAGCAAACAGTGCCTATTTCAGTGCTAGACAGATTCAATCCTAACACATACCTATTTCAATCAAGGGCAAAATAAGCTTCACTACACAAAGTGAAATTCTTTTTTTAGACGGTAATACAGAATTCATTTTCTTGCTTGGGATCTTAAGTCTATACAATACTCACTTTTAGTTTTTATAATGCAGACCTTTTTCAAAGAGCCAACCAGTTGTATTAAACAAATGTATTTGATTGTAATAGTACTCAAACTAACCAAGGAAAAAATTATTTTTTTAAACTTAAAAGCACATTCAATCTTATTTTATCAAACCCAATTAAAATTCTGTGTACAAGTGTTTGGCTAGTTTATGTCAGCAACATAATAAAAAATACATGCTAAAAATCACTCCATTAATTGCTGCAGCAAGAAAACATGAATCCAAACTCTAAAGACAAGCCAAGGAAACCATACACAGCTACCTATGTTTACTGTTGAATGCTATGGGAAACAATTCAAAATGCTGAGCAGAACACTCTTACCTATATTTGTTTGTTACACATAACAAATGCAGTTGCTCAGGAGAAGGTGACATTTTTATATCCATTACTTAAGCTCTTGCTTTCAGGTGTCCACAGCTTCGTCAAATTTTCTCTAAAGTCTACTATGCAATGTTCTGCTCTCCTATCTTCTTCACATCAAGAACTTCAGTACAAGTAGCAGAGGTGTTTTAAGAATGTGATTCAGAATGAAAAGGGGTCAGAAGAGATTTTTACCATTTTGCGTGCCAAAACAAATTATTGTAGCATTTTCCCTGAGAATCTCTGTTTTCCAATGCTTGGATGAAAAAGCCAAACATTTGCCTGGGGGTTCTTTATGCTGCAAAGGTCCCTTGGAAGAACGTTCGCATTTGGTGAAGCTTTAGCAAAAATTTCAGTTTGCACATGTTCAAGAAAGATGTCTGGAACTGGCAGCTACATTTGCTAGTAATTCTGTCTCTAGTGGGTTTTACAGTTTGAACACAACTGCCCCACAGAATTTATCCTTCCAGGAACTGAAGATTACTGTGGCACAAAGAAACTGAGTGCACAGATACTGTTAGTGTTGAACAAACTCTTAACAGCTCCCATCCCCCAGGTTTAAAGGTGAGCAAAAGGAAAAAGAAAGGGATAAAACAGAAGCCAAACAATGCAAAGACAGAACTGACAAGGAGCTGGAAAGTAAGAGAGTAAGAGCTCAAACAGGGGAAGGCAGGTGAGTATTGGCTGAATAATAAACACAGAATGACACTGGCACTATGAACTTGAGGAACTAGAAGGGCAAGAAAACTAGCCTGAGAAGCTGGAAAAAGGAAAACAGAGGAAGAGGAAGAACTGTAAGCTGGAGAACACAAGGGCAGGTTTGAGGGTAAACAACCGTTGCAAAGTTTGGATAGAAACAACACAACCTGTTTTGTCCATTGCAGTGCTCTATCAAAAAAGGGAACCATGAAACACATTGGCCACACATTTCTTATCTTTCTCTTGTGGTCAAGTACATTAAGGGGGTGGCAACCTAGCACAATGGGTCACTGTTATCAACTGGCAGAGACTTGCTCCCATGCTGAAGGTTTCACTATCACTGACAGCCACAGTCCTGTGGTGAAGAAGAGCTGCTTATTGCACAGCCTGATAGGGAACTGCCAGAATACGAAGGATTGCGTCTCAGTAAAAGCAAGGAAGTGTTATCCCAGAAAAACAGATGCTACTCTTGTCCATGCTATAATTTGTGCTGGTGGACTATTTTAAGTCAAGACTTTTCAGAAACAAAACTCCTTCTGCACTAATTTCTGGTCACTTCATTTGTGATTCTGAGTGCTTCCTCACAGCTGAAGTCATCCAGGCAACTGAAGGCCCATGTACCAACACATCAGGGTTTCGTTAGAGGTACTCAGTGAGACGGGAACAGATAACCCTCTTTGGATCAAGCTCTCTTTGGCCCAGCTCCTCATCTTTGAAAATGAGGCTATTGCCACCACTAGATTGCAAGATTATTCTGTATTTGTCAAATCTGATTTTAAAATTAAACTCCTTTTGACAACTACTCTTCCTATCAATGGCTTTCCAGAAGAGAACTATATACTGCCTCTAACATTATCTCCTTAGATATTGCTCTCATTTTTGAATGCCCTATTCAAAAGGGAGTCAGGAGAGAGGATGCAAGAAGCCCAGAGTACCAGTGAAAAGTTCCACCTCATGGGAACATGCTGCAAGATTCATTTTATAAAAAGAAAAGCACAGTTCTTGAAGAGAGGCTACATACTTCCTGACAGTGGCATGATGCCAAATGTAGGCCACTTATTAGGTTCTGGACAGACCTAGTTACACAAACTCTGGACAAAATGGAGGTTATTGGGAAAAACTGTAACACTGTCATTTCAGCTGATCTGGAGACCATTTTACTATATGTACTTTCTCATGATGCAAATCCACTTCCCTTTTGGTGGGTTCTTCCTAGTTGCAATTGCAGTCTATAGCAAAATATGTATGATTAAAGTGCTCATACCATTACTGTACCAACACTTTTTCATTTTTGAAAGTGGTGTCCTCTCTATCTCCAACCTAAAACTTGAATAACATTTCTAAACAAGAATATGCTAACATACCACATACCACCTTACACTCTGCCTCCTTCAGGAGAGCATCATTAAAGAACAGAAAGCTAATTAAGGTAACCCTGAACAGAAAAATTAGTAAGCAACAAGCTGGTTCCTCAATGCTCACTCCAACCACTCTTTCACAGCGAAAACTTCATAGTATGCAGGGAGAAAGTCCAACAAGCATAAAATGAGAATCACTCGTCAAAACTGCTCTTATGTTGGAGGTAAAATCTGTTTCAAAAGCAACAAAGGGGAGGGAAAGGGTGCAGTTTCCTGGACTCCAGATAGGGCTTAAGAAACGTCTTGGGCTTATCAAAACTTGAAAAGCTCCACTGTGCAAAACTTCTCACCTCCTTCAGTTGATCAGCACTTCCCCATGATGCTGAGCGCTGATGTGATCTCTTTTCTGCTCCTTCTTCAGCCCAACAGCTGGGTGTCTAGAGGGAAAAAAAAAAAAAGAAAATACACTGTACTTAATTCTCCAAGTGAGAAAAACTTCTGGCACAAATTACTGCTTTACTGTTTAGGCAGCATCAGAGTTTAGGCATTACACATGAAGAATAAATTTCAGAATCTGATATACAGCAGTAACAGTCTCAATAAATAAAAAGCAATATAGAAAACCAAGGCTTTGCAAACTTGCATTTACAAAGCATGAGGACAATGCACATTACTGAAGAAGCAATCGGAGGCTTGGCAATCCCAGAGATTGTTCCACCCAGGAAGGAAGCTGGAAACCACCTTGGGGAACACCACAAAACCAATGCCTGCAGCTCCTTGTTGCCCTGCAAAGGTAGGTGGGAGCAGCCCCCCAGGGCAAGGCCACTCTACACAAACATGCCAGGCCAGGCACGGTACCATCATGCACAGAACTGTAATTTCAGAGCATTGGCTACACCTTCACAACCACCACACTGCCACAGTATTATACAGCCTACAGCCCCACACCTAACTCATCAGTGCTAGTATTTCATGTGATCAGTCTCTCTGTGTGCACAGGGCTTCATATCCCACTTGTGTTTTCTGCACTTTCCATGGTTTCAGCAGGGCCCAGCAAGCTGTGTGGATGACTAGAAAGCAAAACTGAAAAAATCTGTACTGAACTTTTTGCTGCATGTTCCCAGAAAAGAAAAAACAAGTCTTTATATAAAAAATTAAGAGTTCTGTGTGCTTGTTACATGATTCTGTCATATAATACCCCCTTCTATTTGGGTGTGGAGAAGAAACCAGGAAGGTAATACGGTTATTGAAAAAAAAAATAAATCAAGAGTGAAGAGTTAAAACAGCTACTTAAAAATATGTGGAAAACATTGATGTGCCTTAGCCAGGCAATCCTTGACTCTCATCACCCAAAGCACAGCCTCTGCCACATGAGTGTGCTAACTGTGTGTGCATCCACTTGCTCTGCATTTTAACAGAGCCATGTTCTAAGTAATTACTTGTTTTTGCAGACTGGGTACTTACCATCTCCCTGAAATGTGTGAAAAACATTGTGTTGGTTTTAAATGTTTTTTAAAACACTGAAGTGGCTTGCAGATTTCTAAGGAACTAGAGAAAATGGGAAAAATGTGCTTCTTTTTCAAAATCATGGGCTTTCACAACCTATTACAACTTAGTTTCCAATTTAAATTGCTCTTTTCTTACAGTATTTTACAACATCTCAAGTACAGCTGGAACCATACACTTATACAGAAACAGAAAACTAGCAATGTAAAGGGAATTCTATGAAAATTTATCTTCCAAACAGTGTTTTCTGAATACAATACTGCTCCATAATTTGGGGAACGACTCCAGGATGAAGTAGAAGCAGGCATTTTGGGTGCTTAAATACTTACTTGTAGTGCAGGAGGGTGCAGCAAGGATCACTACAAACTCATAGCCTTTCGACTATGTCTTAATAAAGAGAAAAGATACCAAGAATCTAAAACACCAAAGTGACTGTCTCAATGAAGAGAAGTACATTGTTCAAAAACAAAACAAATATGCAGAAAGCAAGAGCTTGCTTGTATTTTTTAATAAGCACAGATATTGATCCAGACAGCAAGAACAAAAAACAAAGTAGTAACAACACCCTGAAGACCTTCAGCAACACCACCAGTGACTGTTAGCAGACAGGTGGGACTCATATTGCAGATGAAAATCAAAAGTAAAAATCAGAAAACATCCATTCATTTAATACTAAATTTTGCACTTTCTCAAGTATGCTTTGACATTCTCGTACACTCCCATACTACCTCCCTTGAGACAAAGATTACTTTGTTGCTTCCACCTCTGGTAAATTGAGTCCAAACACAACCTTTCAATAATACACATACACCATCAGTATACAGGGGGCAGACTATTTGTGAGCCTCAATTTTATTAGCAGCATTAGATTACAAATGCTATATGATGTTTCTAGCACAGTATTGAAGTCAGGCAATGTTATATTACTGTGCTATTTGGAGTCAGATTGAAAAAAAGAAAAAGCATTAAAAAAAACATAAGCAGTTACTAGAATATTATAGCAAGCTAGTCCTCCTCAAACCCTAGAAAATGCTGTTTCTAATTTACTGTAATCCACATTATATGAAGATTAGTTTGGGGTTCATAACCCCAAATCCTGATATTCAAGGAAAAGCTTTTAAAAAGCAAAACAAACAGAAGCATCCCAGACTTGCTGCATTCAAATAGAAATTCTGGTTTTCTAAGTTTAGCTCACGTATGACCATCTCGTATCTCACTTAAAGGCTGTCATTTAAATCATAAATAAAATGGGGGTGGTATGGCACCCATGATGTCACATTTCATGAAAACTGTTTTCTCATCTTTATTTACAACTTCCACAAAACAGGCTTATCCATGGAACCCTTCATTTGAAGCTGCAAGTGTACTTCCCGTACGTTAAACATATTAAAAAATAATGGAAAATATAACTCAAAATCGTGTTCGAAGAAAAATGTCCGAATCACAATAAACAAAACCAAAGATGCTGCATCTCAAGTCAGGAACACAGTAAGAGAGGTCAGGCACTACCTGCAAAACTGGTAATATTTCAGAGCAGAAGCAAAAGAATGCATCACATAAGTATGCACTGAACTTCATGAAGAAGGATTAGTCCTGCAAGTCTGAGAAACTAAGATTTTAGGAGAACCTTGAAAATATAACATAAAACATGCTGCAGCTACAAGAGGTGGATGACTAGTTTTCGAACTGTGAAGGTTCGTGGTCCATTTCAGTCGACATGTGGGGCAGGACGTGCTGAGAACATCATATATGGTTGGTCTCTTAGTCTTCACGTAAACCTCAGCTACCATCATTCTATCTCACCCAGCCCCTTAGAGATGAGCACTTCTTCCAACACATTAGGTAATTCTGCCTTGCTTTTCCACCCATGTCAGGGACATACATCTACATTCTTTCCACTTCAGTTAGATCAGAATGACTGCATAGAATACCAACCTACTTAAACCTAAAATAAGACTGAATTACTCTAAACATCTCACATTTTATTGCCAGCCCTTCCCTTCAATTACTATACCTAGCCTGCATCCCAGAATATCTACACAAGTCTAGGTTTTACAGGGGAAGCAGTAATGTTTTTGAAGAAATTCCACATTCAGAAGAAACCCAAGAGCAACACTAGAAGATAAAAACTGATGGGTTTTCAGATATTTCCAAAGTATTCAAAGGCCCTCCAGAAATTTTACAGAAAGAAATAGCCTAAGGAGTTAGAAGTTAATTTGACTATAGATGATAACTCCTAAACGTAAGACAGGTTAAGTAAAGTTAGAATGATAAATTCATAGCTCTATGACACATGTATCTTCTTCCCTGTAACTTCCATCCAAACTACATCATTAAATTATCTCATAAAATCAATGATAACTAATACACCAATAAAAAAGTTTCATGGAATTGAGCCTCTTGGTTTATGATGTTCATTTTAGAGCAAAAAAAATTCTATCCAGAAGGAAAAAAAAGGTGTCTAATGAGGGCTAACTACATTAAAGCCTTGACCTACACATAAGAAAAACATATTTCAGCCAAGCATTTCAACCTAATAACTCTGCATTATTCTTTAGATGAGAGTGAAACAAAAATTCTGAGAGTCATTTTGCAAACTTTCTTAATTTGTGTAATACCTAATTGCCATATACAATGAGAAAGGCATATCCAACAATACTGGACTCCAGTTTAAGTCGTCAATTGGAAATCATTGGCTAATATTCCATTTGGTCATTTGTTCATTTCTTTGTATTATTTAGATTGAGAAAGATTACACAGACCAACTTTAACTGGTATCAACATCATGTTTATCTCTAATCTCTCCTTTTTAATTTTGTAAGTATCCTTTATATTATTTAGTTACTGCCAGATAATTATATTAATCAACTCTGGCAATTATCCAAATGTTTCTGAAGATTTCAAGGTTAGGGATAACCATTTCAACATTGAATTATTCCGTACACTGTGAAGGGGGAAATACTTAATGATGAAGCATGAAGAAGCGGTGTACAGAATTGCTCCATCAGTGCTCCCAACAGAGACAGAAAAAATGGGGAAGAAAGCTATACTGAGTTTTAAATGACCTTAATGAAAAGTTCCGATTTTACAAAAGGAGAGGAAAGTAGGACAGTGGAAGAGCTCAGGAAGGGGATCACAAAGTATATCAACACGTGTAACTTCCTATAATAGAAAGTTTACCTGTGTTTCTGAAATACTTAAAACACTACTAAATAAAATTGCATACCTCTAATTATCCAAAACATGCTACTTCCTAAAGATCAACTAGTTCTATGTGTATGCACACATACATACACTAATATAAACACATGCAGAATTCTGAGAAATACTGAACAGTATAACTATCAGAATGTAACAACCTCACTTCTCTATTTTAAATCAAAACATTTGGGGTAAGTAAGAGGGACACAGAAATATGAACTATAGCTCCTATTCTCCAAGATGCAACAGAAACTAAACCAAATAAAATTCTGTTCCCTCTATTTAAAAAGTGAGATATTGTTGATTTTTTTTAATTGTGATTTTATTTTAGAAAAAGAAGAAGTGTTTTATTCATGAGTATTACACAGGTTGAAAGAACTTAAGCGGGAAACAAGGACTTGGAATAAAACTCATTGAGGGCTCATCTGATCACAGTGAAGACCAGAAACTGACTCTCTTTTTTTAAAAACAAGAATTCTAAGAAACTTGGAACAGCCATAATCATCACCTTAACAAAATTGCACAAAATTTGGATTTTAAATTAGTGTTTAATTAGGGACAAAAAGTACCCTTGAAAGAGAAATAATTATTCCACCTACAATGTAAGTTATACTGACAGCATTGTTCACGAGTTTAGAAGTAAAACAAGAGATAATTTATTCCCCAATGAAACATGCTCATAAAAAAATGGTTTACTGATTTTCATTATCTTTTTTTCTATTTATTTTGTTTGTAACATCTTCCATTCTGCTAAACTACTAAGTGTTATTATTTTTAGATAGCGTAAACTACACGAACTCCCATGAGTTAAACTGCTACTTAGCCAACAAACATGAAGCAGTAGAAGCACTTGTGCTGGTACCCAGGCAAAGTACAAGGCTTTAATTTAATTTAATTTGCCATGCATGCATCCTATCAACGACTCGGAAATCATCCTTAGTTCTTGAAATTAGATATACTTCAAACTACACAGAGCTCAAACAACAGAAAGCCACGCACACAACCAAAACATAAGACAATGTTTTATGATCATCTACAAGCCTCTCTAGGAGCATTTCATTTGAAAACAAAACAAACAAACAAAAAACTAAACTGGAAATCACTGTGCAAATCACTATGCCTGTTCCATTTTACATATTCATATGGTCCCAAGTAGTGACTCAACCTAAACACTGATACATGCTCGAGTTTGGCTAATATAATTCTTTGTTAGAAGATATCCACCAACCCTGCTCCTATCCCTTTGAAATAATACTTTAACTTGCAATGACAACAGTACTGCCTCTCTTCTTTGTTACATTAGATTATGCTGAGAAGGTAAAACTTCATTTTCAGTTTCTGAATGAGGCAAAGGGAGGCAGCCAACAGTTCACATAACCTAAACACTTACTTGAGCTCACTAAGAAAGCAATTTTACTGCCAAATACTTGAAGCTCAAATATTTATAGAACAAGTTTGTTTATCTTTTCTGTAACTAGTGAAAAGGTTTGTTTGTGAATGTTAAAATATTCTATATTTTCTATTCATAACGGTACTTGCAAAGTTTGATATGGATATATGTTTTAAGAGAGGGGTTGAGAAATACAATAACTACAAAGCAGGCTACTGAAAATCTCCTGAATAGAAATTATGGTTTCAAAACAGAAAAGATCTTCAAGGAATAGTATTGTAAAAGGAAGGCACTTTGAAAGCCAGTCCAGAATTTAGAGCTTTTTAGGTAGATCTTTCATGACAGTAAATATGACTGCTGCTTCTTTTTTGCTAAAACTGACTGTTTTTAAAATAAATAAGCAGGACATGAAGACAGCATTTTCTTAAAGGGTCTCCACTACAGTTCCTAAATATTTTCTTGGAACATTTTAATCATCAGACTCCCAAATTCATTAAATAAGATTTCCGAAACATAAAGATAGATCTTTTTTCTTTTCTAAGTATTCTATGCTTATCTTTCCCCCATCAGAGGACTTCCTGTGTTGCATTACACCGTATTTTGAAGAGATGAGGAAAATTATATATACTTGCCCAGAAAACCTCAGTATTACACAAAAAACTAGAATCACAGAATCTATTTAAAGATCCATGATAAGTATGGACCAGAATCATGGCACAAGAGATAAGCAACTAATTAACAACCATCCCTACACAGCCTATAGACTGAAAATACAACCAAAGAGAGCTAGTTTCTTTTCATTTCCAATTTAGTTTGGAACACAAACTCAGATGACTTATTCCATATCCCAATAGCACTGCTGAAAAATAAAGAATGCAGCTCCTCTGCTAATAATTTGTGGGGGTTAGAATTATGTGGTTTTTATTTGTTTGACAGTGATTATTTTTGAGGGCAACAAGCTCCAGCATGAGGAGGAAGCAGGCAAGAAACACCATTCACCTTTCTAGCCAAAGAGCAGTATGAAGGCCACAGCAGCCCACCTGCCAGAGGTTCCTGCTAAGGACAGAGCCCTGAAGAGAATCCAAGGCTATCACAAGGGTATCAGGCCATCAATGACCTCAGTTAGCCTTCCCTCAATTCCCCCCCCCCGACACAAATACACTTTTTGAGACTGACAGATTTTTTACCCTGACTTAGTAAACTCTTTAGTTTGTCAGCCACTGCTATATGGAATTTTTTCTTTTTTTTTAAATAACATTCAGCATAATTTTGCATATAGCAGCTTAAAAATAAACCAGATACAAGGCTGAGATGGAAATCTGCTTATTTAGCCTCAACAGATCTGCCCACATACCGAAAATTATTTTTAACAACTGTTTCCTAAAAGCATAAAAATATTATCATCACACACCATGTTACTGCATTGACACTGCTTAAAAAAAGACTACCGTACCCTATTTTTAGGGTTTCATATTTATAGTAAGATTACGTGAATCCACATTTCTTCAGAATTAAATTGAGTAGACATCAGTTATTGAAACATCTCTGTTGTCTTGTTTTACAGCTTTTACCTGAGTAGATTTATCTTTCATACATGAAGGGTAGTGTACATGGGGATCACGTGGCCACTGTCCTGTGAGGTAAGGTCCTGTTATTGTGTCCAAAGAAGAAGTTCGCCTTATGGTACCAGAAGTTCTGATTTGCTGGGATTTTGGCCTGTCCACTGTAGAAAACCAGAACAAAACCAACAAAAAAGTCAGGCTAAATTTCATGTGAAATGTTAAAAGCTAGCTATGACACACAATGGCAAGAACACATCAGAAACCTTTGTCTAAATGCCAAGCTGAAAAGAACGCCATCCCATCAAAGCAAATAACATCAGACAAAGAAGAAAAACAAATACAAAAGAGAAAACAGTCACAAAACCCCCAATGCTTAAAGTGTTCATATCCGCAAAGAACTGGGCTACTTACACCATATATTTTCATCAACAAAAAACATCAAGTAAATTTAAATACAGTGATGATGCAACTCAGGAAAGCCAGACACACAGAAATAGAAAATATAACATAATATAACATTAAGTTAGCTTGCTTAGCTTTCTAAATACTAAAACACAAACCATGACAAAAATTATGGTTCTTAAGAAGATGTACATCCAATTTATTGCTCTTATGTACATCATTCCATATTATTTACAAGATCCCACTACAGGCCTTAGCAAGCTGAGAGCATGACTGTGTCTTTCCCTCTGACAGAGCTCAGTTCAAAGCAGCTGCCTTGCTTGCTTTTGCTCATCACAGTGCCTGCAGTTCTTGAGTCCTTCCTGGACTTCTCTCCTCATACACCTAGATCATGGAACACTTCTTCCTGCATTTCATTTGGAAAGCAGAGTGTGGGGTGATTCATGAGATTGATGTGGGAAAGAACAGTTTTAGACCATGCTCTCTGGATCATCTTGCTTTGTCCTTTAGGCAAAATTACCTCATATACTCATTTTCTAGACTTCACATTAGCCAACCTAAGCCCTACATTGCAGCTCCTGTCTGTTTTGCTCACCCTTACTAAAAGAAAATAGCAAGTGCTAATTTCCAAGTTAATCACGTGCTATGCACTGATCTGACCCACCAAAACCCTACTCACTGCTCAGAACAGGAGAGCAGATCTGCTGGCACACTTCTGAATCCAAACATGGCCACTGGCCTTCACAAGCATTTTCAATATCACCTAGAACTGATGGATCTCCAAAGGCTGAGTCAATCATCAATGTGTTATGTAACATTCAGCACAATTATTAGGGTATAGCACTAATACAGCATGGTTATAGATATATGAACATGACAGTATTAAAACAGACCATTTTAGACAAATATAAGCCACTGAAACACTTCATTAGCTACTCATTGCAGGTGAAGAATTCTAAATAATGGCATGAATTGGACATACAGTAATACATCATGCTGCCTTTTATGCAATATAATTGTTCTGACTGCCTTAAATATAAATCAAATCCCTACCATTTTAAACAGAACTATCCTTATAGAATTCCAATTGTGACAAATTTGCATTTTAAGAAAGATCTTTGAACTATTAAAAGCAGCATGAAATCCAAAATAAAGATAGCAAATTTTAAAAATGAAACTAGTTTTTACATTTGCACTGAAACACAAGTGTACCTAAGGGGTACATAGCTACAAAGCATTTTTCCAACCATCCTTGTCGCACTATGGCACTACGCTACTCTCTTAGGTAGCCCAAGTTTTGAAAATTTCTCAAAAACACTTTTTAAAATATGCTAGAGACAATGTACAGATAAACAGGCAAAGACAATGTCTGAAGATGAGGAAATAAGGACTAAGCATACCTTTGCAAACTTTACATTTAAAAAGTCTTGCTGCCAAAAGAAACCAACCAAGAAAGCACAAGCCCAGAAACCACAAATAAAATATATACCATGAGATAATGAGCTAAGGTCTGTTTCTTGTTCTACACCCAGAGGAAAGGCAATAGCAATCCCATAAGGACTAACATAATACCATTACAACAGAACAGGAAAAAAAACCACTACCAAAAGTTAGTACATTTTTATTTTTCCATGGTAATCTTGGAAGTGGACTGCAGGACACTGTCAAACCGTAAAGCCAGGAAAACAAAATCTTTAAGACGTGGTTTCAAAAGTCCCTACTCTTCTTCAGCATTCCTATGACTCACAGGAAACAAACCACTTCTCAACTGCATGAACCAATTCAAGTTAACACTAATTTAATGCCATCCCTATTCCACTGTTGTCCGCGCTCTTTCCATTGCCTTTGAGACGGCATGCATAGATACGTGAATCCACCTAGTAAAGTGATTCACTGAGTTAAACATAAAGACAACTAAAATGCATTCCCCCAAAGTCATAAATACACCGTTTTCCCCATTACAGGCAGAGTTGACATAACATAACAGGTAGAAACAACCACAGGAGAGCCAGAACGAACAGCAGGGCTGCAGCAGCACTGAGCTCTTTTCAATAATAGTTTCAGCTCCTGACCTTTTATATCATTAGATCATAAAAAATACAGAAAAAGGGATCTCTAAGCATGAAATTTGAAGGGACTTCTACAAGTTAGCATTTGACAAACTGTCTTGTATAGTAATGTACTTAGAGATGACAGGATGTCACGGAGAGCAGCATTGTACTGGACCACAACAGTGGCACATCAGATCAGCTCAAACTTTTCTCTAAATATTAAACCTGCTCTCAGGATTTATTTCTTAATTTTGCTTTTCTCACCTCATCCTAAGTCTGTCTTCTTACTATGCTAGGGAGCTACTACAAAACTTTCACTTCTCCCCAAACTTTCATTATCAATGAAATGTTGATGCTACTGTCATGAATATCCTTCTCCAGACCAAATCACTTTCTCTGGATAGAAACTTAATGTTTCTCACAGAATCAAGTACCATCTGACAGTTGAAGCACTTCAACAGCTCCTGGACACAGCCAACAGACTTCAGCATTCAAAAAGGCTTCAACACTATCAAGACATCTCTAAAGTTACAGACTGATTTTATGCAAGTTTCAGACTACACCTCATCTGACAATATCTAAGTGTATGAATGAGTAAGTCAGAAGGATTCTGTTGTCTTCCTCAGTGACATCTAACACATCTCACAAGAAGCTCAGCTCTACCTCCAGAGCAAGTGAACTTAGGAGAACAGCACTGAAGCAGTGTAACGTTACCTGAAAAAGCCAGCTAGAAATTAGAAAAGCAAAATATAAGCTTGCAGGAAGGTAAAATACCTCGTGTTATTTAAAATATGCCACAAGTTTAATGGCATGTATTTAGAGCCTATTGCTACACTATTCTAGTTATAAATAATGTTACGCAGAATGACAGAAGGGTCCATCTCAATACTACAGCTGGTGAAATTCGGCATGATCCTACCTCCCAGCAGGAACCAACTAAAATAAACTGCATGAAATCACAGTTCTGCATGCTGGATTGAGAGCAAAGAGAATCCTAGTTATACCACCTAGACTGACTGAAAAAAGGTTTTCATTTCTCTGACAGCAAAATGTAATTCAGTAAGAGGCTAACACGACAGCTCTTTAGAAAAGGACACAGGGCTCAAATAAAACCATCTGCTACAGCTCTAAAATGAAGAGCTTGCCTTCCCATCCAGCATAGAGGCAGCAAACCTGTGCATAATCTGAAAGCCATGTTCACAGTCCATTTTTAGCTTAAATAATGCTTTGTGCCACACGTGCATGGAGGAAAATCACCTGCAGCTGAAGAGCATTGGTAGCATTATAAAAACTGCTTCAGCTAAATCCACCAGAGCTCATCTGTCAGCATCTTTTCTTCCCATCTTTCTCTCAGCAGTGAGCAAATGCTGTTCAAGTTTGGCAAGAACTTTTCCATTCACATCCTTGCATGGATATAACCAGCTTCAAAAGACTAAATTACCTTAGGAACTTCTCAGATGACACAGACTCTTCTCAAGTTGAGTCAAAAACATGAAGTGTTAATATTGTCATCTCATTATTGATGTCAGCTAATTGTGACACTCTCCTACCATAAGGTTAGACAACATTCTTGCAGTAAGATCTTGATTTTTCTCTTGAAAGTTTGTCTTAACTTAAACTATTAAGCCAGGACAGCCAAGTTATGACATTATGAAATATCAGTACTAAATTCCACAATAAAGTTTTCATGAGATGTTTCTCTTCAGTTTAGTTGCCAGCACTCCACAGAACATTCTGGTTAAGAGCTACTACTGAAGTGAGTCCCAAGCTTAGGACTCATCCATTCCTGAAGATATTCAGATTTTACATAGGAAATGAATAGTAATTCCAAAAATACTCAAGACTCTTGGAAGGACTCACTTCAATGGATATCCCCAGTCTGCTTAAGACACTTTTCAAGAGCCACAAAGTCAGAGTTCTAGTCGTCAGGCTTGAAGGATATGCAGAGACTATATATCACTCTATGAATGAGTATCAGATATTTCTAGAGCATTCCATTCAGACATGGCAACAAATTTACAACAATCTACAAACCCAATCAGATGCAGAAGTGCCTGCGTGAATGCCTCTTAAATAACGAAGCACCTGAGAATGCAGTCCAAGAAATCATAAACTAGAAATGGAAAGCTGAATATTTAAGAATGGTGACCCACGGTGACCTTTAAGAAGTATAGCCCAACACCACCTAGGTCACACTTCCCACAGGAGCTACTGATGACTGCCCCACACATCTAGCTAAAACTCCCCTCTTCTGTTACACCTTGAACAAGCATGAAAGAGGGACACCGCTGCTCTTCCCTGCTTTGGACAGCGATTCCTTGAGTACCAGAAAAAGCAGATTTTCAGCTTCAAGAGGAGT
Source organism: Neopelma chrysocephalum (assembly GCF_003984885.1). Classification (NCBI taxonomy): domain Eukaryota; kingdom Metazoa; phylum Chordata; class Aves; order Passeriformes; family Pipridae; genus Neopelma; species Neopelma chrysocephalum. The sequence continues at coordinate 4,436,588 of NW_020897726.1, read as the reverse complement.
AAGTCTAGGACAAGTCTGGGAAAGGGGTTTTGCCTTTCTGTTTGCTTTTTAAGCAAGTATATAGTGACACTGCACTGATTCCTGAATGTATATCTGATTGGTCTTTCCTGCTCTGATTATACAGGTAGATGGTCAAACTGGTGCATGTTTATTTGCAGAACTTGTCTCTATAACTTTGCGAGGAAAAAGATTGAATAATGGGGATTTAGAGGCCACTCCAAAAAAAAATATTTCAATCTTCATTCTCAAGAAGGCTTTTCTCTTGTAACTGGAGCCAAAATCTCTCATGAAAAAGATTAACAAGGGATTTGGGGTACCCTGAAGTTTTACTCCAGAGGACAGATCTATTGGCTCAAAAGACATTTCTCATTTGCTAGTGACTGACCGACTTGTTTCTGACCCAATCTGCAAACTGGCTGAATGACTACATTAATGGTTCAGAGCACACTGTTTCCCATGTACTGTTCATAGAAAATAACAAAAAATAGTATTTTAAATAGCATCTTAAATAAACCACTACACTCTAATATGTAATTGAAAAGATGTGAAGTTACTGCACTTTCCTTCATAATTTCAAATTATACAGCTTAATATCTTTAGTAGCTTAAAACAAAGCAAAATACTAGCTTTTTCAAACATTTAAAATGCAGTACAACATTTTGCTACCAAAATTATACTTGTAAGAGGATATACGAAGACACAGTCATTTTAAGTTACCTTCTGATACATCTCTAAAAGTACTGTACATTCAGCTCCATACAACATCTGTCTTCATTATGTGCACCGCATTGGTTTTGGTTCAGTTGTATCAACTTCAGAAATTATTCCCAAGTTTCTATTTTTAGAAATCAAGAGAGAGAATGACTAAAAATGAAGAGAGAATAACATTCTGAAGTAACTACTCTAAACAGACTGACACAATGCACTCTTAATTTCCTCTCATTATCCTAACTGAATAAAAAAGGCACAGAGCAGCACCATAATCTAACCAAGGCTCCAACAACCAAACTGAACAAGCAGAAAACAAGATCTCTCTTGATGAGATCTAAGATCTTTTCAGAAATCCAGGTCCATGAATTATGTTCTTTCTGCATGCAAAAATCTTCAGGGGAGAAAAAAAAAATAAAGAGGGGAACCAGTCTTCCACACAGACCATTCTACAGTTTGGTAGCCAGGGCAGATTTGGTTTTGTACCTGACAAGGCTTATGAGAATTCAAACTGAACTGCATGAAACACAAGTCTGTGAAGATAGGAGGTAGCCTGTACTGGGAAAATAAAGTAAAAAAAAAAACCAGCTAGGTGCTTCAAAGGAAAATCATACACACTGACCCACAGTACAGGACTTAGAAATCAACCATATTGAGTTATCTTTTATCACTATGACTAACACATCTAGAGAGGGAAGAGGTCTTCTCATTAGTCACTGAATCCAACCAGCATACCAAGGTATTTCCTTCCATCAAGGAGGCTTCATGCACAAGTCTTCAAGGACACATAGCTCTATTCACCTAGCTGCACACACAGCAAGGCACAAGGCACAGAGCTAGGCTATAGATACCCAGAGGAAGTGGGACATGTGGATAAATTTGCTGGCATATTTCACTGGACCTACAGCTGACTCAATCTTGGTTGCCTATGCATGTATGTTGAAGTAAGGTCTCTGCCTCATGTCCCTTATTCCATCCCATTACAGATCAAGTAAAACGTGACTGCAAATATCTTTCAGAAGTCAGATTTTGTTCACAGCAAAACTCCCCTGTTTAAAATCAACATTATCCTTAGAGATCAAACATAGAAAGAACACTCTAATCTCAGTAAGAAAAGTAAACAAACCATCTGGCAGAAAGTTTCAGTGCTCTAAAGCTAAGTTATTCGTCTAGCAAGGATTACTGCTGGCATGTATAGGACCTGTGGCATTTAATATCACAAAAGCCTGCTTTGTTCAACAGATGTAACCTACACATTTGCACTCTTCTAACAGGACGCCATGTAGGTAAAACACTACTTTCAAACCTTTCAGATTTTTATGTATTTCACATTTTTAGAATGTATTTTTTTGTAAAGTTATTACTTCAACTTTAAACACCACACAAACACCTAAATTTAGTATCATTTAATAGAGTATCTAAAAATGTTCCTATTCTAAGAAGTTAAAACAAAATTGATTGGAGCTCAGCAGCTAAGTACTTGGGAAAAAACACACCAGAACACACAATCGGCCATTAACTGCTATGCACTTCAGTAGATACAGAGAATTTTCCTCCTTTTAGATCATTAATTTAGATCTTTCGAATGATCTATTCTATCTATCCAATACTGAGAACCAATTTGGGAACCAAAAACAGCACTAAAGCTTGGGGTGTTATTTTCTTTTCTTCCAGTATATTAATAAATAAAGTCTTGAAGGTCATTATAAACACAATTAATTCAGTAACTAAAGAAACTACCACCTTTGTTGAATAAATTTGGTGACACTGAATGGATGCCTGGTGTTGTTATAACGATAATACTTAAAATCTAACAAGATGTAGAAAGTGAAGGGTTTGTAACCCTTTATTCTAATTCCACTTTCCATAAAAACACAGCTGGACATAACAATAAATTAAACAACTTAAATCAGAATGCATGATTCACCATTTTCATAATCAAAATACTCAAAGAACTGTAATCAATGCACAGGGGCTATACGATGCCATCATAATGATCACCAATTATTAGAGACAGAAAGCATTCTCCTAGCTAGGGCTAAGTATACTAAACTAGAATAGTAATTTTATCTGAAAAAAAAAATTGAAAAATAGAAATGTAAAGCCAGATTAAAACTGATTGCCTACATCAGTGTCCAACTTTAATGGTTAAATAAATTACCTTTTCATTATCAGTTAAAAGACACAGAAAGAAAGGACTAGAAACAACTTCCTAAACCTGCAGCCCACTTCGCAGCTATCACTGACAAAACACAGTCACTTCAAAAAAGATTACAAACTCAGTCTTACAGCAGCTGAGTATTTTGTCCTCACGACTCCTACTGGAAATGTGATCCAGAAAGATTTTTTTTTCCCCTCATGGTTTCAAGTCTTCTTATAGTTTTCTATACAAACATTTACCATCTCAAACCAATCTACTAATCATGTCCTAGCACTAACTTCAGCTCGCTCTTCTCAACTCTCCATCCCCTGGATTCTAAAAAAGCAACTGTATTTTCACTCAGAGCAGATGTTTTAGCATCACACAGTAAAACTCCTAACCTAGTAGTCCTTCTCTGGGTCTGCTCCAATTTGATTTTACCTTTCTTGAATTGTGGAGGACCATAGGAGTGTGCAGGATCCCATATGATGCCTCATCAGGCTCCTGTGTGGCTGGCTGCTCTTCACACAAGACCTGCCCTGTGCCCAGTACTTTTTCAGTCACTTCTTGCTGGCAGTTTAGAGATCTCATGATCACTCAACTCCACCCTCCAGCATTTTCAAATCAGATGCTCCTCCTTTGAGGAAAAGATATTCTGCTCAAGTACAACCTCACATACATATACCTCCCTATTTTTTTTTTTTTACTTTTAAATCTCACTTTTCAAACTTATTATTTCAATTCCCATGGTTCTTAAACTCTTCTTGCATAATTTTCCTGCAATTAAACCTCTCAAAATTCATGAAGAATTTCATCACCCTAATTCTAAAATTTGCCTAAGCAGATAAGATCTACTTCCCATCTAGGAAATCAGTTTTCCTATCAAAACCACCAAGTTAGCATGACACAATTTGGAAGCTCATTTTGCACTTCAACAGTTCTCTCTGGTTTCCACCATCCCTTCAAATTTCTTCTGAAGTTTCACCAACAGGTGTCTACATTTTAGAACTGGATGCAATGTTTTTCACATATTTAAAGCATCAGCATTGTATATTCTATGCTCAGGTATCTACTATCAAATGGTGTCACCTTCTATTTACAAGACTGTCTTAGAAATTTGAAGGCAAGTGTCAACTTCTGAGTAGGCTTTTCTAGAATCTTGCAATTGAGATCTCTGAATTGACTTTATTAAAATATGCAATCTGTATTTATTATAGTCTCAGTTATTCCTAATTCCAAATGACTCTCATCCTTTACAATTTTTTTCCTAAATCTTTCTGGGTTAAAAATCACTGCCATTATGGAAGTGATTTCTTAAGACTTTGTTCTGGTGAGCAGAAAGCACTGAAAAAAAATCTGTGTTATTTCCTCTGAGATTTTTCCTACTACTCCTTGGAGTTAATTTTGAAACCATACATTCTAGCAAATCAGTCTCAGATCACTCTTCATCTTTTTTTCTTGGTATCAAACAGCTGCAACTACTTTTTCCTTATTTTCCAATTTGCTTGTTTCTATTGTCTGTCTTAAAGCATAAAATGTCTAAGTCTGTTCGGGTTTTAACAATTCTCACTTTCAAAAAGTGATTGATAATATGACATTCTTTCCTCAGTTCTTCCTGCTGTATCTTGCAGGATCTCACTTTATTCCTAGCAGTCTTTTTGAGGTAAGTGTCCAAGCAATCAGATCAAATCCTTGAGGTTTTCTATGTCTGAAAGACTTCAATAGCGTTTACATTTTTCATTAAAACAGATTCTCTTTGTATTGAAGACAGAGCAACACTGTTCAGACAATTTTTCAAACTATTTCCTTCTGAAATCCAAAACTTCAGATTTATAGATTTTAAACAATATCTCTATGTAGGATCTTTTGTTTTGCTATATATGCATGCAAATTTGCAGAATTAAACAAAGGCTAGATCTTACATTTATTGTATATACAGCATCAGCACAATAATTTCTTCCCCTTCTCCCACATTTTCAATCGCCACACTTAGTAATTCCTATCTTCAATGTGGCCAATTTGAGTTTCTGCTACAAATCTTGCAATCAAAAGATCTCCCTGCATCCTTCAACTTCATATTAAAGGCTATACACACCACTAAACAAAATCATGAGACTCCAATCACCGTAATAGGCTATATCTGTCTTTGGAAGAAATTCAGGTAGATGTATGTATCAGTTTCTCACATCTAATATTTTAAATAATATATGCACTGCACACATTGATAAACCATTTGTTTTGAAAGAATGAGACTCTCTTTCTACAGTAATGCTTAAAGTTTATTTGGATCTCCAGTGTGGACAACATCCTACATTGAGCATGTGTCACCAGTCACTTCCTTGTATGGACATTTCTCAAATACACATTACTTTTCAACATGCATGAGTTAATTACATTTTTGCCCATCAGAATTTTTTCTCTTCCAGATTAGGACTTTTTCTTGTCCCCCTCAAAAAGAACATCAAGTATTTCAAATGTATTTTATGGTTTCTTTGTGGGGGAAGAAAACATTGCAAAGATGATTATTTGGGGCAGAGTATCAGGTACAAAAAAGGAGCCACTGAAGGTTAAATACCAGAGAAATCAGAGTATGAGAGAAAGAAAGTATAAGGTATTCCATTGTCAACTGCCACAGTTAAGCAGACACAGCTATCAGTTAAGAATGAAAATTTTAAGACCTTCAACAGAAATTTACTTCTGTGAAGACAGCTTCTCCTTTAACCTGGCAAGCTTCCCAACTACTGTGTAAACCTAAGTTTCATTCTGCATTCTTCAGCAGTTAGCTGATATTTTTAGAGTCACACTGGTCAAAGTCTGTTCCGGGGCACTCAGCATAAAGCTGGGTTTAACTTTTAGTGAGCAAGTCAACTTTCCATTGCTTTGAAAAGCAGAAAGTTAAGATAACACATATAACAAAAGATTTAGAATAATATATGCTGGATACAGAGGTGTAACACCTGAATGCATAGCGTCAACATTGCAAAGCCTCCTGGGTTTCACAATGTACTTTCCAGGGCTCTAGACTCCAAAAAGACCGATTAGCTGACACACGGCACTGAATTTAAGCTGACTCTGTACAAGAAGTGCCCTCACCAAATCCCTCCAGAGCACAGACTGCACCACAGTATAGATACCTCCTGTAATCACCAGCATTTTCTAGTCTCACTGGGTTAGTGAGGTCTGCTGTGACGTACAGAAAGGGTGTCACTGAGACCATGTTAAATACCTACAGAAACTCATAGGTCTTGTGGAGCTGGCTCCTCCACACTGTGTGTCTTTGTGGCCTGATGTCCGGAAACACAGTCCAAAATTTACAAGGTTTATCCAGCAACATTTCTGATCCAGCACGGGTACAGTGCTTCATCTATTGAAAGCAACTGCACTGTTATCCCTGGGAGCTACACGTTCACAAACCTGGGCAAATATATCTGCACTTAGTAGCCAATTGCTGATCGCATGACATAATTTGAAGAAGTAGGCTTTGTATTTACAGACTAATTTCTGCAGACTACAACTAATTGAATTAGCTAGTGATCAAATATTGAATAACCAAAACTTGTTTTCTGGTAAGAACACATTATTTCCAAATCACAGCTTTATCTCCAAATGCTGACAGAGGTTGAGAAATTAGAGTTTTGAATTTTTTTTAGTATTGCAGCCTAAGCATCTGTATCAGAATGTTTAGCTTTTTTCTAACCATGAAGCTTTCTTAAAAATGAAGGTATTCAGGTAATCCAGCTAGCAAACCTCCACAAATTATTTATTTCAGAACTCCAGAATAAGCACTGTACACCAAAACAGAGATTAAAAGGCACACAATATGACAATACCCATATTGCCATACATTTAATTGGTTCACAACTGAGTGGTTACTTTTACAGGAAACATTTCTAAAAGACAGATGTAGACATACTGCAGAAATTAGTTTCAAGTTTGTAGTATGAACACCAGTGATCTTGCAACGACCAATCAAGCCAGTCAGAAATTAGTGTTAATTCTTGAAATTCAGAAGTGCATCTCCAACTAATCTCCTTGCTTAATGTCTGGTGGTGTGAGCAAAGGAAAGGAGGATGAAGCTAACCTTGTTCATGCAGGCAACTTGCACTGTTCAAGGAATGGGTCACTTATTATTATTCTGGTCTAGACCATCTCACTGTAGATTGAGAAGAAAATATTCTACAGTGGACTTCCAATTATTCAAGAACCATGACAGAGCTGCTATCATACTGTTCTTAGTCACTGCTCTTACGAGCAAAATATGACACACCTCCTAAAGAGGAAACAAAATGCAGTTTGGGTAAAACTAGCTTCAGATTGTGCAAAACAAGTGGCATATAAGAACCAATGCTGTTAATCACTCATTTGTATTTGATTCAGAGAACAATACCCATTGCAAACAGCTACTCCTCAATTTAACACCCACAACAGTGAAAGTTACATTCTTATAAACACCAACACCTGTGTCATCATTTGTTAGTGCACATGCAACACTAAATAAGGAGGTCTAATACAGTACCCTGCATTAAGGTTTCAAAACTAGCAGGCTCATAACATTTTATGACCTACTGGGAAGTATATACAGTCTCCAAAGCAGCAATATCTAATACGGAAAGCTAATTAAGAGATCTACTACAAGAAAAAATGTAAACCTTTTATCAAAACCATCTTCACTGACCCAACACCAACTGGTTAGGTTAATTCCTATTTACAAATTGTTTGTGCAGAAAACTTACGTGTAGATACCCACACCTCCTGGGTGTTTTTTTCTCCCTATCAGAGAAAACTAATCTGTTTCTTATCAGGGTGACAGTCAATAGTTTGGTACGAAGCAGCAGCAGCAGCTAATAAGAAGTGGTGCATATACCAAAGGAGCAGAGAAAGTGTAGGAGTGAAATGAACACAACCAGGGCAGAGACAGGATTACAAGGCCAGAGACAGCAGGCTGAGAGCACTCCCCAGCATGGTCTCACCTGGCCTGGGTGTGTTTCCAGATTTTCCAGGAGCTACATGCCGCCTTCGGTCTTAGTAACAGAAGACACAGCCTGAGCAAAGTTATCACCAGACAGTCCAAGGGGACAATGTAAGGAAACAGCTCTGGTCCTAAGTCCAGATCACACAGCTGGTAGAGTAAGAAAGGGTTCCTAACAGAGCATGTATTTCAGTGTCAACCATGGATGAATGCTTCCATGGATGAGTTCACAGCTTTGGAAAAATAAGAGCTGGAGAGACCGACTCGCCATTCAAAAGGATTGGTATCACACACTGTATCATGATACTCTGTGTGGTATCCATACTGCAGAAGTCTCAAATTGTCATCCCTTTCAGGACCCATCAGCTATTTTCATGCTTTAGCATTTAGTTTTTAATTCAAAAATAGTCATAATACAAATACTAGTAATGAACTTCAGAGTCAAATCAGATGGGGAAAAAAGCATAACTGAAGGACAATCTAATTTGGGAAGAAGTAAATACACACTGGGAATTATTACTAAGAATTAGATTATTAAGTACAAACACTCATTTTCCTTCACCCTAATTTCCAATTCTCTTCATTTTGCAACTGCCCACACCTTAAAAGTGGTGACACAAAAGAAAAGGGCATAATCTCAGGCTGACAAGTAGCTGTGATGTATCCCTTCTAATGATGAGATATAAATAATATTATACTTGCCTGAAAATGCCTTAAGCCATTGTTTAGGCACTACAAGTTTACATGGGAGGCAGCATTGAAACAGAGAGAACTCAATGCATTTAAATACTAACATTAAGGCAAGATAATGATCATTAAAGTTAACTATCTTAATCCTTGAGCAAAATTTTGCAGTTGTATATCTTTAATACAGCATCATTTTATTCATCTATAAAAGACATTTTAAAAAAACCCGCTAGTTGATGTTTAAACCCTACTACTTTAACAACTTCTCCTTAACATATGCAAAATCCATGGGGAACTAACTATTGTGTCAAGTGCTGGCAACAGTCTTCTCTACTGAAGCAATCGCCAATTGATTTAAACAGGAACTTTCATTTTTCACTATGGGTTAAAAAATATTATTACCTTCTTCAGATGAAGATAATTAATGAACTGATGAAGCCCCATTAAAAAAGTATTTAAAATATTCACTTACACTGAAACATTGAGGAGCATATACTCTATTTCCAATACATCTGCATTGTCACAACTACTGCTTTCAAGTCCAGACTGAACCTAAACTTCAGAATTTCTGCATCAGTTGTCTTTATTATTTTTTTCATGATGATATATAGAGTAGTATCATGAACCCCATTTTAAAAATAACTGGCTTTCCACTGTGAATTTTAGCTATACAGCAAAATGTGTCAGTCTACACCTGGCAAACACTGACTTTTTTTGTAAGATCTTAAGATACACTCCCTTCATCTACCCTCTCTGCATTTTAAGACATATTTTAAGAACCTCCATTCCCCTCGCCACCATGGGAAAGAAAACAACAAAACACAGGAACCATGAATTTCAGAAACCAAACTACAGTATTTGCCACTGTTTTACTATGCACAGATGTTGGCAAGTAACTTGAGTTTAGCCATACATAATGCACATACATAACTTGCTTACATCCAAAGAATAAGAATTAAAGGTCAAGTAGTGATTTAAAATAGGTATATGCATATACTTTGTAAGTTATTTTTTTCCATGAGGCAGGGAGGTTCTTTCTTCATAGCTAACACCTTGCTACAGCACTGTTCAAATTCAACGGAGAAAATACCTTTCTGTTTTTCTTTCCTGCAGTTTAACACCTGAAAGAAGCTAAATTAATTTGTTTTAGGAAGCATATTTATAAAGGACATCTAATACACTATTCTCACTTAAAGTGATATTAAAACATGTAACTAAAAAGCCTTTGAGTTCAGGACAACTGGATCAAATTTAGCCAATATCTTTTATTTTGCCATATATTCCAATGAAAGGTATTTTGAGAAGAGAGAGGGACAAAGCTGGAGTAAAACTGTTTTGGCCATACAATTATGGGAATACTGCTATTATTCAGGCATCAGGAAATAGGAAGCGTCATAAAAATTACTTCCTTACCTACATTTGTTAGAAATAAAGGAAAGGTCTTCTTGATCTTTTGGCTTATGATGCCAAAATATTGGATGGCTTGAATCCAGGCTATTAAAATAGTTCTGCCTTTTGAAGTTTGAATTTTAGGGTGGGGGGGTTTAATACTGATATCCCTTACCAGTCTAGAGATCAGCAATATTGTCTGTCTTACGCCACTCCTCACTCCACTAGCCTAAAAAGAGATATATATACTTCTTACTCAGGACTGGGTTATGCAGTTGTTTTGCATCTTTTCTAATTCCTTTCTCTCACTAACGTTGGCAATGCTTCAGGAGTTATTTTGGGAAGTAAAAGACACTGGGAACCTTTAACAGCCAAATTGATTACAGAATTTTTCCTATGTCCTTAAAACTAACGTTGTCTTCAGAATTTGACATG